>NC_136493.1:44272619-44300119 GCF_053919585.1 Euprymna scolopes | reverse complement strand
CACAAACATGATTTCCACAGCACCAAAGCCAGGCTGATCGCTGCCATCTGCCGAGTATTCGCCGAGCTCCTGCCAGCACTTATGAAAAAAGCATGCTCCCAGTTCCAGACCCGTATCGAGGCGGTAATTGAGGCTGAAAGCGGCCACATTAAATAGATGTCTGCTCTTCTACATAATTAAGTTACCTGAATTGATTTTTTTCAATAAAAGTTTGAAAATAGAGCTATAGTGTTATTTTCTTTAGGTGACAATTTTATCTTGTATCACGCCCTCTCTCTCCTAATCTATGTCTCTTGAAACTTGCAGTCTCCTCCTCCCTTCCCTTCTATCCCACTCTGTATCTCTACTCCTCTTTCTCTCTATATATCTTCTCTTTTCAATCTCTATCACCCCCTCTCTCACAATATCTATCCCTTTCTTTTCTCGTTTTACTCTATTTCCTCTCTTTCTCATCCTCACTCTCTAGCTTCCTCTTTCTTAATCTCTCTCCCTTCCTTCTCGCTCTCCCAATCTCTCCCCATTACGTCACTTATCTTTATCTTTCCTTACGTTCCACTTTCTCTCTCTTTCTCTCTTTTCTACATATGTATTTTCTCTCCCCTCCTAGTCTATCTATCTATCTATCTATCTATCTATGTCTCTATCCCCTCTGTCCTTTCTTCTCATTCCTCTCTATCTTTCTCACTTTCTTTTCGCTCTCTTTATCTTCTCCTTTACTCTCTAACATCCTCATCCTCCAATTTCTGTCCATTGCCGTTTCCTTCTTTTTCATTTCTACTATCTCTTCTTATCTTCTCTCTCTCTCTCTCCCTCTCTCTCTCTCTCTCTCTCTGGCTTCCTCTTTCTATCTTTCTCTATATATATCTTTCTGTCCATCTCTATCTCTCTCTCTCTTTCTTTCCTCTGTCTATATATATATATATATATATATATATATATTTATTCATATATATATATATATATATCCGCTCCCTCTCTCTTTCTACCCTCTCTGCCCCTTACTTCTCCTTCATCTCCCTTTTAATCTCTCTTCCTTTCTTCTATCTCTCCCCACCTCTTCTTCTAATCTCTGGCTCTTGCCCTTTCCTTCCCTCTCATTTTCTCTCTCTTTTCTATCCTGCCTTCACTTTCTATTTTCTCTCTCTCTCTCTCTCTCTCTCTCTTTTCTCTGTCTTTTTCCTCTCTCGTCTTTTTCTTTCACTCTCTGTCTCTCTGTCTCTATCCCTCTCAGTCACTCCTTCTCTTTTCTATCTCTCTCTCTGTCTCTCTTCCTCCCAGTCTCTCCTTCTCTTTTCTATCTCTCTCTCTTCCTCTCAGTCTCTCTTTCTCTTTTCTATCTCTCTCTCTTCCTCTCAGTCTCTCCTTCTCTTTTCTATCTCTCTCTCTCTCTCTCTCTCTTCCTCTCAGTCTCTCCTTCTCTTTTCTATCTCTTTCTCTCTTCCTCTCAGTCTCTCCTTCTCTTTTCTATCTCTCTCTCTCTTCCTCTCAGTCTCTCCTTCTCTTTTCTCTCTCTCTCTCTCTCTCTCTCTTCCTCTCAGTCTCTCCTTCTCTTTTCTATCTCTCTCTCTCTTCCTCTCAGTCTCTCCTTCTCTTTTCTATCTCTCTCTCTCTCTCTCTTCCTCTCAGTCTCTCATTCTCTTTTCTATCTCTCTCTCTCTTCCTTTCAGTCTCTCCTCTTTTCTATCTCTCTCTCTTCCTCTCAGTCTCTCCTTCTCTTTTCTATCTCTCTCTCTTTTCTATCTATCTCTCTCTATATATATATAGCGGGGGAGAGGGAAAAAGAGGCATTTCTCTTTTCCTTCTTTCTATCTCTCTCTCTTTCTCTTTTTCTTTATCTTTTCTCTCTAGCTCTGTCTTTTATCTCTCTCCCTCTCTGTTTTTCTCTCTGCCTCCTTTTTTCTCCCCCTCCCCCATCTCTCTCTCTTTCCCTGCTAAGCCAAGTTGTTATTTTCTTATTTGTATATTTTTACCAACAAGATAAACACGGACCAAATATCTTTGGTCCGTCGGTTCTTTCTGTTTTTTTTTGTGTTTTTTTTTTGTGTGTGTGTCTGTTCACTTCCAATGCAACAGTACAGATAACCTCGTCTGTATGCGCAACCGAGAAAACTGATTATATTTACTTTGCTTTCAGCTCTATCTAACCAAAAATAACACAGAGGAATTAAAAAAATAAAAAAGTAAGACCATATTGCGCCAGTATGCAAAGAAATCTGAATTTACCATCTAAATTTCGACTAGATATACGGACTAATAGGATAATGAAACAAACAAAACAATAAAAAAAAGTGGGTCGTATGTATACATTTTTATAAATCAACCTGTATATACATTTATTATTTTAGCTTAGAAATTAAAGTTTACAAAAAAAAAAAAAAAGAGAAACTTCATTGTTTTAGTGAAAATTTTCGATAATATAATTCAAGGAAAAGAAAAAATACTGAAAAAAGAGAAGTAAAAGCGTCGAAATACCATGAAACTGCAGCATATTTTAAGAAACAAAATTATGTCGTTAAATAAAATTTACGTGGTGTAACGTATAAAGTACTGTGTAAATTCAGATTCCCTGAAAATAATGATAGAGCAAGAGGTAGTGTTGTTTGTTCCCGGAAAACGCCGGAACCTAATTCATCATTCCCGTTCGTTCCTGTTATCGTACTTGGACTTCTAACCTTTCATGTACTACGTTTGAATTGTCGTTACGTGTGTGTGTGTGTGAGAGAGAGAGAGAGAGAGAGAGAGAGAGAGAGAGAGAGAGAAAGAGAGTCGTCATAATAAACATGTATCACCATGTAACAGCGAGTGATTTTCTTATTTGTTCATAATTATTCCATGAGCCATTTCCTTTCATGGTATGCTGCAAACATTCCTGCGGTAAGATATTTTACGTTATATTGACCCTAGCATATCCCACAATATTACACCTTGCCTCACGGTTGTCCATTGTCTCTTGAGGCTGAACTGAGGCATCGTTATAATCCTAACCAGATAAAAATGCTCAATATTCGAGACAGAGCATCGGTACATGAAGAAACTTAAAATTTTACAAATTAGAATTTACAAAATTTATTATTCGAAACAAGGAACACGGATTAAAAATGACTCTTTCCTTATTCCATGGAGTTTACAAGAATTGCTTAGAGAAAAACAAAACAGTTAGCAAAATAACATTTATATAGACTAGCTATAATTTTGCTGGTTAGCACATAGTTTGAAATCTTCAGAGTATGAGAGAAAGAATGTTTTAGAGATAAGATAGAAATAAGTCTCCTTCAGTCTTTGACAGACCATGGATACCCACCGTAGGGGTGCTTGCGCATGAAATTTTTGTGGCAGAAGGTGAGCAATCTTCAGCCACGTCTCTCCTGAATCGACATCGTAAAATATCAGTGACAAGTGAAGTGTGTGTTCAGGACAACTGGAAACAAGTGCCGAGATATGCAGAGAGCACATACAGCGCCTAGTATTCCCAAATAGTCACCCATCTGTCTCAACTTCGGTGATTTGATGAGAATCAATGTGTCAACGCGATTATGCCATATATATATATATATATATACTAGCAAAAGTATCCGTCGTTGACTGGGTTCAAAAACAGTCTACAGTAAATGGACTCTGATTTATGAAAGTATGATGGGTTACGAAAAGGAAGGGTTGTAAATTTGGGTTGAATTTGGGAGCATCAAAACCAAAGCAAAATATGATGAAAGTAAAAATAAAATAGATAAACCCCATAATTTATTATACAATACCTGTTCACATGGAAACACTTATCACAATATTCTGTGGATCTATATTAAAAAACCTTTTTAAACTTTGTGACATATTTCCATTCTATGGACGTCAGGTGCGAACGAACACCCCATAATTTTATTATACCATATTTCTTCAAACTGAAACATAATTATCAAAATATACTTACGCAGATAGATATGAAAAGTCTTTATTAAAGTTTGTGCCTGTTTCCAGTCTATGGAGGTCAGGCGCGAACGCAGACGCCACAATTTATTATACCATCCCTATTTAAGTTAAAATATACTTATCAACGTATTCTTGTGTACATCTATATCAAAAACACTTGTAAATGCTTTTTTTAAATTTTTTATTTCCATACTTTGTGGAGTAGGCGCGAACGCAGACCCCACAATTTTTATGAACCACCGTTCTGCCAGATCAAACATACCCATTCCTGATTTTCGATACATCTTCTATCATTATATGTAATCAGTTTTTTAAAATAGTCAACCATGTAGGAGCCTATTCGTGACCACACACACACACACACACACACACACACACACACACACACACACAGCTTTATATATGCGAAGCTCGTTGTTTGTTTGTTTACGAACAGGCGATTTGAGCACTATAAAAGTGGTGGCGGGTGTCTATTTAAATAGACATTCCGACGAGTTATTTACGGGCGTCGATTCCATGGTTTAGTGGGAGAACTGCCGACTGTCAACACGTCGGTTCTAGGTTCAATCCTTGGCTTGGGAGAGATGCTAGTCTAGCGGTACTGATGAGTTGTGATACAATGAAACAGGACTGTATGTCGATGACTACAAATATATATATATATATATATATATGTGTGTGCACACTACATTTATTATTTTAACAACGTTTACAGATTAAAAATTGAGTTTCAAAGAGTGGCCCTTATCCTCAGAGAAAAAGCTTCTATCAAAGTAACATTTATACAGACTAGCTATAATTCTGATGGTTAGCACATAGTTTGAAATCCTAAGAGTATGAGAGGAGTGATGTTTTGAAGTTTATATAAAAATATAACGGATATTCAACTTGAAGTTCACGTATGAAGATGAAATAAAGAACTGTAACAAAATCCAAAAACAGTGGGGTTGGTTAGAAAGTGGATGAAAAGCGTATATCCGATGGTATTATCGGAGAATCAAGAGATAGAGTATCAGTTTATAAATTTGATAAATCCAGATCATGTAGAACCCTAATTAGTGTAGAAGCCATGTCTTTCTGTGGAAATATATATTGTTTATAATATATACCAATCCTTATTTAAGAACCTCAATGTAATTTGGAAGAGAAGCTGTAAATACCTTATAATCTGTTTCCATTACGCCATTATGAATTTTAGAAATAAAGTCATTAAACCAAACTATTCGTACTCACATTTTATATTTATATATATATATATATATATATATATATATATATATATATATATATATATATATATATATATATGATAAAATGACTGCGGAAATTCTCTCTGGGCCAAAGTATCGTAGGTTTGCAACAACAGATGCCACATACAGATTCAATACATCTAGCCACTATCTTATGTAGCTTTCAAACACTATTTAAGACACATTTAGTCGTGATATAAAAATGCTAACATTGTATCCTATGAGCAACACAATATTTCGGAATCCAGTTCTTCGCTTATTAAAGAACACTTACTTCACATTAAAATATGGCGTTACTAAGAGGCATATTAAGACGTCATCGTCAAAATAACAAAGAAATTGACCAGCGCTGTCAATCGACTTTTCATACCATTAATGATGATGTTTCAGACTGACTCACTTCAAATTATATATATATATATATATATATATATATATATATATATATATATATATATATATAGAGAGAGAGAGAGAGAGAGAGAGAGAGAGAGAAATATTTATATATTGAAGAGTTTAGCTCTCCCAAACAAAAAACAAAAACAATTTTTTTAAATAACAAATTCAAAATCTACTGAAGTCTATTTGTAAATTATTACTTCTTTTCCATGCTACTTGACGATATTTACAGGAAAAAATGCAGAAGTTTATTGAGCGCAATAAAACGAACTTATTTTTTTGCCAACGTATTTATATCCGCAACATAATTCTTAACATAAAATTCTGTATTTTCTTCCTTTTTTCCGCAACATATCGCAAAATACAAACACACAATTATTTGGAAGCTAAACTTTTCAATATATATGTGTGAAATGCGTCTGTTCAAAACATCACGCATCTACACAAGCACACAGAATTTAACTATAATGACGTGTAAAAATAACATAAAATACTGTTTTTTTTTTCTTTTTTCCGCAACATATCGCAAAATACAAACACACAATTATTTGGAAGCTAAACTTTTCAATATATATATGTGAAATGCGTCTGTTCAAAACATCACGCATCTACACAAGCACACACAATTTAACTATAATGACGTGTAAAACTAACATAAAATTCTGTATTTTTTTCCTTTTTTCCGCAACATATCGCAAAATACAAACACACAATTATTTGGAAGCTAAACTTTTCAATATATATATGTGAAACGCGTCTGTTCAAAACATCATGCATCTACACAAGCACACACAATTTAACTATAATGACGTGTAAAAAACATAAATGTTTATACATTTATGCACATTTTCTAATTTGAGGTTTTGTGCGTGAAAATGTGGCTATAGTTATCAATTCGACCTTTTTGACATTTTTTTCCTGAAAGATTTAGCTTCATATATTTAGTAGAGTTTGTGATTTTTTTAATATGCCTTAATTTGCCAACTATTTTATTTCCGCAACATATTTATTTCTTTTCGTAAAATCCCGTCAGTTTTTTTGTTGTTTTTTTTTTCTTTCGAAACAAATCATAATAAAAAAAACCTGCGATCACTTGGAAGCGAAACTCTTTAATAAAACCCTACATAAACTGCATCGGTTTAAAACATCACCGAACTACACAAACACACAAAAGATAACTATAATAACGTGCAAAATACATTAATTTATATGTATTTACGCACACACTATTTGTTTTGTTTTTTTTAATTATCAATTTGGCTTTTTTGTTTGTGTAAATTTGGCTATAGTAATCATTTTGGGAATTTTTTCTGAAAGCTTTAGCTTCATATATTTAGTAAAGTTTGGCAACTAAATTAAGGTCAGCTATTGGACACGGTTACCCTTATAAACACTAAGGGAATCATTGTTCAGGTCCGCAGTAGTTTTTTCCTTTTTTTTTTTTTTTTAGTTGTTTATTATCCTCGTGATACAATATTGACACGTTAGGTGAAAGCCCTGAATAATCGCCGTACATAATCAACTAACCATGTTAAGAATAGCTTTATGGATACTAACGTTGTTTACTTTGGCACGGTGAATTCATTTTGTCCACGGGCGCTAGTGCCCGCTATTTTACTGGGCCGACACTGGCTCCTCCTAACAACCAAAGTTTAATTTTTCAGGTTTTATTGGGGGGGGGGGATATTTCCACCAGGTAAAACCGGAACCTGAGTCCCGCTAGTATAATAATATAGCTACATTTCAAGTTCCAAATATTAATTTTCTTACAAAATAGTTCTTTCAACGTGTCAAATTTTCGATACATTTTTACAGATTTTCTCCATTTGGCAGAAACAATCAATTATTATAATGTCTTGTTACTTTATACGTGTTACTTTAGGTAACCATATTTGTTCTATATATATATATATATATATATATATATATATATATATATATATATATATATATATATATATATACTAGCCTGGTTGCCCGGGTGTTTGGAGGTGTGTTGAGCAAAAAAAAAAAAAAGTGGTAGTAGGTAGGCAGTCTCAAATCCGTACCGCGAAGGAGGAAAAGAACGTGAAAAAAAAATGACGCATTAGCTGTTGCGCTCACCGCCAAACCGGAAGTGATTTGGTTTAAATTAAGGCTAGACAATCGAAACGAGGCGATGACTTTCGAAAATATCGGCGAAAAAAAGCGACCCCTCCCTGTAGAAAAACACCTAGTTCAGAGTGAAGAAATTTATTTTTTTAGCCAATTTTACGATATTTGTCGTCCGAAGGGTTGATCTTCAAAATGATACCGATCTCATGAAAATCCATCACCTCTGTCTTAGGTTTTAGGCAGACATACAAACATATATACATATTATTCGTTACTCATCAAATCTATCTCAAAATCCATATATTAAATCCATTGCTCTTTCTGCTTCTCGTAAAATCGTTTCTCTCTTTCACTCTAAACACTTTCTCACACCCAAGGCTATTTTCTACCTCTACAACTCTACTATCAAACTATGTATGGCGTACTGTTGTCATATTTGAGGTAGAGAATCTGTGCCCCATTTAAGGGTTTTCGATAAATTGTAGAATAGAGTCCGTAATTTGATTGACCCTTTCCTTCTTCACCGCAGCCTCTCTCTCACAGACGGGATGTTGCTAATCTCAGTCTTTTCTACAAATACTATCATGACATGTGTTCCTCAGAATTATCTGATCGATTCTCTGTTTCCTTTGTTTCAGCTTGTTTGATTCGTTGGTCTAAATGTCTCCAGAAATTCACTGTTTTAATACATCATTGTAATACAGCTTCTCATTCCAGTAGCTTCTTTCCAATGACTGCAAGATTGTGGAACTCTCTTCCTGCTCACTGTTTTCCTTGTTGATAATAGCATTGTTTCTCCAAGACTAAGATCAAGACGCATCTCCTGCTTTGACAATAATCAGCTTTCGTACTTGTAAACTCCTTACATCAAATGGCGTCATACCTTGTTTCGAGCGATTTCCATACAATAATAATAATAATAATAATAATAATAATAATACCAACAACAAAAGAACAACAATAATGAAATATTAAGGAAAACCATTGAATGTGAGACTAACACAGACGAACCATAAGCACAGATCAGACAAACTGCTATAGAGACAAAACATAAAGCGCTACATGGAACCAAGAATATTGAAGCTGCATACCTATAAGTTCTCTAACCCCTCCCTCATCCCCACATCGCTGTCCCCACCATCCCAAAAAAGAGTGATGCTGAATAACCAAGTAGTCAAGAGGGAAGGATAGACCGAGGAGGTAGCACTGACCAGACCTCCACTGAATAAGTGCGAAGAGAACTGGAACCTTGGGGAGGCTTATTGTCACTCAAATTCCAGTAACGACCAATGACCACTGCCAACGAGAAATCATAGGCAAACGGCTGTTGCGATAATGCAAATTTATTTGCAAATGTTATCGAAAGAAGTGGAGAGTACTGAAAAATCTGGGGAGATTTGTTGTCACTCAGCTTCCAGGGAACACCACAGGCTGTATTCAATGAGATCTTTGATGACCTCCTGTGTGACAATAGCAATAACAACAAACACATCAATATATGTAAACTCTATGACTATGATTTAGATCACAATGAGAAGTGGTACGCACATAAACCAGAAGTCATACAGGAAAACGACTATGTCGACTTCTTTGAGACATGCGCATAGAAACTGATAAGGTCCGTTAATATTCCAAACTTGATATAATTTTTCTCATGAAAAAAAAACACACACACAATAACAACAACATCAACAACAAAAAAACAAGAGAATTTGCTCAATCATTGGCAAAGCTTGCCCTTTCTATACCAGATTACAAGAGAAAGAACATGAAAAATATGTAAATATCAAGACCTGAAATGGAATTAAACTACGAAAATGCAAAGAAATCAAAGTGATTCTCATTATAAATTGGAACGCTTGGGACCATAATGAAAAGCCACCATGAATGGCTTAAACAGATTCACGAGACATTTTTTTTTCCAAATTTGCAAAAGGCTCTCCTGTTAGGGTACGGCTTGAATGTCGAAAGTCCGAGGAATTGTCCTGATGCTCAAGGATAAAAAATTAAAAAAAAAAAAAAAAAAAAACGATTTATGTCTAACTCTGCGCTCGTGAGAAGGGAACTAAATAGGAACATTCTTGGCATTTTGGCAAAGACCAAAGTGTATTATCTGTTCTTCAGATGCTACACTTCAATCTCTTCTTCTCGCTAGGTGGAGGAGCGATTCTTCACGACTAAAACAATTTTTATTTTTGTTCCTTTTTTCCGTGTTAAGAAAGCAACCCTGGTGTCTAACTCTGTCCCGTGGGAGGGGACATAATAAATAGGTACTATGAAAAAAAAAAATAAATAAATAAATAAATAACAAAGAACTACTACTACTACTACTACTACTACTACTAATAATAATAATAATAATAATAATAATAATAACACTTATAATAATACTACTAATACTAACAACAATACTAGCACTAATAAATTAATAAATATATATATATATATATATATATATATATAAATGAACGTGCCTGTGTGTGTGTGTGTGTGTGGGTGTGTGTACATTTTCCTACGTAATGACTCTGTAAATTTTTAGTCTACAGACTCGAAATTTGATATACAGGGTACTGAGGTTTGGAAAAATAGATGTCATCGGTTTTTGGCCAGAAATTTAGCGATTAAGGGGTCAAACTTCAACGATTTGACCTTTGAGGACTCTACCAAACCCCTCCGACAATTTTGGGTCTACGCACTTGAAATTTTAGATATAGGTGTCTTGGACATGGATCTAACTTAATAACTTGATTTAAGCCCAAAACAATAAATTTTAAAGGGTCATAATAGGGGTCAAAGTTTAAAAAGTTGACCTCTGCGGTCTTTTCAAAGTTACTCAGACAATTTCTGGTCTAAATATTTGAAATTTTACATAAAGGGTATTCAGAGATAGGGCAAGCTTTTTCATCAGCTTGGGTCGAAAATTTTTAGTTACCAATATATAAATGTATGTATGTATGTCTTTTTGCGTGTCTGCCTTAAACTTTCAATAGAGGCGACGGATTTTATCAAGATTAGTATTGTTTTAAAGTTCGACCTTTCATACGACAAATATCGAAAAATTGGCTGATTAATATCTTCGCCTTCAACTAGGCACTTTTCTACAGGGGGGGGTCATTTTTTTCGCAGATATTTTTTAAAGTTATCCTCTCCTTTAGATTGTCTAGCCTTAATTTTAAGAAATGTCGCTTCCGATTTGGCGGTAGTCGTAACAGCATAAACGTTAGGTTTTACCCCGTTCTTTTCCTCCTTTGCGGTACGGATTCGAGCCTGCCTTCCGACTACCACTTTTTTTTTTTTTTTATACATGCAACATACACATCCAAACACCCGGGCAACGCCGGGCTGAAATGCTAGCAAAAATAAAACCACCGGTAGAACCAAATTTAGTCAAACTGGTTTTTATTTAATTTATTTATTTTTTTGTATGTCTGTGTGTAATATATATATATATATATATATATAAGAGAGAGAGAGAGAGAAAGAGAGAGAGAGAGAGAGAGAGAGAGAGAGAGAGAGAGAGAGAGAGAGAGAGAGAGAAGGGGGTAGTATGGTTGTGGGTGGCAGGCGACAATCGTAACACGAAACCATCGACTTTGTCTCTGGTCTGTGGAAATGGTTTGCGTCACAATCTTCAGCCGAGAAACTTACGAGGGCAGATGTACTTAGAGTTGCAAAGACACGGCGACCTCGTGGAAAATTCGTCTCTCCCACACAGCGCGCAACCCAGCCCCGCCCCGAAAACTCCATCGCTTTTTGCTTCGTGTCTCGGTTCGGCTTCTAACACCGACCCACCCACTTCTGCTCCTTCCTCTGCTACTCTCTCTCTCTCTCTCTCTCTCTCCCCACTCTCTCTCTATATCTCGTTCACTCTCTCTCTATATCTCGTTCACTCTCTCTCTCGCCAATCGCAAATTGAATCCGTCTTGCACACACTCTCTCTCTCTCTCTGCTTTTCAACACTATGTTCTTACTATATATATATATATATATATATATATATATATATATATATATATATATATATATATATGTATATATATTAATTATTATGTATTTATTATCTTACGATTCTCTATCGCTCAAATTCTGTTTCTATCCTACCCCTCCCTCTCTACATATATACATATATGTGTCTTTCTCTCTTGCTGATTCTCTTCCAGACATACATGCTCTTTCACGCACTTAATCCGTTTCGCTTTTTCGTTTTCTCTCTTATTTCGCACATCTTTCCCTCTTCTCTCTTTCGCTCCTTCTCTTACATATCTATTTCTATTAATTCTTCCTCCTTTTCTCAATTGATTTTGTTGACTCATACTCTTTCTTTCTATCACTTTACGCACGCACACATATACTACTACAGCTAGCAGGCATTATATATATATTGCGTCAACTTATATATATATATATATATATATATATATATATATATATATATACTGTACTTTGAGGTAATTGCGCCAACTATAAAAGTGCTCTTTATATGCGTGGTTGCCAAGAGAGCACTTTCAGCTAGTTGACGCAATTACCCTGGACTTGGCGTGATTACCCCAAAGTACGATATATATATATATATATATATATATATATATATATATATATATATATAACTACTTCATTTATTCACATAAATTTAATATACGACATCCTATAGTTGGATGAAACGCAGAATATTCAGTGTAGCTTAATCGCCATATATATTTTATAAATTACTATATATATATATATATATATATATATATATATATATATATATATATATATATATATATATATATGAATGATCTGGCAAAGGGAAACAATCAAAAAAAAGAAAAAACCCTAAGCAAAATTATTCTCAAATCAGCAAAACTGAAGCTGTCCTGCAATGACACTATAGATACAGATGTAGGCAAATGTGGCCATATTTTATTGATTTGAAAATAAAGGATCTTTTTTGCCAATTGCTATAAAATGTTAACCACAGAATAGTGTCATAATTTTCAAAAAGCCTGCAAATTTTCACGTAGTGTCGTTTTGGCAATTTAATAAGTTCCAATCGCAGCGGCTATTGATCAGAATTTAATAAATGAAGGCTCGTTGAAAAGGTAATGACCTAAATTGTATAATGTACTATGTGAGATTTTCCCTTAAAGTCGCACATCATCCAGATCCTATTTTTGACACTTTTTACAGCCATAAAAATGTTTCAATTATAGTCATCCAAAACCTCTGGCCTTGATGGAAGGGAGACTAAAACTTACTGCTTTGATTTCAAATGATCTGAAATAACAGCAAAGGGAGACTAGATTCCAAATATTTCTCATATGTTATATATCCCCTATTTAGTTTTCATACATAAAGTAAATTTTACAGTGGATAAGGATTATTTGATAATGGAGATATTCATAATCGTACCCTATTTCAAAAAGAGGGGGAGATATAACATACAAGAAATATTTGGAATCAAGTCTCTTTTTTTCTGTTATTTCAGATCATTTGAAACCATAGCAGCAAGTTTTAGTCTCCCCTCCTCAAGGCCAGAGGTTTGGGGATATATATATATATATATATATATATATATATATATATATATATATATATATATATATATATATATATATATACCATATAGCTATTTTCAGTATTTACAATGCTCAAGTTATGAGTAGAGCTTATATATATATATATATATATGTATATATATATATATATATATATATATATATATATATATATATATATATATATATATATACGAGCAAACAGTTAATAAAACATGTTAAAAAAAAACTTTGAAATGAGTTAAAACATATTTAATCTGAAAAGGAAACACTAGATAAGTGGATAGTCCTTAATCCGCGGAGTTTCGAAGAAATACTTTCCTTCTCATCAGAGGGTAGGAATTAGCAAAATGTGGGATCGGATTTTGCATGCAAAAGTATTTGATGAAACAACAAGTAAGTCAAAGATCTTACTTGAAAATAAAAAAAGTGAAGCAGAGGGAATATGGTGAAGAAAAAGGTGATTACACATGAATGGATAGTCTGGTGGAAGATAAATAATCCAGTGACAGTAAAATCCAAATGTATAACTTCAAGAAAGTTAAAAGAATTTCCATTTGCACAAGTAAAATCCAAGGAAATCCCGTAATTGGAAGAAGATGGTCCATAAAAATCCAAATTTTATTTAATATATATATATATATATATATATATATATATATATATATATATATATATATATTAGTAAATTATATGTGTGTGTATGTGTGTGTATGTGTGTGTGTACATACCATACTGTTTCAAGTATATACCTATAATATAAAGTAATATATCACTAGAGCTATGACAACAGCATATTCTTTTCATTGTTTTTACTCTCCAGTATATATCAGACACAGCTAGACACAATTAATCAACTGAAAACCATATCACTCTACATAAAAGCATATAAGATATCAATGGATACATACCTGAGAATCAAAACAAGAAAAATAATATGCTGTTGTCACGGCACTATATATCACATATCCATTTTCAGTATTCATAGTACTCAACGTGTGAGTAGAGCTTAGTAGTAATATGTATCATCTCTCACTATATATATATATATATATATATATATATATATATATATATATATATATATATATATCCCGCTTAGCCTGAGCTTAATTTCTTTAAAATTTAATCTGCAGTCACTTTTTCTAATTAAGCCGATGATAAAGGTTCTCAAATTGGTTTTCTCTCTTTTTATTGCTCGGTCCCATTTGACTGTAGACCGACTTCTCTTTAGGCTACTTCACTATCCGGTGGGGGGGGGACAATTTTCATTATTTCAGCAGTTTTGAAGGCTTTCCATTCGGATTATATCCATCGTCACGCTGGAATTATTTTGGACTCCATTCTCTCTAAAGAACTATTTTCGCATTTCGGATCAACTTGAGAGGATTTTTATGCAAGCTGAAATATTATGCGCGGTTTATATATATATATATATATATATATATATATATATATATATATATATATATATATATATACAACATTTTTCACTTCTTTTTTTAAATTTTAGATGTAGGTTACCTGGACATGAGTCAAATTTTTAATATATATATGCATATGCACATAAAGTTATGAACAGTACATAGGGCCCGAGCAAGGCTGGGCTGATTTGCAAGTATATGTATAGGTTTAAAAATATAATTATCCACTGACATGTGTTTCGTCGTCTACGACTCATCAAAGTGGTTGAATCGTAGATGACGAAACACGTAGCAGTGGATAATTATATTGTACAAACATTATATATACCGCTCCCCTATTGGCAAAAGGGGAAATTATTCCCAACTCGCATTTACTTTCGTATAAATAATTGAATTCATTCAAAAATGTATCGCAAAAACAAATACAAATAAATAACATCCTCGTATGTGTATATCTATCTATCTCTCTCTCTCTATATATATATATATACACACACACACACACACACACACACACACATATATATATATATATATATATATATATATATATATATATATATATATAAATGTAAATTTGGTTCGTTACAAGTGAATAAAACCATATTTCTACGCTACCAATTTATTTAAAATTTTCAGACAACCCATCTTTAGAGTCGAGGTATGTTTTTATGTTATTAAAATAGATTTTCCTCTCGAATTATTAAAATATTAAATAAAATAAATATATTTTCGTAAGCCGTTACTGTGAATCTGTTCTGTTGATAAAACTAAACTTCCGGTTCGATTCATTTCACAGTCACGAATTGACGAAAGATTTCATTTTCTGTTTACTCGATAAGTAAAAGAAAAAACATAATTCATTTGTTTATCATGTTTTTTTATTTAATTGTAAGGTAAAAATACACCCTCCCTTCCCCATGTTAAGAATGGCTTTTTAAATATTAGCGTTATTATTACTACACGGATCACTCTCTGCATGAGTACTGTACTTTCACCTAATAATTTAATAAACAAAACATGGTACTTATGCAGAGAAAGTACCATAATAATATAATAATAGAATAATAACGTTATTTAGAAAGCCATTCTTAACATGGGGAGGACGTTTTGTTACTATTCTATACTTTCACCTAACAATTTAATAAACAAAAGATGGTACTTATGCAGAGAAGATACCGTGGTGAAATAACGCTATTAAAAAAACATAATTCATTTGTTTATCTTCCAAAGTTTTTATTTACACATTTTTTCTTTATTATATAAGGCCAAAAAAAGTTTGTTGCTTGCTTTTGGAGTTTTTTTTTGTTGTTTTTCGATATATGATTGGTTGGTAAAGTACAGTTTTTTTTTTGTCTGCGCTATTTTTTAAATCGTATTTCCAGGTTTAATTACAGTTTTATTATGTTATTTTTTATTCAATTGTAAGGTTAAAATACACCTTGCCCTCCCCACGTTAAGAATGGCTTTTTAAATATTAACGTTATTATTACAACACGGATCACTCTCTGTATGAGTACTGTACTTTCACCTAACAATTTAATAAACAAAACATGGTACTTATGCAGAGAAAGTACCATAATAATATAATAATAGAATAATAACGTTATTTAGAAAGCCATTCTTAACATGGGGAGGACGTTTTGTTATTATTCTATACTTTCACCTAACAATTTAATAAACAAAAGATGGTACTTATGCAGAGAAGATACCGTGCTGAAATAACGCTATTAAGAAAGCCATTCTTAACATGGGTAAGGGAGAGTGTTCTGTAACTATTTTATATTTTCACCTAACAATTTAATAAACAAAAGATAGTACTTATGCAGAGAAGGTACCGTGCTGAAATAATACCGTTATTTAGAAAGCTATTCTTAACATGGGGAGGGAGTTTTGCATCTATTCTAAAATATGAATGCTTTTTCTTTATTAAAGAAATTGGGTACTCGTGCACTTATTGATCCGTGCTGAAATAATAACGTTATTATTTAAAAAGCCATTCTTAACATGGGGAGAAGAGGGTGTTTTGTAACTATTCTGGACTTTCACCTAACAATTTAATAAACAAAAATTAAATTTAAGCAGACAAGGAACAGTACAGCAGCATTAACATTATTTAGAATACAATTGAATAAAAAAAAACTTTAATTAAACTTGGAAATACAATTTAAAAAATAGTACGGATCGGTAAGTGCATTAGCAACATAAATTTGTCTAATTCTTAATTTCTTATGTTATTGAGGAAAAAAAAAGAAAAAAAGGTAAATATGAGGAATTACTCCACCCTCAAAAATTCCTTTAAAATTACCACTTCTATAGGTTTTCGGGGTCGCTGAAAACGAAAATAACCTTTATAATTAAGGCAAACGAGGAGTTTCCAAGATATGAAGAAATGTTAGTTTTAAAAAGTGAAGGATCACTTTTCCATACTAATTTAACGTAAAATGATCACCCACTTTTTGGCCACGATTTTTGGGGTGGGGGCTTTCTCACACACACAGAAAAATGCCCCTCTCTCAGGTGGCCAGAAAGTGGGTGCTCATTCTAAGTTACATTTAAATTGAATAGTGATCACCCACTTTTCGAAAAAGTAATTTCTTCATATCATGAAAACTTTCTTTTTGCGACGGAAACGGTTTGCAGATTCGTTTTTAGTACACTGAAATCTACAATAAAATATTTCGTTATATACGAACATGAGATGGGCCTTAAAGTAAAATAATACCGGATTTTGGGGGCAGATTTGCCATTTAGTTGTATAATATCCTCAAACCAGGTAATCACTAAAAGGGACTCTTAAAAGTCGTTACCTGTATCGATCAAAATTTAAAACCACTGATTATATGTCAGCCTACATCACAGTAACATATATTGAGTGAGTTCCTAACAGTATTTTGTATAGTTTTTTAGTTTAAACTCATTTTCCCAAAATTTCCCCAAACTTAATGTGTTCGATACAGTCTGCCGCCATTTGTATTTTTCAAATATACCGATAAACACTGCATGATTTTGAACTGATTAAACATTATACATTACATAAAAACACTACAATCTTATCCAGTTAGGTAGAACATTTACTTTTCTTGCCTTTTGATAACATTTATTTGTTATATATTCATTTTTTGACAACTTCTTTGTATCTGTTAATACAAACCCTTTTCATTTAATGTAACGTTTAGTCAGCTCGAAAAACAATGTTTATCGGTGTATTTGAAAGATGCAAATGGTGGCGGACACTGTTGATTATGTTAAGTTTGAGAAAGTGAGTTAAAACTAAAAAAAAACTATACAAAATACTGTCACAAACCCACCGATTATGTCAGCCTATGTCATGGTAACATATTCGGTGGGTTTTTGACACTGTATTGTATAGCTTTTAGTTTTCAACTTAGTTTTCAAATTTCCCAAACTTAACGTATTCAACTGTCTGCAACCATTTCTGTTTTTCCAGCCGATTAAACATTTTACCTTACATAAAAACACTAAACAATTATCCAGTTAGGTAGAAATGTAACTTACCTTACCTTTGCTTTCATTTGTTTTTGGACAACTTTTTCGAATTTGTGTATAGTAAGCCCCCCCCCCCCATCACTCAAATATGAATTACTAACTCACATTTTTGTATACAGAAAAAACAAAAACATTTAGCGTTTCAACGTTAGCTTTATCCACTGATTGTTGGTCGAGCCCAAGCAATGATTGACGGTAATCCTGAGGATCAGGATCCAATTCTGCAAGAGTACCATTTTTTTTTCATTTTTTTCTTTTTTTTTTTAGAGTGGATTGCTGTACTAAGAATATAAGAAATATGCATTTTCTCTTTTTATTAGAATTTTCCATTACACGAAATTAAGCCACAGCAACGCGTGGCAGGGTACAGCTAGTATATATATATATATATATATATATATATATATATATATATATATATATATATATATATATATATAATGAACACACACAGACATACATACACCCACATAAATATATATAATATATAAGGGTTCGAATCTTTCGGCCGACATTAAATATCACTTCCGATATTAAGAATTTCGTAAGCATGGAACACTAGTTTCTGTAAGTGAGATATATATTTTTTTTATTTTCCGTAATGTGTGCAAAAAAAAAAAAAAAAATTAGACACAGGGCTATTCAAAATTGGAGTCTGTAAGTGAAATAATAAATATGTAAAAATGAATATATATATATATATATATATATATATATATATTGTTATAACCATCTACAACAAGGATTAGGCCACTACAAAAATTTATAAGGCGCCAATCTTAGCGTAATGTAATGTTCCGCCTGCTGTTGCATGACTGAATTTATTGTACATGTTCACTGATTTAATATAATATAGAATTAAAAAAAATTGCCAGGATGGTAGCCTAGGAGTTTAATATCAGGCTGTAGAATGCAACGATACTCTCTATCCGGGTTCAAATCCTTTGAAGGGGAGTAATTATCATTTCCTTAATTAAAGATTACGTAAGCATAAAATACTAGTGCCTTTATGTAAAAAAAAATATTTAAAATAATTATGTAAGTTTATATATGAAAAAAACTTAATGTATGTTTATGTATATATACATTAGCAAAGATATCCGTGCTTCGCGGGTGCACCAATCCTGGGTGGGGGAGTTTATGAAGTGCCACACCAAATATGACCTTAATCTTTGACCTTGACTTTGAAAAATGGAGTGCACAATCTCTAGGTGGGGGACCATCATCATGCTAGGTTTGGTTATGATGTCCTGTGCTGTGGGCTGTAGGGGAGTTGTACACACTGACACACACACACACACACACACACACGCACACGCACGAACGCTACTACTACTACTACTACTACTACTACACTGATATTCCTCATTGGTTATAGCGGACAACTTCAATTTTCTGTTTTATAGTAAGTTTTGTTTGTAAACACGCAAAGGGAGACATTATATATATATATATATATATATATATATAGAGAGAGAGAGAGAGAGAGAGAGAGAGAGAGACAGACAGACAGACAGACAGACAGACACAGAAAGAAAGAAAAGAAAGTAAGATTGACAGAAATGTATAAAATAAGTAAAACAATACACGATGTGGGGGCAGAGTAAAAATAATAAACGTAATAAGAGATGCTGACTTAGTAAGTTATTTGTACGACACTAGCCAACATCTGGTCACGGCACCATTTATATAAATATGCCAGCGCCTCAAGCAACCGACCGCACCAAACGCATGTGTCGTGAGTTTCTTCTTCTTCCTCTTCTTCATCGTTTATTGGCTGTGTTTAGATTCCAGTGTCGGCGGTCACACAGTTCATAATTAGCATACCTTATAGAAAACAACAAACTTATAACAAACATTTATGTATAAGCAACTTGTGAGCACGTGCGTATATGTGTGTATGGAAGGGGTGGGTGAACGAAAGCAGTCGTGATGCATCGATAAGCAAATTGGCCGATTACCGATTAATCATCCTTCGATAATCACCTGACTAACAGAAACAGGATCTTCCACTTTAGTTGCTCTCCACAGAAATAATTAACAGGTTTTCTATAGCCTTGTATCAAACTCCTGGGCTACCATCACGACTAATAGAAATGTAACGTTACATACGCGTTTACACACGCAATAACAAGTAGACACTCGGGATCCACCAGCACGTTGTAAACTCAGTCGCAAGGAACATAAGACAAGTAACAACTCGACTCTTTTTTCTATTGTAACAACGCCATTTATTGCAGGTACTTCCCTGAATTAAGTGTGATCCTCGGTCTGTGCGCACGTTCTTCTTCTTATATCTTTTTCTCTGCTTCCTTGCTGTGACGTCACTTCGCACATAGCTCTGCATTTGCCTACAGTTACCATAGGCACATCCGTGTTCTGGTATAGAAATACAGTATCTCACTTTAATCACTCGACATGAAAATAATAAACAAGTTTTCTAGTCTTGTATTAAATTCCTAAGCGACCGTTATGGTATAAATGGTGATCAATACTTACTGCTGTACTATTATGCTAATGCATAAATGTATTAGTTTAGATTATTTGAGAAGTTATGCAAAAGTTCCGTACGTAACGTAGTATACACGTTTACACACTCGGGACCCAACACGCTGTAGACAGAGTACGTCGCACGGAACATAAGACAAGTAATAACTCGACTCTTTCTTTTTTTTTTTGTAACAACATTTATTTCCGGCTACTTTACCGAATAAAACATGAATCGTGCTCCTTCTTTCTGACCTCTACCCTCTCGAACGTGATCGTCTGTCTGTTCTCACGTTCTTTTTATACTCTTTTTCTTTTTCCCCGCCGTGACGTCACTTCGCATACAACTCAACATTGGTGGTGGTTCGTGTTCCCATATGTTTGTCGGTCTTTCGAGCTGCATCTCTTCGCAGATCTTCCAATGAAGGTATTTACATACTTTATTGAGGCGGGCAGTATAAAGGTCATCTGCCAACAGGGTTTGGCATCCCGACATTAGGTGGCTTGCTGAGTGGCAAAGAAAGGTTGATGTCGTTTGAATCGACCGAAATATCGGTTATCTTTAGAAATGTATTTGTGTTATTCTTTTTATTATTCTGTTTATGTGCTTATCCACTATTCCATTCACCAAACAGTCAGTAAAGTGAATGATAAATATGTTTTAAAGTTGTGTCATTTGATTCTTATAGGTTCAAGGAGTATATGGAGATATTAGATAGCTACAGACGTTGGTAAGATGAAGCTAGATAAGAGTGTTATTTGAGTAAATTTGTGTCGGTTAAAACTCGGTAGACGATTTAGTCATCTTCTAGCCGTGCAGTCGGTAATCTTCGCATTTACACCGTCTTAAATGCCATGCGACATCGAAATCTGTTGTAAACTTAGCCGAGATTTCCTGCCCAGACAAAGCCGTGCGCCAGACAGCGGCAGCTTTTGCAAAGACGGAATTTCTAATCTTTCTCGAAATTGGCGTGCGTCTTTGGAAAGAACATTCTTCGACAAACGTAGGAGACATTTGCTTTAGCTGCACAAACTTGCCGGTAGAGCACGGTGGTAAATCACGCGATCGCTAACATTAGAGTTTTTATCTCGTTATCTATCTGTTGCCAATTTTTAATCTAGCTTGGACCTATTTTCTTCACCGGCCTAAATATATCTCTACTGGACTATCAACCAAGCATCCTTACGATCATCATAAGTATTAATCAATCGGAGTCTCACGACAACCCATTATGTTGCAGAATGGTATTTTCTACACTCCTGCTCTATAATAAAGATCAATGTGTATTCATTTGTATAAAAATAACTGGTATAGTGTGTCGTTTGACCCAATCATGTATTTTTAAACAAAGGCATTTCGAGGTAAAACAGTAATACGTATTTGCATGTCATATCGAAATTAGTGTACATTCCAAAAATTATGAAAAATAGCCCAGTAGAAGATGTGCTAGAGCTGATTTTCAACAACAAAAAAAAAATACATGCAGTATATCAATAAAAAAGCAAGATTTTGCCTTTCATATATATAGATTATCAAGAAAACTCGACGTTGCCTGGAATTGAATGTGTTTTTTTACAACTAGTCCGTAACACCATACCGCGTGCAGGTTTTTCACAACTACTATTTTCCTATATTCCAACAACTATTTCTACAGAACATTCGCCCATGCATGGAATGTTGTTGCCACATCTGAGCTGGTACTCCAACCACTAGTCTTCCCCTTTTTTAAACGGTGACTAAAAAAAGTGCGTCTAATCTAATAGGTTTCAAACTGTCCCTCAAACTCCAGCCCTTGTCTCATCGTTGCAATATTGCGCCCATGTCCTTGTTCCACATATCATATTCCTTACATATTCCTGTCTGTTTGTTTGTTTGCTTGTTTGTTCAAAATTTGATTGATATGTACAGAAGGTACACTGTTTCAGTAATTAATTTTTATACTGAAAATGAACATTTAACATTTATTCCAGCATAATTTGCAGATATACTATGTATTCAAGGAGAGTCTACATTCAAGGAATAACATCTGTATATTACATTAAAGAGAAACTATTTTAATAATTAGCTTCATGTTATTAATTGTTTGGTGAAATAAAATTGTCTTCATTGTTCTATTTAGAAATGTTATTCAAAGCTGATTTACTTAATTTAATTTTGATTTAATTTTATTTATTTTCAATTATTATCAGACTACACTTGATGGAATGCGCTCCGGCGAACTAATACTCCTCAATGTAAATACCCTGGAAAAAAAAAAACAAAAACGGACAATCAGCAAAATCTCTAAATCGGGAGATTTTGGGGTATAGGAATCGATATAAGAAAAATTTATGCCTATTTTCCGATACCAAAACGATTCTTTTAATTGTCTTTTTTTATTTGATTTTGTTTAAAGTAAAATCTTCCATTGCTGGTAATAATTATAAAATAATAAATATTTATTGATTTTAAATTGCCAGTAAAGCTAAAATCGATAGATCATCCTCCACAAGTGTATTTTGACAATTAGGAAAATATCTGCTTATTTAACATGTTTTTACGAAAATCTGGGGTAATAACAATTTTATATTAAAATAATTAGAGATTTATAAAGAATCGAAATCGGTAATTGTATCGGAATCGGGAATTTAGTTCAGAATCGGTAATTGCATGGGAATCGGGGAAAATATTGGAATCGTCCATCACGAAAATTTTGGAAGTAGATATTACGACGACAAACGTGCATTAAAAAACAAAAACGTTGAATAAAAATAGCATTAGCAAACAAATACTGAGGGCTCAAGAAAAGTGGACGATCACCGATAGTCGTGTGGAAAATACGGCAAACCAGCACATGTAAAAAGCAAGACGATCCGTGTCGATTATGTTTGAATGAAAAATTAGCTATCCTAAATTTTAAAGAACCCTACAATTTATTAAACTGCAGGGATGAAATAGCAAACATATGTATACACAAAATAAATGTTACATTAAACATAACTCATTAAAATACACAAACAAATAACAATAAGCCATAATAACAACAAAAACAAAAACAACAACAACAACAACAACAACAACAAAAACAATAATAATAATAATAACAATAATAATAATAATGATAATAATAATAATCATGATCATCTATATATAATAACGATAGCGTGTGTGTTTTTTATTTTGTGTGTCACGCTTACATCCGAGTGACTGCTGTTTAATTGTTATGGACTTCCCTTTCTTGTAATAAATAATTTTACCAAGAATTCTTCATGAGTTTTGGTTTCAGTTTCGATTATACCTGATGGCATTCAAGCCATCTATTTTTTATCAATAATTTTACCAAGAATGCTTCATAAGTTTTGATTTCGGTTTCGATTATAGCTGATGGCACTCCAATAATCTATTTTTTCATAAATAATTTTATCAAAAATTCTTCATCAGTTTTAGTTTTGGTTTCAATTATAGCTGAAGGAATTCAAGTTATAATATTCGAGAAGATTAAGATTATCTTTATGTGTTGTTTCTGTCCTTACCTCAACGCTTATACAATAGAAATGTTATCCTCTTTAATACGACTTAATCCGGAGAAAACGGAATAAATTATTACTCTAAATGTAAACTTTAATTTTAACTTTTTGTTCTAATTGAAATCAACAGTTTTCTCTACTATATTAAAACATAACTTTACCATAACTTTTAAATCGTAAAGTCTAAACGCTGACTATTTTCAACCTCTCTTTACATCATCAACATTCTGATCCACATCTGGCATCAATTGAAATGAATGGCTCTCGTCTTCAGGAGGCCTCAAGTTTTGAAAAGCTTCTTGGCTTGACCATTACTCCTGATCTCAAATGGAACACGTACATCAAATTTGTTGCCAAGGCCGCTGGAAAAATGGTGGGATCCTTCTATTGATCCGGTAGATATCTCACTGCTGATGCTATTCTCTATCTATATAAGAGCCAGGTACGCCCAAGGATGGAATACTGTTGCCACATCTGGGCAGGAGCTGCTAGAAAGGACTTGTCCTGCCTTGATAGAGTTCAAAATAGACTTCGTAGCCTCGAAGGAGATGTCCTTTTCTCTTCCTTGCCACCTCTATCTCACAGAAGAGATGTTGCGAGTTTGTCTCTGATGTGTCGTTATTTTCATGGAAAGTGTTCGACTGAGCTTCAATCTATGGTCCCCCCTCGCCAAGCTTTCATAAGAAACACTCGTCTAGCTGTAAACACTATCAATAATTCCCCCACTCTTTATCTGTGCCTAAACCTAAACGTAGATTCCATGAACAAAGCTTCTTTCTTAGAACTGCACGCCTGTGGAATTGTCTTCCGTTTTCCTGCTTTCCGGCTGACTACAATATGGTTTTGTTCAAGTCTAACGTAAATAAGTTCTTGATGAGTCGTTCCATATAAGTTATCAAATTTACCAAATTTTCATTACTAATGATTACTATATTGTCCAATTTCTACTGTACACTCTTTAACTATTATCCTTGGGTGGCTTCTTGGCCTTGATAATGTGGTGATGCCTATGTAAAAAAAAAACTCTCAGAACCACCAAATACATTATAAATTTAAATAGTAAAGATTTTGTACCGTTATATAGCATAAACTTAAAAACTAACTCCAATATATTTTTACTTGAAAATATTCCAAATTAATAAAAGAAAACATATTGTGTGTGTGTGTGCGTGCGCGCGCGTGTATGCGTGCGTGTGTGTGGGTACCTTCAAATCAATTATTTAAGCTTATTTTATATCTTGACTTATTTCACATTTCGTCGTTTACATCTTATCTTCTTTTTGTTAAAATCCATTATTCTTTACATTTTGATTTTTGCATTTTACTTTAAACACTTTCTTTCCACTATTATTACAACTATTGATCAATATGATTATTATTAAAAATTATCATTATCAATTATCATAAATATCGCAGTCACCAACCTGTTTATCCCCACATTACCTTTCTATTTTTAATTATCCCTATTATAATTAGATTAGATGATTATATCTAAGCATGGAGATAAATTAATTATACACATTTTGAGATATTATTATTAACGTTATTATTATTATTATTATTATTATTATTATTATTATTATTATTGCTACTATACAACTTTCAAAGCTTCGAATCGTAAATAAGTAAAAAAGCCATGATGAGAAATTGGAGTGAGGGTGGAAGGAGTGCACGGCGATGGGGGACGAGTAGGATGGAGAAAAGCATGCATTAGAATCACCACCAATAAATTATTTATGGGTTCCTCTTTTCATTTTCTCTCTTTCCTTTTTTTTTTTTACTTCTTCCGTTCTTTCTATTTTCTTTTCTCTCCTGAGTTTTTTTTTCTTTTTCTTCCTTATCTCTTAACCTCTTTACTAATGTAAATACTAACAATATTATAATGTACTATACAAAAGCAAGCAACTTTATTCGTACATTTTCTGACTGCATAAAAATTCTAGTCAAATTAAAGGCATTTTTATAACTGAATAACCTCGATTAAATCTGAAACCCCTTTTAGCATAAATTTGTCAAATTCACTTTCCCTTTTTGATTGAACTTATATACGCTAGTATGTTTAAGATTTAGGGCGGCTATCACACACGCATACGAATACTAGTATTTCTAGTCTTCCATTACCTATATCTCGATCATTAACCACCATCCTTTCCCAGTCATTCCTGTAGCTCAAAAGACTCAAATCTGCACCCCTATTGGGCCTTATTTACATAAACCAAATCTTATTTTTCACAACAGTTTACGGAACCTCCTGATATTAACTTTCTGTGACAAGAAATACTTCATGTTTTCATTGCAATCTTTGCTTTCGTATAATCTGTATCGCCTAAAGAGGTTTCTATTTACTAGTAACTAGCTGACAGAAACATGCTCATGACTGTGTAGCAACATATTAGTGATTATGTAAACACAAATAAAGTGTATACCCGGCCCTACATTGGTATTGAGCACTCTTGTATTAACCTCGTTAAACTACATTTGTTACTTTATCTCTGAAAAACAATAACCTCATATATATATATATATATATATATATATATATATGTAGCCATCCACATACAGTACTGTTTCGCTGTTTCACAGCTCATCAGTGCGGCTAGACAGGCAACTATCTCAAGCCAATATATATATATATATATATATATATATATATATATATATATATATATATATATATATATATATATATATATGTATATAATATTTTTAAACAACTTTAATAGTTTATTTTGGACGCATATTCCATAAAGAAAATAAACAACCAACTTTAAAAAGAGAAATTACGAGTTTTTTTTAAATATTTAATTCACAGTTTTGTGTTAGGGTTGTTAACCCCCCCCCCCCCCAATTCTGATACACCTAGTGAAGTGGCATGATGTGGCCTTAACTTGCATCAACACCAAACACCATAACTGTATCCGGAAACTTTGTTGAGTTGTGCCCTCAAGCGTTGAACCGTCTGGGTTTGCATTTTGAGTATACTGGCAATGGTCCTATGTCATACATTGGATTGGTAGAGCCAATATATATATATATATATATACATATATAAATGAAAATCAAGGATAGTATAAACATCACAAAACAATTGCAACTACTCTTCCGATTTTTTCGGATTTATGTAATCATGCCCATGTTATTTTTATTTTCTTTGAAAGTTTTAGAGTTCCTATTCTTCTGATGAGTCAGGGCGGAAATGATTCAAAAACTGACATGATAATTATATGAATGGTTCTGCGCTAGGAAGTAGGTGCTGTCAAGAATTGGACATCTTTACATGCTGAAAGAAATAAACGGTAAGACAACATCTTGGAATTTGGAATAAAGACCTTTGGTCGTGTATATATAGCCTCTTTATTAGGTAAACA
>NC_136493.1:44245119-44267619 GCF_053919585.1 Euprymna scolopes | reverse complement strand
TTATCAAAGTATACTTACGCAAATAGATATGAAAAGTCTTTGTTAAAGTTTGTGCCATATTTCCATGGAGGCCAGGTGCGAACGCAGACCCCACAATTTTATTATACCATCCCTATTTAAGTTGAAACATACTTATCAAAGTATTAATATGTACATCTATATCAAAAACACTTGTAAACGTTTTTTTTTTTTTTCATTTTTTATTTCCATACTTTGGGGCCCAGATACGAACGCAGACCCCACAATGTTTATAAACCACCGTTCTGCCAGATCAAACATACCAATTTCTGATCCTCGATACATCTTTTATCATTATATGTAATCAGTTTTTTTAAATAGTCAACCACATAGGAGCCTATTCGTGACCACACACACACACACACACACACACACACACACACACACACACACAGAGGTTCGGCTTTATATTATAGATATATTTATATATATATATATTTATACTTTTATACATATGTTTATATATATATATATTTATATAGATATATTTATATAGATATATTTATATATATTTATATATATATTTACATATATATATATTTACATATATATATATTTGCATATATATTTATATATTTGCATATATATTTATATATGTATATATATTTATATATATATATATTTATATATATATATATATATATTTACATATATATATATATTTACATATATATATATATTTACATATATATATATATATATTTACATATATATATATATATATATTTACATATATATTTACATATATATATATATTTACATATATATATATATTTACATATATATATATTTACATATATATATATTTACATATATATATATATTTACATATATATAGATAATTATATATATATTTATATATATATATATATTTCATATACACACACACACACATATATATATATATATATATATATATATATATATATATATATATATATATATATATATATATATATGCTTATGCGCATAAGCCTGAAGAGTCCTAGAGTGGATGATACTTTCAAATATTACTACCAACACAATTTTTAATAACTAGAAAAAGAATGGACAGATTAAAAAAAAAAGTTGCATACAGTGAGTTATTTCAATCGCAGCTACTCAGCCCAATGATATTGTACTACCAAGTAGATACATAGATACCTTAAACACCTAGCGAATAACAAGAACACGATTATCATCATATATTCAGCTGACAAAAGTGGTGGTATAGTAATCATGGAAAAAACACAAATTTAAAGAAAATATCTAAATTATTAGGAGACAAAATACGCAAACGCTGTCTTAAAAGCTTATAAAAACAAACATAACATTACAACATATCTCCATAATGCTGTCTCAAATTTTTAAATGACTTTTTATGCAAATATGATTAACTACATATCGTTTGTTTCCTGCAAAATTTATTGTATATTTTGCAATCCTCTTCCCTCCGATTAGAAGAAGTGCATTCTTCGAAACTCTATGGAATAAAGTTTTTCTTGTTTTATTTGTACTCCTTGTCGAATAATTAAAATTTTTGACACCCTCCTTATAGGTTTATAAGTTTTTTTTGTTAAAAATTTTAATAAATTTTCCATATCAAGATTATTATATATATATATATATATATATATATATATATATATATATATAATGTAACTCTTGGTTCGTTCGTAATTAATAGTCTAAATAACCACTGGGCGGATGGCTTCCACATTTTGGTATAATATGTTTACTTTACCCATATATATATATAACTACTTAATTTACTCACATAAAATTAATATACGAAAGTATAGATTTATGCGTAAACTTTAAGTATTTACTTCAAAATGCTCAATACGTATTGAAATTTAGTATAATGTTATAATTAAAAAGAGATACTTTTTAATTATAACATTATACTTAATTTTTTTATAATAAATAGGTGGGTTTCTTTGTACGGATGAGCCATTTTGTTTTTATTTGGGGACAATTATTTCACACCGCGTGCCATCACATGACATCACATCACTAAACGGAACTTTTATATACCAAATTGACTTTTTTCGTTTAAAAATGGAATTATTTCTCTTTCATTAATATATGTATATTTTTTTAATATTTCGTGTTTTATATATATAAAGTACAATTGTTGAATGTTATTCTCTTGATTATATTTGTTTGGGAGAATCACAATTAAAAAAAAAGATTAAAACGGAGCGAAATTTAAATTTCCATTCCATTTTTACAAGCCAGCGCGTACTTCGCAAGTTTTATTGTAAGTTAACGAGCAACCCATAAAAATCTGGCAACTGAGTGTCAAATCTGTTTAAAATATTGCAAAAAAAAAAAAATAGAACCTCTCCCAAACATACTGGTAATAATTTGGTTCCGTCCTTCCGTTGAGTGTTCTAATAAGAGGGATTGATTTACTAGGATCTGTATTAGAAGCTGAGCAAAATTATTTAATTGTTGAATTTTTTTGCATTTTGGTTAAATTTGTTGGTCTGCAATCGCTAAAAGCCCACACAAAAATAGAACAAAAGATAAAATTAAAAAGAACGGTACTCATGCAGAATTTACCCCCCCCCACACACACACGCACCGGATTCCAATTACTTTAGGGTTTGACCGGCCGTCGTGGTGACCGAATTCAGCCGAGCGTTGTCCAAATGTTTAAACACTAAACCAACATTTTATTTATTTTTTTGCAGAATTAATTAATGATGGGAGTATTTTTTTGTTTATTTTCTTAACATCTGTTGACCAAAAAAGCAATTTGTACAGTCTCTTTAAAAAAATCTAACCTTTCTCTACTTTCACCTAACTATTTACAGTGTTCATATAAAGCATTCATCTTTTCTTTTTATAATAAAAATTCGGGGTACTCCTTGGGCGTTGAGTTCCATGGCGACCAGCATAAAAAACACGCGTCGCTCCCTTCTTGACGCAAGCGCACGTAACACTTTTTTAATTTACTAACTTTGTCGTAGTAACTAAACGATTATCTGTCACATTATTTTGAAAAAAAGTTTTACTCTTTATGAATATTAAAAGAAAAATTACTAAACATTTATTAATAATGCCTCACTTTTACAGACATTTGTTTTTAAATTTCTTAAATGACGACTTTTATCGACTTTCTTTTTAATAGCATTTGCGTATGGGTATGCTGACATTTGTTTTAATTTCTTTTTAAATGACTTTTTTCGACTTTCTATTTTTTAATAGCAAAAAAACGAAAAAAAAATTAACTAAACCATTTACTGATAATTCTCACTTTTACAAATAGTTTTAACAAATAAATGTTATCAAAGTCAAGATACCGAGAAATTGTCAGTAAATGGCTTAGTTATTTTTTTCGTATTTTACCCATCCGCCAATGCTATTAAAATAAAAGTCGATAAAAAGTCATTCAAAAAGAAATAAAAACAAATGTCAACATACCCATCCGCAAATGCTATTAAAAAAACAAGTCGATAAAAGCCGTCATTTAAAAAGAAATTATTAATAAATGTTTAGTAATTTTTCTTTTAATATTCATAAAGAGTAAAACTTTTTTACAAAAATAATGTGACAAATAATCGTTTAGTTACTACGACAACGTCAGTAAATAAAAAAAGGGTTACGTGCGCTTGCGTCAGAAAGAGGACAATGCGTGTTTTTTATGCTGGTCGCCGTGTAACTCAACGCCCAAGGAGTACCAAATTCTTTTTCAAAAAGAAACGGTTACTACCAACTTTCAAAAAAAAAAAAAGTGCAAGGTTTCCTGAAAAAAAACAAAAAAACTTTCGCCTAAAAATTTATGGGAAAAATAGCGACCCATAAAAATCTGGGGTGCTTCTACACTTTATTGCCGAAATTGGAGACGCCATTTTTTTTTCACGCACTTGCTATCCAAATCTAGGAGAGACATCATTATATGGCCGAACGATTGCTTCCGGAAAGGGAAAGAATAAATTTACCAAAATTAACATTTATTACTTCCGGAAACGTTAAATTAAACTAAAATTATCATTTATTACTTGGTAAGCCAATATTACTGGAGAAAATGAATCTTGACAATTCAAAAAAAAATTTTTTAATTATTTATTTGTTCGAAAGAAAAACAAAACAAAAAACAAAAAAAAATTTTTTTTATAAAAGTCCAATTTTGCTTTAAAAGTAAATAAAGAAAGTGAAAGAGAACATATATCCGTAATTGTTTAATTGGAAATGTTTCGATTTAATTGATGAGAACGGGAAAGTTTTTCATGGAACAATTTTTTTTTTTTTTTATTAAAAACAGAAAATTGAAATGACATATTCATAATAGTTTAACCTGGGCGAGCGCTATTTAAAAACCAAAACAAGACCAACACATTTATTAGTTTTTTTATTTGTTTATTTTTTCGTTTGTGTGTGTGTGTGTGTGTGTGTGTGTGTGTGTGTGTGTGTGTGTGTGTGTGTGTGTGTGTTTTCGAACAAATAAATAATTTTAAATATTTTTTTCAAGATTCATTTTCTCCACTAATATCGGTTTACCAAGTTTCTGGAAGTAATAAATGATAATTTTAGTTTAATGGAGTAATAAATGTTAATTTTGGTAAATTCATTTAGTTTAATTTATCGTTTACGGAAGTAATAAATGTAAATTTTGGTAAATGTATTCTTTCCCTTTCCGGGAGCAATCGTTCGGCCATATAATGATGTCTTCCCTAGATTTGGATAGCAAGTGTGTGAAAAAAATGGCGTCTCCAATTTCGGCAATAAAGTGTAGAAGCACCAAATCTGCTAGCTGAGTGACAAATCTGCTTAAAATATTGAAAGAAAGAAAGAAAAAAAGAATAGAACCTGTAGATGTATCAGAAATTAGGAGGAATTTTTGACACCCCTAACAGAAAACGGCGAATAAAATATAAAAAAAAAAAACTCGTAATTTCTCTTTTTAAAGTGAGTTGTTTATTTTCTATATGGAATATACTTTCAAAATAAACTATTAAAGTTGTTTAAAAAATAATAGAAATATTATGTTTTATTTTTAAAAAAGTGTTTACAAAATGTTTACAAAATGCCGGCGTGCCTTCATGCAGCCATTTTTTTACGTAATAAAATCAATAGAATTTTACGAGTTAAATATTTTTCAATTTTTAAACTTTAAAAATCTATAAAAAATTTTCTATTGGTTCAATTTTTACGATATTTTCAGGGTCAATGTGAAATTTTATGCTCTTTACAATAAACCAAATATAATATTTTAGACAAACGTTTTTTTTTTTCAAATTCACATCCCCATTTTAAAATGTTTATTAAAATTTTGATAATTAATTTATGTGTCAAAGTTTTATATATCACAAATTGAAGATAAAAGATCAATAAAGAAAATATTCCAATTTAAAACTAAAAAAAGAATAGTTTTTTGGAAATTTACCTGTAAAGTCCAAAGTGTAAAACCTTTCTTTTTTAAACACGTTGATTTTTTTTTAATTAAAGCTCATGTTATGCTTACATCGTCAAGTAAATACCAGACGCTGACGGCAAATTTTTCTATCTCATTGAATGTTTTTTTTGTTTTTTTTTAGATATTAAAAAAAAAATTAGTCGATAAATAAGTATTAAAATATATCAATCAAACCTCGTGTATTTCATTAAAAGAATTTTTAAATAAATCGATGAAGCGGATTTTTTGTTCTAGGGGAAAAACTTATAAGTGAATGTGCGTTTCTTTTTTAACTACGGAGGATGAAAAATACTAATTTTGATTAACACACGCAATAAAAAAAAGAGACATTATTTATGGTCTTGGACGAAACCATACTTCATAAATTTCATTTTAGCAGCAGCAGCTATTTAACGCTTCGCGCAAAACATGTTACAAAAATGCGATTTTCTGGGACCCTCGCTTTAAAAAAAGCCTTTTATTTTAAAAAGTACATGGAATTTAAAATATAAATATGGATAAATTCTTAACAATGAAGAATGGAACTATCCATTTTATAATATTTTTTTTAGATAAGTGATTTTTTTGCCATTTATATATATACATATATTTATAAGCAAGTCAAAATATGTTGATTTTCTTTATATTTTTTTAAAAGAAAACCGCTTTAAAGAAACAAATATTGCATAGTTTACTATTAAACCTGTTATTTTTTTTTAATTTGGTCTTTGCTCCTTTAATTGAAAAAAAAATTAGGGTTTGAATTTATTTTTAAGTAGTTATAAGCTTTAAAAAATAGTAACTTGAATTATTAAGGTCCTGATCATCATTTTTAATGGCCATTTTCTGATACACCTATAGAACCTCTCCCAAACATACTGGCAATAATTTGGTTTCGTCCTTCCTTTCAGTGTAATTAGTCTTTATGATCTTCGAATAATATAACGCTGCTTTATTTTAATTGCTTTCCCACATATATATACACACACATATATATATATACACACACACACACACACATATATATACACACACATATATATATACACACACATATATATACACACACACATATATATACACACACACGCACATATATATATATATATTAAGCAAACATTGTTAATAAATAACATAAACCATCTAATTAATAATAACTTTGTTTTTTCGATGTTTCTAGTGATCTTTTGTGTCTTAAAAATCATCTATGTTTGATTCCTTGCTGAATCATTCACACTAGAAAAGCAAATGAACAAAAAAGTTGAGAAATGAAAAACATTTAAAAAGGTTGCTGTAAACGGGCGTGTGAAAGTTAAGTAGTGTAATTATATTTCCCTTGTATATATAAAACTAAAGTACCACAGAATGGTGTACATATTTACTTGCCAAAGTAATACTGTACAGTGTAGATACTTTTCTTTCTATATATCCAGTTAACTTGACCCAGCCAAATTAACACCGTACAGTGTAAATATTTTTTCCTAGTATATATCCAGCCAAAACAGCACAGTACAGTGTAAATATTTTTTCCTAGTATATATCCAGCCAAAGCAACACCGTACAGTGTCAATATTTTTTCTTAGTATATATCCAGCCAAAGCAACACCGTACAGTGTAAATATTTTTCCTAGTATATATCCAGCCAAAACAACACCGTACAGTGTAAATATATTTTCATAGTATATATCCAGCCAAATTAACATCGTACAGTGTAAATATTTTTCCTAGTATATATCCAGCCAAAGCAACACCGTACTGTGTAAATATTTTTCCTAGTATATATCCAGCCAAGGCAACACCGTACAGTGTAAATATCTTTTCCTAGTATATATCCAGCCGAATTAACACCGTAAAGTGTAAATATTTTTCCTTATGTATATCCAGTCAAATTAACACCGTACAGTGTAAATATTTTTCCTAGTATATATCCAGTCAAAGCAACACTGTACAGTGTAAATATGTTTTCCATGTATATATCCAGCCAAATTAACAACTAACAGTGTAAATATTTTTCCTAGTATATAGCCATCCAAAGCAACACCGTACAGTGTAAATATCTTTTCCTAGTATATATCCAGCCGAATTAACACCGTGAAGTGTAAATATTTTTCCTTGTATATATTCAGTCAAATTAACGCCGTACAGTGTAAATATTTTCCTAGTATATATCCAGTCAAAGCAACACCGTACAGTGTAAATATCTTTTCCTAGTATATATCCAGCCAAATTAACACCGTACAGTATGAATATTTTTCCTAGTATATATCCAGCCAAATTAACACCGTACAGTATGAATATTTTTCCTAGTATATATCCAGCCAAATTAACACCGTACAATATAAATATTTTTCCTTGTGTATATCCAGCCAAAGCAACACCGTACAGTGTAAATATTTTTGCCTAGTATATATCCAGCCAAAGTAGCACTGTACAATGTATATATTTTCCTAGTGTATATTCAGCCAAAGCAACACCGTACAGTGTAAATATTTTTCCTAGTATATATCCAGCCAAATTAACACCGTACAATATAAATATTTTTCCTTGTGTATATCCAGCCAAAGCAACACCGTACAGTGTAAATATTTTTGCCTAGTATATATCCAGCCAAAGTAGCACTGTACAATGTATATATTTTCCTAGTGTATATTCAGCCAAAGCAACACCGTACAGTGTAAATATTTTTCCTAGTATATATCCAGCCAAATTAACACCGTACAATATAAATATTTTTCCTTGTGTATATCCAGCCAAAGCAACACCGTACAGTGTAAATATTTTTGCCTAGTATATATCCAGCCAAAGTAGCACTGTACAATGTATATATTTTCCTAGTGTATATTCAGCCAAAGCAACACCGTACAGTGTAAATATTTTTCCTAGTATATATCCAGCCAAATTAACACCGTACAATATAAATATTTTTCCTTGTGTATATCCAGCCAAAGCAACACCGTACAGTGTAAATATTTTTGCCTAGTATATATCCAGCCAAAGTAGCACTGTACAATGTATATATTTTCCTAGTGTATATTCAGTCAAAGCAACACCGTACAGTGTAAATATTTTTCCTAGTATATATCCAGCCAAATTAACACCGTACAATATAAATATTTTTCCTAGTGTATATTCAGTCAAAGCAACACCGTACAGTGTAGATATTTTTCTTTCTATATAACAAGCCAGGGCGACACGAAACTACAATTTACTCGTTTTTATATATAAAATTTTGACAATCCATTATTTTACGTATCTAAAAATGCCCACCCATGTTCAAACTATGACGTGCATATGGATGCAATGAAAGCTTATACCCATCAGCGAAGGTGTTAACAGTTAAAGGAGGATTGTACCACACTGAAAAGCCTCATTTTGAAAGACGATCAACTCTGAATGCAGAGTTAATTAAGTCGGACGTAACTGAAATCATCACTTAATTTGTCCTGTTCACTTGTCTGCTAGCACCTCAAGCAAACTGGAAAACGTACAACGAGTTCTCTATGGGTTTTTAATTGGAAATAGCGTACAAGGTTTCACTATCAAATACCAACCTTTAAATCTTCAAGTCTTTGCAAATTAGTGATACCGTATCGGTTATGTCTGTAGAAAATGAAAACATTTATCACAAAAGGGTGTAACTGGTGCCAACATCGATATGTGGTCTTTTATCATACACATCATTGCTTGTAGCCTAGTGGAACTTTGAGTTGGTCGTCCATTAAAAACGACTAGGACATAGGAGGACCGTCACTGCACATGCGCGTTGTCAGTTCAAGACTGGGGTGGGGAGAGCATTGGCTCCAAGACCAATAAAATCTAGGTCATTGTTGAGGTGGTTTTTCCCTGTTGGCTGGCGTATACTTCTTATAGACTCTTGCAGGTTCAGGAGGTCTATCATCCCAGACATAGCTTTCTTAATCTTTGAAAAGGGGTTAGTTTATTGCTAATCGCTTGAGACGACCCTACCGAGGAATGCAGATAGCGCTGCCCAGGCATTTTTTGCCATCTAGAATGATTGTTGAGGTGGACTTTTCCCTGTTGTCTAGGGCATGTTTCTTATAGTCCTGTGCAGGTCCAGGACGTTCTATCACCCCAGGCATTGCGTTTTTAATCTTTGAAAAGGGTTTAGTTTATTGCTAATCACTTGAGACACCCCTACTAGGGAATGCAGATAGCGCTACCCAGGCATTTTTTGCCGTCCAGAGTGATCTTCTATCGCTGGTTTTCAAATCCCTCTTTCCGTACCTAGAATCCCACATTTCGACTGAGAGAGAGAGAGAGAGAGAGAGAGAGAGAGAGAGAGAGAGAGAGAGAGAGAGAGAGAGAGAGAGAGAGAGAGAGATCAATTGTTGCCAATATCAATATCTGATCCTTAATCGCACGAGCCATTTCTTGCTGCCTAGTGAAACCTGGAGCGAATCAACCATTAAAAGAGACTGAGACATTGAAGGACCGTTGTGCTCATAAGTATTGTCAGTGGGTTTCTCGCGTAGACCAACGAGAAAACTTGCAGTGCATGAACTTCGTGAACGGCATGGTCACTGTGACACTATGAGGTGTTCTTGAATCAACATAGATATGTCCACTTCATCGGCAGAATCAGCTAATCGTATCCATGTTGTGATGTGGCGGTCGATGTTTCTAGCTAGAGAGTGTGAGAAGATGTCAGAATTTCCAGGTTGTAGAACGAGCACCGCAAAGCTTGTTATATGAAGGAAGAGAGGATAGAAAGTGTCATAAATCTCGCTTCTCTTATGTTGTCCTTCCACAAGAGATTTCACTGACAAAGGGGGGAAAATTTTTATGTAGTAGGTCGAACATAAGAAAGTATTTGTTAGTTATTAATCTGTCTGTCGATCTATCTATTTATCTATGTGTATTATCGATATATATATTTCTTTATCTATCCGTCTCAGTATATCTATCTATCTATCTATCTATCTATCTCACTGGGGAGATGGACGAGAGATGAATGTGAAGAATGTTGATAAAGACTGTCAAAATATGGTAAAATCATATCATAGACAAGTATACCGGAAGTAGCTGATCGGATCTACGTGTATGTTACCACGTGATCAGGTTAGCTTGAGATGACATTGGAGTTGGAATTTGGACGTTGAGCAGAGTGGACGGTTTAACAGGTCGTACCCGCTTCACCAGGGAGGAGGCTGGCGTGTCTTAGAATGGAGACTAGAATTAACCACGCAAGTAAAGATATTCACTTTCCATTCTTCTGCGATCGACACCTGAACAGTGAATCAAAACAATATAAAACCAACGAGCGTTCTTGGAAGTGAATGAATATTCGTTCAAACAGGTTCCAGCCTTCTCTCCAAGAACAAGATGAACTTCAGGTGGATCAAAATCAACGACGCATGAAACTAAGATATGCCCAAAATACATGTATGACACACACACACACACACACACACACACACACATTTAGACGATCATAGAATTGGAACATAAATAGACCGCAAGAACATAACTTAGGGTTCAGACAGTGAAGAACCACCATAGACATTTAATGACATGTATACACACCAACCCTTTGTCCCAAGTACACATATCGACATATGGTGCTATGGTACACATTACACAACATACCACTTTTTAGTACGCCATCATACAACATATGTACTAGTTTAGAAGTTGTATTTTTATAGTTCTTTACATGAAGTGGCTTCATGCTATGTTTGGGACGATTTCCATGAAAGAATTAATCTTTCTGGCGTTGCTTGATATGAAGTAATACGAGTTTACACCGTTTTGTTATAAAGACAAACGTCCCTACAATTTAAACCAATTTTATTAATACAGTTTGATTACCACAAGAAAATGCTCTGGGAAGAGTTATAAACCCGGAATAAAAAAGAATATATGATGTCACTAGACATACATGCACTATGCAAGTGAAATTGATTTCAAGTCATGGCGAGATGTGAGAAAAGAAATATGACGTTTAGTCACGCAAATGTTTAAACCCTGGCTCCTTATAAATTGCGGGAAAAGTTTTGGGTTAAGTGCCATCTTACGCAAAAGTGTTTTGGCCAAACAACGTATCAATCACTCCACGAGTGAAACCATGCTAGCGCAAGAAAAAAAATCGGTCGTAATTATGCAACTACTGCACATCTATGGTTCCCTCTTGCCACACTTTCACGAAAAACACTCGTCTCGCTGAAAACACTGTCAATAATTCCCCCCACTCTTTATCTGTGCCTAAACCTGAACGTAGCTGACTTCAATATGGTCGTCTTCAAGCCCAATGTAAACAAGTTCTTGATGAGCCGTTCCCCTTAAGTAATCCAATTTACCAAATTTACACTTCTAACGATTACTATGATATTGTCATTTTGACTACTGTACACTCTTTAACCCTTATCCTCGAGTGGCCTCTGGGCCTTAATAAGTGGTGACTTCTATATAAAAAAATATTTTTCTCACGCCTATTGGCTACAATTGTACACAAAATAAAAGACAAAGAAAAACAAAGTTTATTAATGGTTCATATCCATTGAGGTTTCCGTAAATTCGCAGACATATGGGACAACGTTTTTTTATATAAAAGCGAAAATGTGTGTGTGTGTGTGTGTTTGTATGTCTCGCAAAATCTTTCGACACGGACCACGGATTTTTGCAAGATAGGTATCATTTAAAAGCTCCAACCTTCGCCCGACAAATATCGAAAGATTGGCCAAAAACATTAATTCCTTCACCCTAAACTAGACCTTTTTCTACAAGGAGGGTGCCGAAAAAATCGTCCCTTCATTTTCTTTGCTCCTGCTACTACGACAATGACGTAATGTTTGACCTAGAAAACGTTGACGTTAGTTTAAACCACCTGCAAGTGTTTTTAAAGGTTTAATTTTATCCGTTATTAAGTGTATGTCTCTTTGGCGTAGGGGTAACGTGTCGGGCATTTTTTTTTCCACTTTAGCCTCGATGCTTCGGGGTTTAGCCTATCTTCCTACCTAAACTTTTTTTTTCTCTTTTACACCTTTTTTTCCTTTTTTTTTTTTAACGTTTGTTCGCTGTTTTGCTTTGTTTTGGGTTTTCCAATTTTTTTAACATCGTGTTTTTTTTTATAATATTAAAACAGGGTCACTCTCTCCTACATACACACCTCCAAACACCCGGGTAACGCCGGGTACCCCCCGCTAGTCTATAAATATAAAAGCGAAAATGTTTGTTTGTGTGTGTGTGTGTGTGTGTGTGTGTGTGCGTGCGCGTTTGTGTATGTTCAAGAAAGGCTTTTTTTCCGAGAACTGATCGGTCGCCTCACAAGTTCTTAAAACATTTTATATCGTGCCTAAATTATAATATCTACGAGTTAACAACCGGGGGCGTTTGTCTATTTAATTTGCCCGACTTTCAAAAGATAAATATTCAACAATTTTTGATCGCCGCATGTGCATTAAGCTTTTTCGTATAAAAAAAGAAGCGAACAGACTCGCGGTAAATAAAACACTGTCCCGCACTCGAAGTTGACGTCATTAACTCGTCAAAAACGGACCCCTGCTATTAAACGTCGCACTTTTTTTTTTTTTTTTTCACACTTTATTATTTTCCAACTGCGCGTCAAGGCTCTGTTTTTTTTTTTTTAAACAAACACCCGGGACACCCGGCCAAGGATTTTTCTTTTCTTTTACCCAAAAACACAGACACCTACAAACACCCGGGCAATGCCGGGTACCCCCCGCTAGTCTAATATATAAAGGACAAAATGGGCCGAGCGTTTGTGTATAACCACAAAAGGCTTTTTGCATCGGGCTTCTTGCATCGGTTAGTTTCCACAAGAAGTTTTCGCATACGTTCCAAATCGTAATATTTCACATTGGCAAACGGACATTGTCTATCTTTTTTTCTTTTTTTTTTTTGATAAAGTTAAAAAAAAATCCTACCGTGTCGTCGTCTTCAGTGTTGTTTGCCTTTTTCGTATAAATAAAGCGAAACTATTGGAATGCAACCGCCTGGCCTTCGGGCCAGGTATTATCTGTCCTGTAATTGATCCTTGGTCAATGCAGAGGAAACTCTTCATGCTGAGTCAATTACTATTTATTTGGAACTGCCAGAGTGAAGGGAGCAGGTCCCCCCCAACCCCACATTAAAAACGACCTTGTGTCTAATTTGCTTTCGTGGGAGGTTTAAAATCAATGCCATTTCTGCAAGTCATCTTTTGATTGACTACGGTAAATTTGATCACTTTAGACTTTAGGCCGCGTCATGACATAGCGGTAAGACGTCAGGTTTTCTTTCACTTTCTTTTTCGCCTTTACGTCACGAGTTCGACCCTATCTGCCTACTACCACTTATTTTTCTTTTTTAACACCTCAAACACCCGGGCAACGCCGAGCACCCAGGCTAGTTCTATTATAAGTATTTGTTTTCCCGATTTCTTTATTTTAGAATTACATATTTAGAAGAAAGAATGTTTAGTTCTCTTCCATTATAAGAACTTAACTTAAACACCAAGTTCGGAAAGTTGGCCTGAGATGTCGGCGCCATCGAGCAGGGGCACTCTGGCCTGCACAAAGTGCCTGGGCAGCCCCATCGGTTTTTCCCGGTTAGAGCACCTGAGGCGATTAGCAGTAAACTAACCCCTTAAGAGAGACCATGTGAAGGTTGCCAACATCAATAAATAAAAATGGTGCTATGCGACCAACGTGATTCGAACTTAGCACACTGAACTCGGCAGTCTACATGGGTTCGACTTCACCATTGTAACCCCACACCTATTCTCTCCATCCGTCCAGCGCGGCCGTAATCGTGATTGAACTCACTACACGAGTTTGTAGTGTAATTCAAATCTTGTTGGTAGCTGAATACTTGATCCTTCGCCAGGGCTATCAAGGATATTTTTTTATAGTGACCCCATCACTAGACAGTGGTGCCTACCGCGGCCTAAGAGTGGCCCATCTACCCTCAAGAGAAGGATAGACCGCGCTAGTTTTTCAACCTGGCATTTTACCTTGCAGTAGTGAGCTTAATCTTGGCTACCGAGAGTAAGAAGAAGGCCGATGCACATGATAGCGTAACGTCATTTCCTGATTAAGTTGTACGTATAGACAGCTTCCGGTATTCAACCATGTGGTCAAGTTAACAGGCATAAAAAATATGCCTACCAATATGTGTTACCGATTGCCCATGTATGTTCTAAAGAAAAAGAACAATTCTCCATTCGGATCATAATTATTTTAATTGCACATTTTGGATAATTTTAATCAAAATATCGTACGTGAACTCGTGTTTAAACTTTTATCGGAGAAAGTCGAATATTTCATTTTTTTTTTTTTTTACTGCAAAACAATTTTTATATATTTTTCAGTCGGTTCTTTTAATCATAAATACAACTTTTCACTGAGTATTTTCAAATATTTTAGAGTTAGCATTTTTCGCGTCAGTTTTTTTTTTTTTTTTTTTTTTTAACAATCGGTGAATTTTCAATAATTTAGCACCGGGTGTAATTTATTTCTTTGAAATATATTTAAAACTTCAAGTTTTTGTTTTTTTATAACATTTTAACTGTAAATAATTTATATGACGGGTTTGTTTTACTATACACATAGATTCGAAAAAGGTGGCAAAAAACAAATATATAACAAATAAATGTTATCAAAGGCAAAATAAATTACTTTTCTACCAAACATGCCGACATTTTTCTTTTTAAAATATATCGGTAAACATTGTATGATTTTCGAAGCGATTACACGTTTTAAAGTGAGTAAAACCACTAAAAACCTTTCCAGATAGGTAGAAGAGTAACTTATCTTGCCTTTGATAACATTTATTTGGTATATATTTGATTTCTGATCACTGTTTCGAATCTATGTGTATAATAATACAAACCCCTAAAACATATCCAGTTAGGTAGAAAAGTAACTTATCTTGCCTTTGATAACATGTATTTGGTATATATTTGATTTTTGACAACTTTTTAGAATCTATGTGTACGGTAATACAAACTCAAAATTTAATTTAACTTGAAATTAATATTTAAAATACACGTGCGAATACTGCATAAGCACCCTTATTATCATAATAATAATTAAAAAAAAGAAAAAAAAACTGGTGTAGATGACATCGACTGGCGCCACACCACAGCAACTAGTTGTGAAGGGTCAGGGAGGGTGAAAAGACCGAGGTGGGAGAGTACTAACCAAATCTCCACTGGAAGTGTGCAGTTCAAATCTGGTACCTTGGGGGGGGGGGCATTTTGTCACCCAAACACCAGGAAACGCCAATGGCCGATGTCATCGAGAAATCAGTGACAACGGCTGTTGCGATAACATGCAATCATCTGCACAGGTGATCAAGAGAAATCTAGAGAGACTTGCTGTCACTTGGTCTCCATGGAATACCACAGTTTACTGCTAGTGAGCGATCACTGATAATGATCTGTGAGACAACTAATACGCTACACATTTTGATGAAAAACATGGGGGGGGGATGGACATAGAAGAACAGAAAACCAAAACTTTAAATATAATTTCTGTATTTAAAGTAATAGTTATTTAAATATTTAAACATATAATCTTGTGGCAAAATCCAGCTTCCCAATAAGAGGCACACTGAATAGGAACAAAAATAATGTCTGTCACAAAATATTTCTCCTCGATCGACCGAGGACAGAAAAGGTAAAGTGTAGCATCAAAACCGATACTACACTGTGATCTTGTTTCGAAAGCCAAAAATATGTGTTTAATGTTTTTTTAATTGTTTGTTCTCTAAATTCATAATTTGGTTTTATTAGTATTAAATTGTATATTGCTTTAAAATTACTTAATTTTACATAGATAATGTTTATATTTTATATTGAATAAAGTTTAGTTTCAGTATTAATCGAACTGTGTTCCTTTTTCTTTTTAAAAATGTTTTATTGCTCTTTTTCAAATGACCCTCATATAGTACTGACAGTCTGACAAATCTTACCTACATTGCCTACAGACATTTTTCAGTAAACAGGCCTTCTTCTTGCTCTCGGTGGCCGTGGCTTAACAGAAGGCGTTAGATTAAACACCTGCGGCTGGAACGTAAGAATTCTCTTGGACAGAAACTCCACTCGAAAGTCCGAGTACAGAAGGACAATCGTAACAAAATGCCATTGACACAGAAGCAATTGGAGAGGTGGTGATAGTGGGAGGGGGGAAAAGATCAGATAAGCTAAGTATCATCGGTTTCCAGTTTTCGGGGTATGTAAACCCAAATTTTTGAATGGAGAAAGGGAAGGCGATGTAAGTTTTGTCATTGGAATGTATCTACTTTGGCGAACCAAATACTATCGTAGCGTGACAAATCGAATTATGGAGACGAGTGTCCTCTCGTAACAAACAATACATCTGTTACAATGTGTCCTATTTAAGCACGAACGAATTAAGAGGTTATTGACTCCTGAATATCTTCGTTTTTTGCCAGTTAACGACAAGGTGTTGATTTTTTACATTTTTTTTTTTAGCCTTGCCTGCAAATATATACGGATGTTATCGCTTAAGTTATTATAAAGTTAATTTTATTGTTGTTTATTATCAGCGATAGTAACAGGTGTGGGTTCGATCCGTGCTGATGACCGCTAGTTAGCAAAATATGGACGGCCATGGATAACTTTCATTTACGTGATACATTACTAAATATATATATCACAATAATCAGATGAATTAGATCACAAATAAGTGAATCTTGTGGTTTCAAGTATTACAAAATATTTTGGGTGAGGCTAATCTTCTTTAATATAAATCTCACCTGTCTGTTTAAATGTATGTATGTATGTTTGCCTAAAACTTTCGATAGATGCTATGGATATTCACGAGATCGGTATCATTTTGAAGCTCGACCCTTCGGGCGACAAATATCGAAAAATTGGTCAAAAAACATTAATTCCTTCATCGTCAACTGGACACTTTTCTACAGGAAGGGGTCGCTATTTTCGCCGATATTTTCGAAAGTCATCCCCTCTTTTCGATTGACAAGCTGTAATTTAAACCTACGTCATTTCCGGTTTGCGATAGGCGCAACAGCAAAGACATCACGTTTTTTTTTGTTTTTTTTTTCCACGTTCTTTCCCTCCTTGGCAGTACGGGTTCAAGCTTGCCTGCCTACAACCACCTTTTTTTTTTTTTTTTTTTTTGCTCAACACACACCTCTAAACACCCGGGCAACGTTTGATTTTAGAGGCACTGAGAAGGAAAAAAAAGTCTTTTGCGGTAGCGATATCGAGTATCTTGCTTCGAATGGTCTACAGAAGGCAACCAGAGATTGGAGCCCATGGAAAAAGCGACAGCGGAGAGAAAGACTAGCATAGTCTTTTCTGTGAGAAAGAGGTTGTATGGGAAAGTGATTAACCCCCACTAGATTGTGAAGGCGATTTTGTACTCTTACAAGGCGACAACAAGCGCCCTGAGCACACCTCACTGAACGTGACACGCATGCCTAAATCTAAACGCTGTGCCAACGTGACACGTATGTGAACTGATTAAAAATTTAAAATAAACTAAGATGAATTTACAAAATTGTTGTCGTAGGATCCACCTAATTAGCACACGTGTAGTGTCAACCATATAAATATGATTGGTACCGTAAAGACGGGAGAGACCCAACGAGAGACAACGAGACCGAGAGTCAACAACCCAGCCGACACAGTCTCCAGGAATGGTCTTCCCATGACTACACCAATGGACTCTATGTAAATATTGTATATACTTTCTTGCTTTCAATATATCTGTTCTATTTTACTTTTGTGTTGTAGTTATTTATTTCTATGTGTTCAGTCGACTTTCAACAAAAATGTATGACGACTTTTTCTGTTTTGACCACTTTTTGGCCCTTTAAAAACTATTTTAACCGGCTAAAGACCCATAAAAGCACGGCCTGTAAAAATATCCAATCATTTGAGGCCCATAGCGCCGCTCTGCTCCTTTTTGTTTCGGGGGAAAATGGAGTTTGAAAATATTTAGATAGATAGACAGACAGACAGGCAGACATATAGCCGTTTATGTATTAGATTTAGAGATTTATAAAGAATCGGAATCGGTAATTGTGTCGGAATCAGAAATTTAGTACGGAATCGGGAATTGTATCGGAATTGGGAAAAATATTTGAATCGTGTCATCACTACTTTTAACTATTATCTTCTCTGCATTTATGTTTAAGAACAACGATAATAAAAAAGGATATTCCGTCGGTATTTTCCAACTTTGAAGAAAATGCTAATGACGGAGATGAGCAATGACATTTTGTGCCGTGAGAAAATACTGCTTGTCATTGTTGAACATCATTCATTTCGCATGAACCAGATTATTTTTGTTGCCATTCGTTTCCCAGACATCTTTCGAGTTAGAACTATTTCCAGACAATCATCGCGTACTCATGAGTCGGTCACACGAAGATCGTCAACATCTCTCAGTGAAATTGTTTCCGTAGAACTAACTGGATTCGAACTTGGCACACCAAGATTGTCAGTCCGTGTGGTTAACTAATTAGCTACCGTCACTTCTCGGTGTTGCTTGTGAAGTTAATCGCACTGTCAGACAGTTTGCAACGAACAGAGCGACTAAAAAAAAAAAAAAAAAAAGGTTGTTCTCTCAGCATTCCCTAACACTTGACGGAAGCAACAGGTAGCAAAGAATGAAACCGATCATTCGTTTTTTGCGTTAGGAGGCGGTAACCCTTGTGAAATTTGGTTAAATAGTCTGTTCGCAATGAGTACAACATAACAAAAAGGATTCAAAGAATTGTCACCTCCTCTACTGATAATTACATGAGCATGAAACACTAGTGTCTCTAAGTATAAAAGAATAATAATTATTTAATGATAATTATCAAGCCCCTTCAGGAATACTTAAGGATGGTCACTGTCTGCGGAATTATAACTACGGCAGTCAACTAACGCCTAAGCAATGTTCACAACTTCCGCTTGTGAGAACACTCTGGATTTTCTAATACTCGAGCTGAGATCGAAAACAAAACCTAAGGACAGTGAATCAAGTACCATAACCATTAGGCCAGCTTGACACAATCTTTAAAAAGAGTTTGGAAACCTACTTATTCTTAACATAAGGAATTTGTCACGTGATCCATTTACGCATGCGTACATTCGTGAAACAGTTGACACGCAGATAAAAATCCGATGACCCCCCTCCACATATCATTTTCTCAATTTTTACCCCTTAGCAGCCCCCCCTTTTTTTTTCAGATGAAACCCGATAAAAACGTTTGTCACGCGTCTAAACACCCTATATACCAAATTTCAAGTCTGTAGATAAAAAATTAATTGAGTATATAGTTTGAGAATTGTTCACACACACACACACACACACTCTCTCACTTTTATAGATACATAGATAATTTCCCTTCATTCCGTGGCAAATGTTTGGTGACCCGGAGAAAAAGGATTAGCAAATGGAGTCAAAGGTGGCTTTGTGGGTGGGTTCGCATCTCCCGACCAGTAGGAATTGTTATCTCCTACACTGATGATTGCTCAAGTACGAAACACTATATCTGTAGATATATAAGAATAATTATTATTTGATTATATATATATATATATATATATATATATATATATATATATATATATATATATATATATATTATTACATTTCCACTGCACATTGCCACTTTGATGTGTAGGGGGCTACTATCAGGGACATAAGTAACAGGGGTACTATGTGGAGAGTTATGAAGCAAGATGTCGGTTCACGTTACACTTGAACTTCTGCATGCCAGTACAGTTGGGGAAGCAGGAACCCGGAAGGGAATTCCAAAGTCTACCGGTTCTGGGGAAGAAACTACTGGAGTAGAAGGCTCTCTTACATCTAGGCATCTCAACTGTGAAGGGGTGGGATTTGTTTGCTTGTTGGGGGTATTTGCGTCGAGGGGGTACAAGTGCTTGCAGTTCGTCGGAGCATTCACCGTTAAAGTAATTGTAGAACAGGCAGAGGGATGCTACATTTCGTCAATGGGAGATGACAGTTCAGGATCTATCAGATTGGCGACTCTCTTTTGAACCTTGTCTAGGAGCGAGAGACTAGTAGCAGATGCACCAGCCCAAATATGACAACAATACTCCATACATGGGCGAATGGTGGCCTTATAGAGGCACAGGATACTTTCGGGCGTTAGTAGCTTTCTAGCACTGTAGAGAGAACCTACCTTCTTCGCAGCGGTCCTGGCAATGCTCTCAATGTATTTTTTCCAACTCATGTTTCCTGTGAACGTTAGGGCGACGAGTTTAAAAGATGTACTTTCAGATAAAGAGTCTTTGGCCATTGCTATTGTTGGTAGAGAAGGTTTCTTGTAGTTATAGACGGAAACAAGTTTAGTTTTGGCAGCATTGAATGTGACCATTCATTTTTGGGCGTGTTCTCGTAATATTCTATAATTATTGGAGGGGGCAACAGGTAGAATGAAGGTGATTTTCTTTCTCCGTCCAGCGCGGTCGTAGACGAGATTAAACTCACTATGTAGTTTGTAGTGTACCTATTTACTATGCCTCCCCGCGGGGCAGAGTTAGACACCAGGGTCGTTTTTTAACGTGGAGAAAAAAATAAAAATTGTCTCAGTCGTGAAGGATTTCTCCACCGAAAGAGAACAAGAAATAGAAGTGCAGCATCTGAAGAACAGATGGTATTTATTTGCTCCCCCACCGAGCAAATTAGGCACAAGGCCAATTTTTAATGTGAGGAGTGAAGGGAGGGGGAAGGGAAAAAGGGGACCAGCTCCCGAGAGGTGGGAAATGGGAGCTGGTTAAAGGTCAGGCATGTGGGGTTGCCCCCACATCTGGTCTTTGCTAGTCATAGCTTGCAGTATCTGCCGGAACAGATGGTATTTATTTGCTCCCCCACTGAGCAAATTAGGCACAAGGCCGTTTTTAATGTGAGGTAAAAACCAGCTCCCCTAAAAGGGGTCACTCTGGTTACCAAAAATAATAATTGTCCCAGTATAGAGGGTTTCCCCTCCATTGACTGGTACAAATCATCCTAAGTGCAGCATCTGCCGGAACAGATACTACACTTTGATCCTGACCAAAAGGCCAACTTGTCGGTGGTTGAATACTTGATGCTTCGCCAGGGCTATCAAAGATATATCTTTTTTATCGTGACGCCATCACTAGATATGTTGCCTACCACGGCTTAAGAGAATCCCATCTACCCTCGAGAGAAGAATGGATCACGCCAGTTTCTCAACCTGGTATTTTACCTCGCGATACATACAGCGCCTCGCCTTTCCGTCTGGTACTGGCCAATCTCAACGTTGCTTTACGTTGGTGATCTGTCGAGAACCGGTGTGTCAACGTGATTGTGCCGTATATTTTCTTTCCAGTCGAGTCTGAATTTATATATTATTATCTGACGTAATGAATGGCAAAGGCAGTACATTCCATTAGTCTCTTTTACACATCGTACACTTCAACATATCGCGTCTCCTATTATCGAAAGGAAAAAAAAAAGGCGAATTCTATTAATCAGGTGCAACACAATCGTCCCATTATTACAAATCTTACACCAGCCAACCTTCACGCTGCTTAACCGCCCTTGTGTCGAACTTGAGCTTTTACATCCTTCCTTCTCACACCCCCACCCCCATCTCACGCTCGCCGGCCTCCCTCGCAAAACTCAGCTGATAGTGTAGCAAAGTCGGCCTTTCTCCTATCCTCTCCGCCTGTCATCTCCCCCGCCCCAACTCCGTCTGCAGCGCATCTCCCCCTCCCCTTCTGATATTTCCCCCACCCCATCTGATTGTTGTGTCTCTACGTCTACCTTGCTCATCCATCCCTCACGCTCATCTTCCCCGCCAGACCCCGATCTCGGCAAAACCGCGTCTGTCTGTATGTCAATGAACTCTCTCTCTTTCTCTCTCCATATATATCTAGCTCTTTCTCTCTCCAACCCTTTATCTATCTGTCTATCTATTTCACTATGTGTCTGTCCGCCTCTCTTCTCATTTACTGTCTGCGAGTACTTAGACGCGCACACAGACACATCGGGATGTCTACCCACCAGTTTTTTTCTTACTTACGTAATAATGTCGTGTAATCAATTTCCTCGACTCTCCGACGAGTAAACGCGGCAGCCAGCAAACTCTCTCTCTCTCTCTCTCTCTCT
>NC_136493.1:44225119-44240119 GCF_053919585.1 Euprymna scolopes | reverse complement strand
GCTTTCTACTCGACAATAATGACCAACTTTTTTCAGACATGACCAAAATAACAACTCCATTTTCTATCCCTTTTATTCACGTTTATACAAAAACAGAAACCCGCTCTGTTACTTAATAGTATTTTTCTCCCTAAGTTTTACTGGAAACACTAAACGAAACGAAACCTTAAATTGTTTTTTTTTTTTTTCGTTTATGCTATTTAACTTAAAGTATCGAGTTTTTGGCTAACTCGAATTTTTTGGGTTAATTTCTTTGCTAAATTGCACATAATTTTTTTTTAATAGTTTATTGTACATTTTAATTTATTTATAACTTTAAATCTTTAAGGCGATTTTTTTTTTACGCAAATTCTGTACTCGTAACAATTTTAGATTTTAGTATTAATCGCAGAATACGGACCGTGCTATTTTTTTTATATTTATATATATTATTTTATATTTAAGATTTACAAGTTAAATTCAATTTTGTGGTATTTTTTTTAAAGTAAATTATTAAGTATAAGTACAGAATAATTACAAAACTCCTGCCGCTCCTCATGTTAAGAATGGGTTTCTAAATAACACTTTCAGCACTGTCCGTATTCTGTATAAGGTCAATTTGTACGACGTGCCCCAGCGTATTATAAACACTCAAACCTCCCCATATTAAAAAACGGCTTTCGGAATACCCCCATCTCCCCATGTTAAGAAAGGCTTTCGAGGTTGGGGGTGTTTATTCAGAAAGCCATTCTTAGCATACTTGTAATACGCTGGGGCACGTCGTAAAAAATTGACCCTGTATAATTATCATGATTGTTTTTTACTTTTATTCGTAAACATAAAAATTTCTGTGCTTATGCACTTTAGTTACCGCGCTATTTTTTTTTTTTTTAAATAGTATGTTCAAGTTAAATTCTAGTTTTACGATATCTTTTATATTAAATTGTCAAGTGAAAGTAGAGAATAGTTAGAAAACGCCCTCCCTTCCCTATGTTAAGAATGGCTTTCTAAATAACGGTATTTTAGCACGGTAACAAAAGTGCATAAGTACTAAAATTTCTTAAATAAATAAATGACCCAAAACATTAGGCTTATCACGGCACTTTTTACAAATTTTAACCCGAACTGTTTTCGGTTTTTTTTTTTTTTAAACTCGAACGTAAGTTTTACATTTAGTGTAAAAGTCGATTTGGTTCGGTTAAAATTTTTGTAGAAGCACCTTTATTTATTTTTAAGAATCATTTGTTTTTCCGTTGTTAGTTTTACAACTACTCCCCCTTAGAGATCCAACATTACACCGGGTTGCATGCTTCTTACAATTGTCAGACGTTGCTTGTGGTTTGGTGTATTTGTAATGAGAATTCGAGTAAATCTTCTTCGTTGATTCTATTTGTAAAGAATTACACCAAATTTTCGTCAGATATTCGCCGAAACATATTAAAGAGTACATCTTTTAACAAGACTTATCAAGATAGAAAAAGCTGTTAAGATGAATGAAAAATTATATATAACTTCATTAGATCATAACAACAAAAAAAAACCCTCTAGGTCCTGGCATTTCGAAGCCAAATGCTTCTCGTCAGAAGCGTGAGAATTATCTATATTTACATTTTTGTATAATTCTGGTCCTTCTCTTCTGATGAGAAGCATTTAGCTTCGAAACGCCATGGTCTAAAGAGGTCTCTTTTTCTGTTTCTCCTTGTTCTGATATAATAAAGTTATAGACAACTTATTCCTCGTTTTTTATTTAATGTTTTATATATTTAACTATTATGATAAATATTATAAATCTTTATTTCTGAACTAACTTTACCTAGCCGGCGTTGTTTGGATTGACGAGGGGGGGGGGTGTTTTCATTTCTTTTAAGAAACCAAATTGGCATTCTGCTAGATTTAATTTCCTTGCTTAAAATCCCATTTAAAAGGTTCGCTTGAATACTAAAAAAATAAATAAAAATTGATAGATAGTAAAGAAGAAAAAAATAGATACATGGTGGTTATCTTGAACTTTTCAGCTTTTAATGTATGACCTAACGAGATGATTTTTGTAACGATTTAGTTTAATTTAATGGTCGAAACAATGTTGTTGATAATTGCGGTATTGTTTCTTCATGAAATTATTTATCGACTCAAATTGTTATACGACTAGAACTGATTCAAACGAAAATAGTTATTGTCTAGGACTGATTTCATTAAGATAACGTCGTTTCTATGGCAGTCATTTTAAAGCTAAAAAGTTCAACATAAGCCCCAAAGCTGTCTTATTTTATTAATAAAGATTGTCGAGTTATTTTAACCTCGTATTTTTGTAATTTTGAAGAGAAGGTCCTTTCTTACGCAACTTTATAAATGTTTTTTCTTTAATCTTTTATTTAATTTCAAGAAACAGAAAAAAGCCAAAATATAAGAAAGTTCAACTTTATTTTGTACAGAATCTGTATTCTGTCTCAGGTCTTCTGTACTTTTTCATAAATTTTTTGGTCAGTGGCCCTTCGTCTTGCTATTCGTCCGTTTCTCTCTTCTCGTCTCTCTCTCTCCGATTTCATAGAAACCAGACAGAAAATCACATTTTCGCTACTGCAAATATAAATAACTCCGCCTGTATTTTTTTTTTTTTTTCAATAAGTGTTTTAATTAAAAATGAACACACTATATACAAATAATTAACATTTTAATTTTGCTCAAACTTTCTTTTGAAAATTGTTCAAATTTGAGAAAAACGAAACCTTTACACACAACGAACTTTTCTGGGTATACCCTTTTCTGAAGGTCTGTCTCATAATTACTAGCCCCCCCCCCCCCAGTCAAAGTTAGGCACAGGGTCGGATTTTAAACCAGGAGATTCGGGACAAGATCAAAGTGTAGTATCTGTTCTTCAGATGCTGCACTTCTGTTTCTTGTTCTCTTTCGGTGGAGGAGAAATCCTTCACGACTGAGACAATTTTTATTTTTGTACCTTTTCTCCACGTTGAAACTACCCTGGTGTCTAACTCTGTCCCGTGGGGAGGCATAGTAAATAGGTACTCTCACCTCGGAATGGGGGGGGGTACTCTGACTAGACTATGAACGTTAGCAAAACTATACTCATGAATGAGACCCCCCACCACCTTATCCTCTGAAACCTAACTGGTACTACACTTGGATCCTCAACCGAATTAATGCACGTACAAGATCTGTTTTTAATGCAGGGAAAATCCAGCCCCCCCCCTCCATCCGCAGCCTCTAAAGGAGCAATCTGGATTGGGAACTAATTTAAGATTTTCTCGATCTGGCAAGATTTCTCATATTGCAAGCATTGTTAACAACTTAATCCAAAATAAGTAAAAAAGAAAAAAGTGACGTAATAATTTAATCGAAAATACGATATTCAGTAGCTCAAAAATAGATTTAAGATTATGACATGCTGAACGTGTAAAATCAATTTAAGTAATACGTAAGAAATGGACGAAATACAACTTTCAAATTAGTAAACAGTGAATTATCGGCTTCATTTTACGGTACTCATTGGGCAGTATATTTATTTAATAGTCGCTCCCTTACAAAGGGCTAGCGCAAGAGCGGATAAAATTTTTAATTTATTTACTTATGTTGGCTTATTAACATTTTTAAAGAATATTAAAAAGAAAAGTAACTAAACCATTTATTGATAATTTCTCACTTTTACAAACAGACAGATTTGCCGTTTAGTTTTATAAATATCATCGAACCATGTAATCAATAAAAAGGACTCGTTCGGTCGACACCGGTATCGCGATTGATGTAAAAAGAAGTTTATCTACTGTAAAATTAAACAAAAATTTTATTTTCATTGTCCAATGTTTTTACTTTTAAATTATAAAATAAGACATTTAATCATTTTAAAACTTTACCTCTCATTATTTTTGAGAACAATATCTACTGTAAAATTAACCCCCCCCCAATTTTTTTTTTTTTTGGGGGGGGGGGGTAAAATTTAACTACTATTTTCTTATTCAGCATAGTTGAAAACTTACAAGTCATTCTAAAGAAAATTGTGGAGCTGGACCTAATGTAAAAAAAATTACTAAAAAGGTTATCCGCGCATGTAAATTAAAAATGTTTCCAAGTCAGTAAATAAATTAACAATGTTATCCGCGCATGCGCTAACCTTTGTAAGAGAGCGGCTATTAAATAAATATGCTGGCCGCCATGGAACTCAACGCCCAAGTAGTAGGTGTGTCAGAAACTGACCTTACGAATGCGTGAAATATTGAATAATTCGACCCCTGTCTTTCCAAGCTTATAACTACTCGAAAAATGTAATTGAAACCCTAATTTTTTTTTATTTTTTCAATTAAAGGAGCAAGGACCAAGGGTTCATTTGAAAAAGATAAAAAAAAAATAACGTGGTTAAAAAAAAAAAAAAAGGTTTTAAACTTCGGACTTTACAGATAAATTTATAAATAAATTTAAAAAAATTTTTTTTTTTTAATTTGAATATATTATTTATTGATCTTTATTTTCAATTTGTGATATATAAAACGTTTGAGTAAATTATATACTTCTTAATAGATATTTCAAAATGGGGGGGCGTGAATTTAAAAACGTTTGTCTAAAATATATTCCGTTTATTGAAAAGAGCATAAAATTTCACATTGACCCTGAAAATATCGTAAAAATTGAATCAATAGAAAAATTGATAGATTTTTAAAGTTTAAAAATTGAAAAATACATAACTCGTAAAATTCAATTGATTTCATTAGTGTTTTTTTTTTTAAATAAATAATATTTATATTACTTTTTATACAACTTTAATAGTTTACTTTTTTGTTTGTTTTTACATGGAGTTCACTTATCAAGGGCCAAGAGCCACTCAGGGATAAGGGCTATTGTATGTACAGTAATCAATGGGATAGTGTAGTAATAGTATTAGAGAATTGATAGTGTCATTACTTAAGGGGGCGGTTCATCAGGAATTTGTGTTGGACTTGAAGACATCCAGGTTGAAGTCGGGAGGGAAACGGACAAGCGGAACAGAGTTCCACAAGCGTGCAGAGTTCTAAGAAAGAAGATTTGTTCATGGAATCTACGTTTTGATTTAGGCTCAGATAAGGAGTGGGGAAAATTATTGACGGTGGTTTCAGCTAGTTGGGTGTTTTTTGGAAAAGATTGGCGAGGGGGGACCAGAGAATGGAGCTCGGGAAGTATAATCCATAAAGAAAATTAACTTTTAAAAGAGAAATTAGGAGTTTTTTTTTTGTTTTTTTTTTTAATATTTTATTCGCAGTTTCGTGTTAGGGGTGTCAAAAATTCCCCCCAAATTCTGATACCACCTACAAGTAGTATCCATTTTACTTTGGAAATTGATTCGTATGAGAATGAATTCCTATATGCAATGCCTCCCCACGGGACAGAGTTAGGCACAAATTCAAGCCCCTCCCCACCCCGGACACTTGCTGACGCCCTTATTCCGAATTTGTGTTCGTAGAATCTCATATGGACTATTTCTCACCGATATAAATGATTGCACACTAAAAATTATTTAAGAACGAGACAGGAGGCGCTTGCAAGGATCGTTGGGTAAACAAAAAATGCGGGGTTTGTATTACTGTACACATAGATTCGAAAAAGTTGTCAAAAAACAAATATAGAACAAATAAATGTTATCAAAGGCAAGATAAGTTACTTTTCTACCTAACTGGATATATTTTTTGTGTTTTTATTCAGTGTAACATGTTTATTCAGCTCGAAAAACATGCAGTGTTTACCGATGTATTGGAAAATTCAAAATGGCAGCCGACTCTCTCTCGGAGAGGGTACGTTTGGGAAAAGGTATTATAAATAATAAACTAGACAAAATACTGTTAGAAATTCGCTCAATATATGTTACCGTGACATAAGTTGACATGTATTCGGTTGTTTTCTAACAGTATTTTGTCTAGTTTATTATTTATAATACCTTTTCCCAAACGTACCCTCTCCGAGAGAGAGTCGGCTGCCATTTTGAATTTTCCAATACATCGGTAAACACTGCATGTTTTTCGAGCTGAATAAACATGTTACACTGAATAAAAACACAAAAAATATATCCAGTTAGGTAGAAAAGTAACTTATCTTGCCTTTGATAACATTTATTTGTTCTATATTTGTTTTTTGACAACTTTTTCGAATCTATGTGTACAGTAATACAAACCCGCCGTGCTTAACATGGGGTGGTTGGGGGGCGTTTTGTACTACGCTGGGGGGGGGGTGCACTAATTTTTTTTTTGTATTTTTTTATGACTGCACCCCGGGTGCAGTCATAAAAAAATACAAAAAAAAAATTAGATTTTTTTTTTTTTAATAAACAATTTTCGAGTTTCATCATCCGACATATACAATTTCTAAATAAACAAAAATAATGAAAAACCTTTGTCGTGTACCTACTTGTCTCGGAATGAGGATGGTTTTTGTCAAACCGAGTTTTCATTTCAATGTCGTCGCTGTTTTTTTTTTTGTTTGTTTTTTTGGTATTATTATACAAACACCGTGACAGCGTTAGGGTTAGGGTTTAGGGTTAGGGTTTAGGGTTAGGGTTAGGGTTAATTCGCTGTCACGGTGTTTGTATAGTTTTACCGTTTTTTTTTCCATGTCGAAAAACAGTAAAAAAATTTTCTTGGGGGGGGGGGGTAAACAACACTCGACGAGAACACTACTGGTTTTGACGTTTCTGAACTTTTGAGATGAGGATTGTTTTCCGTCCAAATTCCTGAGTTCGACGAGATACACTTGAAGAAGGTCGGTTATATCGACCGAAACGTTGTGGAAACCACACTCAAGATGAGAACAATAGTCCGATGCTACTGGTTTTGTTTTAATAATTATTTATTTATTTTTTTTTCAATTGTTCAAAACAATTTTTTTTTTCTCCAAAACTTGTTGGGAATTTTTAAATGTCATATTTATCATGGACATGTTAATTTAGAAATTGTATATGTCGGATGATGAAACTCGAAAATTGCTTATTAAAAAAAATAAAGTTCTAACTATAATCACGTTTTTAAACGTAAGTAAAAATGGAATCGTGCAGGCGCGCATTTTTTGTTTACTGAAACTGCAAGCGCTGCGTTCAAAATTGTAGCCGGTGCCTATTTGGTAATGGGGGGGGGGGCTCATTCGTATACGTCAGCCCTTGTCAAATTTAGCGGTAAAAAAAAAACTTATTTCATAAACGTTGATTTTTTTTTTTTTTTTTTTTTTTTTTTTAAATCAAAGTTCAATGGTTATTCTGAATCTTCACCGCTTCGTCTGACAGATCCGCAGCAACCGTCGGCGAGGAGGGAGGGGGCTTTGATTGAGGAAAGCTTAATTTTGATTTGGTTAAAGTTTCCCTTTACTATTTATTCCCCACGTAGGCAAAACAAGAGGAAAATTTGTCCGAGAAAAAGCAATGTTTACGCCGATCAGCTTAAAACGAAATATTATGGTGAACATGTTCAAATTATTTCTCAATTTTTTTTCTTCAGGAAAGATTATTGACTATAAAATATATTAATGTTTGTTCTGGTTGAATAATTACTTTATTAATCATATTTTGATCCAACTAAAAATACGCAAATATTGAAAAGATCGCAATTAAGATAGGCATGCAACCATGCGTATCTATCTAAACACTGACCGGTGTTAGCAATGTAAAGTGACCGTCTAATATTATGCCCGTTTCATGGCTTAAATATTTTATACTTATCCACGTTTTTCTTTTTCTCCTTATTTTTATTCATATTGCTTTTAAATTAAAATTAGAGCATTCTTAATGCTGACGTGACTGAAACACATAGCCAGCCACATAAGATTTATCAAAAAAAATAATTTTCAAAATCTGAATTTTTTTTTTAGGTAATCTTAAAAATCACTTTCGTCAAACCTTAGCCCTAACTCAAAATACGGTACTTCACGGGGAACGTGGACCCTGCGTAAACTGGTCTTAATTTAATAGTTGCTCCCTGGGTTTTTTTTATTTTTTTTTTTTTTATTGTAAGCTTCAAGTATAGAATAGGTACAAAACACCCTCCCCCTCATTTTAAGAATGGCTTTTTAAATGTTATTTCAGCACGGATCAATAAGTGCACTGCACTGCTACTGCACTTACCGCAGTTTTTAAAGATTTATTATTACATTTGATTCGTACTTTTATTTTATTTTTTTAATTTTTTTTTTCAAAACATTTTTGGGGCAAAAAAGCCAAAAGCATTATTTGAATGTGTATGAAAAAAAATGTAACAAAAATATTTATAAGGGAAAATATAAAACAAATAAAAATAAAACAAGCACAAAATAAAAGTATGAATCAAATTTAAAGAAATTTAAAAAATAAAATAAATTACCCGCTCTATTTAAAAAGTGTATAAGATATATACAAGTTGGTGCTTCTACACTTGATCGCCGAAATTGGAGACGCCATTTTATTTCACGCACCTGCTGTCCAAATCCAAAGGAGAAATCAGTATTGAAAACTATGCCCGAAGATAGAAATAAATAACAAAAAAATTAAACTTCCGGAAAGAACTATGAAAGAAGTAAATAAAGTGAAAGAACATATTCATAATTGGAAATGTTTCTATTTAATTAATGAAAACGAAAGTTTTTCATGAAACGTATATATATTTTATTAAAAACAGAAAATGAAATGACATTTTCATAATTGTTTAAACTGGGCGAGCGCCTTTTGAAAACCGAAACATTTATTGTATAAAAATTTATCAAAATATAATTGTAAAGACATTTATTGAAAAGTTTGCGTAAGAAAATATAATTTTAAAACAATTTATTAATGAAAGCAACATTGGATTTTTATAAAATAGTTTTTTTTTTTTTTTTGTTTTTGTTTTTTTTTTCCTTTTCGAACAAATAAATAAACATTAAATAAAGTAATAAATGTTAATGTTAGGTTAATGTATTCTTTCCGGGAGCAATCGTTCTCCAGTTTAATTTTTTTATTATTTATTTCATGCTTCGGCTATAGTTTAAAATAATCATTTCTACCTTGCAGTTAAACTACAGGTGCGTGAAATGGCATCTCCAGTTAGTTTCGGCGATAAAGTCTAGAAGCACCAGAAAGTGAAAGAAAACCTCAGGGAGCAACCATTAAATTAAAACTCATTTACGCAGGGTCCATGTTCCCCGTAATGTGCCCAAAATGTTACGAACTAATAATTTCCAACGGACTTAAATAATATAATTCTTTTTTTATATGGCAAAAAAATACGCAGTGAGAAAACAAAATTGAGACCCCCCCCCTCTAAATTCCATAATTTACACTTTTTTCTCACGTGAATCTCATCGATTACAAACTTAGCTTTCAGATTTAAATAAACTTACCGTCAGGAAATTGAACACTTAGTGACCCTCGCCGAAAAAAAAATAATGCGACTCTCTTACGCGAAATGTAAACCTGCAAAAGTCGTCATAAAGTAAAAATTTACCCCCCCCCCCTTTTTTTAGGCGGAATTAACACCGGTCGCGTAAGAGTCGCATTATTTTTCTCTGCGATGGTCACGAAATGTTCGATTTAGTAGAACGTTATAATTGAAAATTGATCCCCGATAAGTCATAAAAATATTCAATTTTTTTAATTTTTTTTAATCTGAAAGTTAAGTTTGTAATCGATGAGATTAACGTAAAAAAAAAGGAAAACAAAGTGCAATTTGGAAGGGTGGGGCAGGGGCACCAAAAAACCGTTTTGAAGAATCGAGTAACTATCTTCAAACTCTTAAACTTTGTATCTGTCTTGATAGTAATACTACACTTTACCTTTTCTGGCCTCGGCCAATGGAGAATTTAAATCCTTCATGACTGAGACAATTATTTTTGTTCCTATCCAGAGTACCCCTTTCGGGGAGCTGGATTTTCTCCACATAAATCTGCCTTCTATGGGGAGAGGCTATTATTTTTTTTAATTCCATTTTCACCCCAAACAAGGCACAGTACCACTTTGATGTAGGGCGTTACTATCGGGGACATAAGTTGCAGGGATACTATGTAGGGTGTTGAGCTGCAAGATGTCTGTTCACGTTAAACTTGAACTTTTGCATGTCAATACAGCTGGGAAAGCAGGAACTATGAAGGGAGTTCCAAAGTCTAGCAGTTCTGGCGAAGGAACTATTTGACTAGAAGGCTTTCTTACACCTAGGGATCTCTACTGTGTAGGAGTGAGATTTTGCTGCTGGTCGGGTTTGGAGGTATTTACGTCGAAGGGGTAAAAGGGCTTGTAGTTCGGAGCATTCAACATTTAAAAAAAACTTGTAGAACGGGCAGAGGAATGCAACATTTCGTCGATGGGACAGAGGTTGAAGCTTTAATGACAATTCATGACCTATCAGGTTGGCGACTCTTTTGCACCCTGTTCAGGGGCGAGAGACTAGTAGCAAATGCACCAACCCAAATGTGACAACAGTACTCCATACATGGACGAATGGTGGCCTTATAGAGATACAGGATACTTTCAGGCATAAGTAACTTTCTAGCACGGTATAGAGAGCCCACCTTCCTCGCAGCAGCTTTGGCACTGTTCTCAGGGTATGTGTTCCAGCTCGTGTTCCCTGTAAACGTTAAGCCGAGCAGTTTGGAAGTAGTACTTTCAGGTAATGTTTCTTTAGCCATAGCTATTGGTGGTTAAGGTTTCTTGTAATTATTGAAGGAAACAAGCTTAGTCTTGGCAGCATTGAATTGTGACCATCCATTTAGGCCTTCCTCTAGTGGTTTTGTCATTTCTTTAGGTATGTCCATTTGCTTTCCCTTCATGCCTGTTATTGAGCGTGGTGTCATCAGCAAATATACCTATCTCGGAAACAATTTCATCAAGTAGGTGATTTATGAATATTAGAAGTAAAGGTCAAAGGATAGACTCCTGAGGTTCACTCGCATTTATATCATTGTTTGGAAGACAACCTAAATTCTTCTCTTATTTAAGTAAGATTTAATTATGTTAAGTATCGTCCAGTGATACCGTAAGATCTGATTTTCCTGAGAAAACTATCGCGCCAAACCCCGTCAAAGGCGTTAGATGTATTTAGGACTACCAACGTTCAGAGATTAGTTAGGATATCTGCTGTAAAACGGGCTTGTCTAAATCCATATTGTTGGTCAGTCAGAAATTTAGCATCTGTAAGGTGATCAACTAGAGCTTGGTTAATTATGGACTCGAATATAGCCAGGTTGAGATCAGGTCCACATGCTTTTGTAGTGTCCAGGTTTTTTATATCCTGCATCTGAGATGGGGTAATTTTCAGATCCTCTAGTGTGGCGTGTCTGCAAAGGAAAGTCAGGGAAGGGGTGGTTTGATGGGTCCAATGTGGAGTTTGAGGCAAACCGACGGGCAAATATGTCAACCTTCTCGGTTGCCGTGCAAACTACCTCGTAATTGATGGATAGTAGGGGATTGTTGATTGCTCATTATTTACTACTGTTGTAGATTTTACAGAAATCACGGGTTCCTAATTTCTGTGCTTGGATGCGGTTTCTGGTAGTTTCGGTATCTTCAATAAAAACTACCCCCCCCTTTTTTTTTTTTTGGAAAGTCACTAAATCATAGCGTGAATTGGGGGGGGGGGGCACAAAAAACTAAGCATTGAAATTTTTGGCGAACCTGTATGAGAGTGCCTTCCTCATAAAAATACGTGTTTTTGCACGTCTTTAAGATTTTTTCCCCGACGATTATCATAGATTTAGCAGAAAAAAAAAGATTTTTAAGAAGGGGTTCACTTTTTCGTTATAACGTTCTGTTTTATTACTACCGGACTTGCTGTACATTTCTTTACCGACGTGTCACGTGATTAGAACGTTATAACGAGAAAGTGTACCTCCTCCTTAAGTCATGAAATTTATTTTTTTCTGCTAATTATTAGCAGTGCTAATATGTTTAAGTCTAATCTATGATAATCGTCGGAAGAAAAAAACTTTTTTAAAAAGGTGTGGGGGGGGGGGGAACCAAAACATTTTTAGCGGATGGGCACTCTTGTGCAGGGCCGGCCAAATTTTTTTTTTTTTTTTTTTTTTTTTTTTTAATTTTGGAATGTTTTGGATCAAAATTAAGTGAACAATACACATTTTATAAACATTAGGTAAAGAATAACATTTTTATTTTTCAGAACATAGTTTTCAAATAATTAAAACATTATTTTATATAATTTGAAGAATATTAAAATGGCTTCGGCCTTCATTTATTGGTAAACAACGGCGAATTTGTTTACCAAAAAAATCTACTTGATTAATTTGTGATTTTTGGAATTATACTATCTTCAACAAGCAGGTACACGGTAAAAGTTTTTATTTTTTTTTTATTTTTTTATTTTTTATTTTTTTTATCGCCATAAGTGCCAATCTGAATAAGCTCCTTCGATTTTTATTGATGAAAAGTTTCTGAAAGTTCAGTCTTTAATTATCTCCCCTAGATAAAACCTGTGGTTCAAATTAATGCACGTTTTTTTTTTACTCTCAAACTCACTCAGTTATTTAGAGACTTTATCCTTTTTCCCGCTCAACCTTCGAATTTAAAAGACTCATCACTTCACCCCACCTCTTTTTCTAACTCCACAAGCTCCGAACTTTTATACAAAAAAGGATGAATTCTTTTAAGTTTCATTACCCTCGCCCTCTTTTCCACTTTCAATAATTGTTTCTCTAGATAAGGGACCATTATCGATCCGAATGTTTCCGAATACAGAGCAAACCGGAAATTACCGAGAAAGGTTACGATTTGAAAGTCACAAAACACATATTAAAGGGGGGGGGGGTAAATAGCATTCGTGAATACTAACTGGTTAAGTTAGGTTGGTGTGGGGCGGTGTTTGGTACTACTACAGTTTATTGCTAAAAATAGAGACGCCATTTTTGTTTCTCGGGTACCTGTTAAAATCAGAGGGAGAATTCGGTACTTTAAACACTGACCAAGAGCATGAAATAAATAATTAAAAATAAATTAAACTAGTTAAGGATTACTTCCGGAAAGAACTAATTACTACGTGCTTCTGCATAATATAAACCCCCTCAATCTCCCATGTTAAGAACGGCTTTCGAGGTTGGAATATTCCGAAAGCCGTTCTTAACATGGGGAGGTTGGAGGTGTTTATACTACTCTGGGGCAGGTAGTAATTAGTTCTTTTCGGGAGTAATCATTAACTAGTTTAATTTCTATTTATTTCATGCTTCGCTCATAGTTTAAAATACTGATTTCTCCCTCTGATTTTGACAACAGGTGGCAGAATGTGGAAGTACCCGGTGTTTATACAAAGAAGCGACAAATCGATATTTTTAAATATCGAGGTGGACCTGAACGAGCCCCCAACCCCGTAATTTTTTTTTTTTTTTTTTTCCGGTGGATTATTGATGGGACACTAACTAACCAGATTATGAGAGAGATGGAAAAAAAAAAAAAATCAAAATTACATTTGTAAGTGGTGTTAACTTTTTAGTTACAACGTTCTAGCAAATCGACCCCTCCCACCCTATTTTGTAACCAAGAAACACGCGGGAAAATCAAAACCATAAAATATACTGTTCCTGTCATTTTTATTTTGTATATGTAATTCAGAAATATTTGTGTTTGTCAATGATAAAAAAAAAGAGTTTTTTTTTAACTTGTTTATTTTATTTTATTTATTGATGAAAAGTAAGTCTGTGGCTTAAATTTCTTTTGTTTTATGAAAAGTGAGTTTTTTTGGATTTTTATTAAAAATTAGAGGAGAGGGCGATGCTATGCTCGTTCAGGCCCACGAATATCGACTTTAAAGCAAAAACAATATTATTTACTGAATTACCATATCGAAAATAGTGATATATCCAAAGCCTACGAAAATACAGAGTACTGCTATTGTTTTTAGTAAAAAAAAAAAAAAAAAAAATTCTATACTTATGTTAGCATGCTCGTGGAATTGGAAAAATAAGGTTATTATTTGCAAATCTTTTAAAGAGAGTGTGAGGATATTTTATAAGTATTCTGTAATTTAACCCAACAATTTAATAAGATATCGTAAAACTTCAATTTAACTCGAAAATACTATTTTTTAAAAATAGCAATGTAACATAAGTGCATAAGCACCAAAAACCTCTTTCACTATCGGCTAAACATCGATGTCATTACGATGTAATCTAAAATATACTTTGAGCTATATATAAATAATTCTCTACTCTATGAATTGTCGGATGTGTTACTATTTTCGACATGACAAGTAATATTGTTTTTGCTTTGGAGAAAAAATCTGTCGCCTCTCTTTGAACAAGTACCGAAAAAAAAAAAAAAACCTCTCCGACTCTAATCTCAACGTTAAAAAAAGTGAAAACATTTAGGCATCTCGAAATCGTTGTCAAACGTTACCATTGTACACATTAATAGCAACGTTATCAATTCCTGTATACTATAGTTTGGGCCAATTTCTATGGAAGAGCATTGGCGCTACAATGAATAAAATTTACAATAATAATAAAAAAAAAATGGATAAAAGCAATATAAGACTTTTTGTAAAACATTTTTGTCTTCTGTTGACACTTATGTATCTGAAGATAATGTTGCTTACAGGCCTCCGTACTTTTTTGAAAAGAAAAGCGCAAAAATTGGACACCTTCTATCGTTTTAATTAAACAATTTTTTTGTAATCGATTTTGCAATTTTTATTTTCTCAAGAGTCATTCTATTATATGAATATTTTTTTTAATATTGGAAACCTGTTATAAAAAAAATCTTTGTTTAAACTTCATATCGCGTAATATTTGAATTTAATATCATTTAAAGCTTTTTTAAAATTATTTTTTATAATTTTGTTTTATTGTAATTCAAATAATTACCGAGAAAAAAAAATTATCAAGTGTTTATTTCTTTTTAACGTAATATTGATTTTATGTCTAATTTTACTTACAACTTTAAGTCAAGTGAAATAAATAAGGGGATTATATATATATATATATATATATATATATATATAAAATATTTTTTTTTTTTAATTGTTTGATTTTTTTTTTTTTTTTTTTTTCAGCTTTAAAAAAATGTTAATTTTGATTGACCTATATTCCATTTTTAGTTTTCGTAACATG
>NC_136493.1:44169036-44214036 GCF_053919585.1 Euprymna scolopes | reverse complement strand
GGTTTCGTTTTTCGTGTCTCCCTGACGCAATCAACCGTATCCACTTCTGGTAGCTTGAGTTTTTTGGGGTTTTTTTCTCACGAGCTCTAACTTTGAACCTTACAAGTTTTACCGGGGCACGACTTTCATTGAAAAAATTTTCAGGTTTGCATATTATATTTGATCGAGTCGTTGTCTAACGACTCGATCAAGTTTGATGAAAGTTTAATGCAATTAATATTATCTAAATTTAAGCTTAGGATTCAATTTTTAGATATTTTCTATGATTCGAACCAGTTAATAGGTTTTTGTCAGGACTAGAGTATGGATTCTTTTCTAGACAAGTTTTAGTATCATATCAACATTCGTGAGAACTTATTAAAATGGTGCAAAACTTTTGGTCGGTGAATTAATTGTACGCGTTCTGGAAAAGGCATTTTTCTAATATAAAATTGCATTAAAATAAAAATCAGAAAATATATCTTACAAATGATTTTTGTCTTTGTTTTCGTTTATATTAAAAAGAAAAATGTCCCTTTTGGGGAGAAATACTATTGCTTGGGAGATAGGCATCCATAACTATGTATATTCGGAAATTACATTGCACACGGTATTTGAGAGGGTCTATTTTATTTTGATCAAAAAGGTACAATATTATCGTCAGGTTGGTGTCCACGCTTTGACCACTGAAAAGAACTTGGATGCCTACTAGAGTACTAGACACCCACAAGTGTCTAAAGTCTTTGTACAAGGGTGTGTCAGGACATCCTGGCCTGACGATACTTTTCTCTACGAGTAAAAACTGACCAAATATAAAAAATAAAATAAAAAAAAATATAACTGTGTTCGCGGCCCAAAATAAGATAGCCTAAATATGGTTAACTTACTGGCTATTACGACAAATACTGCACCTTCTCATACCTCGGCACGAAGCTAGATACTCTAGCAGATAAAGGGAATTCTTGTCCTGGAACCCAGTACGACTAAGATCACAAGAAAAGTATACTATATTTATACTAGTGGGACCTATGGAAATTCCACAGCGAACTCATATGTAATATATTGATGTTGGCATTCTGTGGATATTCAGCGTAAGTAGAGACGCTCTGATATTATTGGAGCTCTTTTGTTGAAACTGCAAAAGTATTTATCTAAGCTAGCAGAGACGCCTGGGTCGTAAAGTACGCTTAAATACGATATTTTAATTCTTGCAGATTTCATACATATTATAGTTAACGTTCTATCGATTTTGACATATTATAAAGTTGCGATTTTCGAAAAATATATATTCCTATGACTTGGGTGCATTAGCTTAAATTGAAAGCATAGCAAAAACTTATAGCAGTGATGGGACGATTCCTATATTTTCCCGATTCCGATACTATTTCCGATTCTTTATAAATCTTTAATTAATTAACTATGAGATTATTTTCCCTGATTTTCATAAAAACATATATGCAGATATTTTCTTAAACATCAAAGTAGAGTAGATGATGATCTATCGATTTTAGCTTTACTGGTATTTAAAAAATCAATAAATATTTATTTTTTTATCATTACTACCAGCAATGGAAGATGTTCGGAAAATAGGCATCAATTTTTTCGATTCCGATACCCCAAATCTTTCGATTCTGATTAATCTCCCAACCCTTGTATATATATATATATATATATATATATATATATATATATATATATAGAGTGCCAGCAGCTATAACCGAAACCAAAACTTATGGAGAATTCTTAGTAAAATTATTTATTACAAGAGATGGAAGTCAATAACAATTAAACTACGCGGGTGTAATCGTGACACAGAAAATAACACGCGCTATCGTATTAATATATAGATGATCACCTGAGGAGCGGAAAAGTATTAACTACTTTATTAACTTAGTACTTGAAATGTAAAGGAGAAGTTTAATGGAATATTCAAATAACCATGTATCTCTTACGAATATCAAGTGTTTTGACTAAAGTAAAATGAAACACGGGAAGAAAACTACTTTGCAAATGTACCCCGTGAACCAAGTGCAAGAGATAAAAAAAAACGCACCGAAAGGGACGGTTAAAATCTTAAAGATCTTTCGGTTGAATTGCATGAGATAGCAGGTGAATGTCTGGCATCCTGTAGGATGTCTATCTCCTGCTAGAATAGAATCTTCTATGTAAATAAAACGGATGTGTTTGAAAATATTTAACCGATAAACTTTTTAAAGTACTTGTCACATAGCACTGAAAATGAATAAGAAATGCTAATAATTAGGGCTGTGACAACAGCATATTCTTTGCATTGTTTTGACTCTTGAGTATATATCCATTAATATCTTATGTTTTTTTTTTGTTTTTATATATAGACGGGTGTGGTTCTCGGTTGATTGTCTGTGTTGAGTCAAGAGTGAAAAGAATATGCTGTTGTCACAACCTTACTAATGACACACAAAGGATGGTTTATAACGAGTAAAATCTTTGGATGGATTATTACACATGTTGACGAATAGGAATGCAAAATGTTGATTTTTCAACTTGCCGACATTTCTATTAGTTTTTTTCGCATGCGTAAATTCATTCAGTTTGAAGTGGTTTAACTTTAAATCTTTTTATTCGTCGATAGCTAAAACCCTAGGGAGAGCGGCTAGAGTGCTAAATGTTTTAGTTTCGATTAAAGCTGGATGGCACCCAAGTCATTTATTTTAACGTTTGAATATATATATATATATATATATATATATATATATATATATATATATATATATATATATCAATAGAGAATTCTCTAATGAATGCTCGATCTGCATGAATTGAGATATATTCAAGCGCATTTTACGACCGGGCAAGGCTGCTCCCCACCCGCCCTCGTTAGTAATAAAATAAAAAAATAATTGATTTCCGAGTTATTCTGTAGTAATATATATATATATATATATATATATATATATATATATATATATATATATATAATGGCGTTTTACTTTACCTTTATAACCGTAAAATTATAATTAAAATGTAAGGTATTTTTTTAGATTAGGCCTACCTCCACAATTTTCTTTTAAATGATGACTTGTATTGGTTTTCGACTATGCTGAATACGAAAATCGCATTGAAATCTTGGAGAAATAAAGTTATCGAGACATAAAAAGTTGTATTATGCAGCGTATTATTTGGCGGTCATCTTTTTTACGTTCGTGACGCGCCATAAACAAACGCACACGCGTAAAAAAGATGGCTGCCAAAGAATACAATATCTCGATAACTACTTATTTCTGCAAAATTTTAATGCGATTTTCGTATTCAGCATAGTCGAAAAAGTCGTCATTCGAAAGAAAATTGTGGAGGTGGACCTAATCTAAAAATTTACCAAATGTAAATGGGGTTGAAAGATAACGACGGGAAGTGCACATGAATCCTCATTGATCTACCTGCAAAGGTTATAAATTTATAAGAATGGATTTGAATTCATTTAACTTTATCACAAAATTAAAATGGACTCTGCACAAAAAAAAAATGTATAAAAAAAACCCAACTTTTTTTTAAAGGATGGGACCCATATTGACCCGAATGTTACTGATTGTGGTTTTTGGGGTACACCGGAAATGGCTAAAGCCATTTACTACTTGAAAACCGCGAAAAATATACAAAGTCCGACGGCAGTAGAATAGATGGCCAAAAATGCAAACTAAGTTGAAGGTTTTTTTTTTTTTTAATATTATTTTAGAATCGCAAAGGTAGTGGAAAAACTTGAAAGAAATAATGTTGATTCATTTCCTGATTTGAAGAAAAACATTAAATCCATCAGGTGGGAAGGGGGGGGGGCAAGTGATCCTAACTAAGTCAGTGGGAGAAAACGTGAAAGTTATCTCATTTAATGTTGTTACTGACTGCTCAACTAAGAATTGATCATTTCCGGTTTGTTCCATAAATCCCAACTGTAAACCCGAGTCCCCTCCTACGAAAGTAGCAATCAACGCCGGATCTTTTGTTAGTTCTGTAATAAAACTATAAAATTAGGTTATCTTCGAACTTTTCAACTTTAAAATGGCTGCCATTGAAACAAAATCAAATTAGTTTTAGCTTCGTAACAATTTCGTTCAATTATTTAATTACCGTGTAATACCAGAATCATTAGGCTATTTATGGTATTGTTTTTGTGATTAAATTAAATTGTTATAAAATAAAGCTAATTTGTTTAACATAATGCTCAAAAGAGCATTATGTTAAACAAATTAGCAACAAACCATCTTAAAGCAGAAAAGTTCAAGATAACTATTTTCAAATGTGTTGCATTCAAAATAACCTTACACGCACGGTCTCTCTCTTATATATATATATATATATATATATATATATATATATATATATATATATATTAGTGAAGATTTCAATATTTTTACCGATTCCTTACAAATCTCTAAATAATAAATATTTAGTGTTTTATTTTCTCCCAATTATCGTAAAACACGTGGTAAATGTGCAAATAATTTCTCTAATGTAAAAAAAAAAAAAAAAAAAATAATAAAAAAAAACCATCAAGATATGACGTCTAGATTTTACTTTTACTGGTACAATAGAACCCCGGGATACGGTAGGCCTAGGATAGTTTTAAAAAATTATTTTTTCGGTTACGATGTTTTTTGTTTTTCCATCCCCTGGTTACGGCATTTGCCCAGCTTTATGGTGTTATTTGTAATGTTATTTGATATTGTATTGTAATTTTAATGCGTTATCCCGGGGTCTAGTGTAATTTACAATCAACTTTTTTTATTATTATTATTATTACTTACAACAGTGGAAGATTTTGCGTAAAAAAAAAAAAAAAAAAAAAAAAAAAAAAAATCGCTTTTGGCATCGGAAAATCGGTACAAATTTTTCCGATACCCCTAAAAGTTCCGATTTCAATTAATCGTCCCTACACTCATATGTACACGCGTGTGCATTTGATATCACTTATGAATTTCTTTTGGTGTCGTTCATTTCTTTCTACTATATAAATCAATAGATTTGGTACCAAAATCCAAGGCTGTCCAAAGCAATAAAATGGTCACGACTTGATGTAAATTGGTTTAAACGGGATTCTATAGAATACTAATCTAAAAATATTTGATATAGGACTAGAAAGTTTTAGAGAGAGAAAAATGTTTTAACATCTGCACTTAAATAGTGCATATGCCCGAACGAGTATGTGCTTTTTCTAGACAATTTCAAATTTGTAGTTAAAGTCTCTTATAATGGGGAGGAAAAAGAAGTTTACAGAATCGCTCCCGTCGCCAACCGGGTCGTTTTGTTATTTAAATTTTGTGGAGGTAAGAAAGTCTTCAAAAACAATTAAAAAAATAAAATAATATATTATGAGACTATTCCAATATTTTTACCGATCCCCGTACCGATTCTTTAAAAATCTCTAAGGTACTCATGAAGAGAGTGATCCATGCTGAAATAATAACATTATTATTTAAAAAGCCATTCTTAACATGGAGAGGGGAAGATGTTTTGTACATATTCTGTATTTTAACCTTACAATTGAATTAAAAAAAAAAATAAAAAAAACTTAAACGTGGAAATACGATTTTTAAAAAATAGCGCGGATCACTCTCTGCATTAGCACCATCTCTAAATATTAGTTTTTTTTTTTTTGTTTTTTGTTTTTTTTTTGTCCTGATTACCGTGAAAACATATCTTAAATGTGCATGTATTTTCTCAAACGAACACAAATAGCCTCGAAGTTTCTCTGACATCTTTCAGGTATCGACAATGAATTAAAAAAAAAAAGTGGGTTTGTGCGTGGCCTTCGTTATAAAGACGGTCTTGGTTTGTGTTACTGTACACACAGATTCGAAAATGTTGTTAAAAAAGAAATATATAACAAATGTTATCAAAGGCAAGATAAATTACTTTTCTACCAAACTGGATATAGTTTTCGTGTTTTTATTCAATTTAACATGTTTATTCAGCTCGAAAAGCATACAGTGTTTACCGATGTATTGGAAAATTCAAAATTGCGGCCGACTCTCTTTAACACGATAAGTTCGGGAAAAGGTGTTATAAATAATAAACTAGACAAAATACTATTAAAAAAAACCACCGAATATATGTCAAGTTATGTCACGGTAACATATATTGAGCGAATTTCTAACAGTATTTTGTCTAGTTTTATTATTTATTACACCTTTTTCCGAACTTACCGTGTTAAAGAGAGAGTTGGCCGCCATTTTGAATTTTCGAATACATCGGTAAACACTGTATGCTTTTCGAGCTGAATAAACATGTTAAATTGAATAAAAACACGAAAATTATATCCAGTTAGGTAGAAAAGTAATTTATCTTGCCTTTGATAACATTTGTTATATATTTCTTTTTTAACAACTTTTTCGAATCTGTGTACAGTAATACAAACCCCAAAAAGTTATACAAAATAGTGGTGAAAATCCATCCAATAAACTCTGACATTTAATGGGGATCTTCGTGCAACTATTTTATTTGTCATTGTCGATACTTCAAATATGTCCGAGGCATTTCACAGCCATTATTTTTTATTTATTTATTTATTTTTTTTTTTTTTAATTTTTTTTTTTTTTTTGTGTGTCCGTGCAACGCTCAACAGTACTTGTTTGTTCGAACCGAATAAACATTTAAAAGTAAAAACACAAACATCTACCAGCTAGGTAGAAGCATAGCTTATATTGCATTTTTGTAACCTTTTATTAATTTTTGGGTTTGTATACACATAGATTCGAAAAAGTTGTCAAAGAACAAATATCTAACAAATGTTATTAAAAGCAAGATAGGTTACTTTTCTACCTAATTGGACAAGTTTTTAGTGTTTTTATTTAATGTAACATCTTTATTCAGCTCGAAAAACATGGTTTACTGATATATTTGAAAATTACAAATGGCGCAAGACTCTGAACATGGTACGTTTGGGGGGGGGAATTAAAAATAAACTATACAAAATACTGTTAAAAATCAACCGAATATATGTCAGCTTATGTCACGGTAACATATATTGAGCGAGTTTCTAACAGTATTTTGTATAGTTCATTTTTAACTCCTTTTCCCAAACTTACCGTGTTCAACAGTCTGGCGCCAGTTGTAATTTTCAAATACATCGGTAAACACGGTTTCTCGAACCGAATGAACAGTTTACCTTAAAGAAAAACACTAAAAAAAATGATCCAGTTTCGTAAAAAAAAAAAAAAATAAATAACTCATCTTGCCTTTTTGATAACCTTTGTTATGCTGACGACTTTTCGAATCTGTAAACCCCAATTTTTATTTATTTATTTATTTTTTTTGTTGACCACTTTTTTCGTACATCTGTATATTATGAAACACTTAACAAATTTTGGTATTGAAAGCCTTAAACCCGCCGATTTGGAGATTGAGATTATTTGTAAAAAGTGGTGCCCGGAAAACTCGTACCCGGACCCCCCCCCCTTTTGCTAGGTAGGAAAACTGGTCCATTATTGAATAAATATCGATTGAAAACACATTTTATTACCGTTCTCGAAGGAGATATTGTTTTTAAGAGACTATGCATCCCCATAATATTAAAAAAAATTTTAACTCTTGCTTAAAAAAAACTTGATCACGGAGTCAAGATACGAAAACCGAAACCAAATATTTATTTAAAAAATACTCTAGTTTTAACACTTTTTGTGTCATTACGAAACAAAAATAAAGAAAGAAAACACGTATTATCAAAGAAAGCGATTATTTTATTTAGAAGAGTTAATTTAGTTTAAATAATTATTGTTGTTACAAAACAACAAAAAAGAAAACACGGTCTTATGTAATTTTGGTACCGCGCTGAAATAATAACGTTATTTGGAAAGCCATTCTTAACATGGGGAGGGTATCGTTTAAAAGTCATTTCAAGGCACTTGTGCAGTACTTAAAAATATACAAATTTATTTTCTTTTGGGTGGGGGAGGCTTGTTTTAAAACTATATCTACCTCAGTATTTTTAATTTTCCGACATTTTTTGTTAAAAATTATTTACTAAGTAATGTCGAGTGCGACATAACTTGTTATTTCTTTTTAATTAAATAAACTCTTTAAAATAAGTTGAAAGACCAAAAACTTTCCAAGCTAGGTTGAAAACGAAAACTTAGAAAAATCAATTTAATTTTTTTAAAACAATAAGCATGTAAAAATATTTTTCAAAATATTATGAGATGTGCATTATTACCTAAAAATATACAAATTTATTTTCTTTTGGAGGGGGGGGGGGCTCGTTTTAAAACTATATCTAACTTAATATTTTCTTTAATTTTCTATTTTTGAGTAATTATCCTCCTAAGACGTGATCGTCTTATGTTGGACATTTTTTGTTTATAAGTAACACTCAACATTACTTTTTTTTTTTTTTTTTTTTTTTAACTAAATAAACTCCTTAAAATAAGTTGAAAAACCAAAAAATTTCAAATCTAGGTAGAAAACGAAAACTTAGAAAAATTAATTAATTTTTTTTTTAAAACAACAGTAAACGAGTAAAAATATTTTTACAAAACTATTATGGGATGTGTATTCTCTTTTAAAGACAATATCTTCAAGAACGGTCATAAAATGTTTTCAATCGATATTTATTCAATAAGGGACCAGTTTTCCTACCTAGCAAAAGTGGTCGAGTTTTCCTAAATTCGTAAAAAGTATACCGAAAAGGGTTTCCCTTCATAGACTTCGGCATTCGAAAGTATTTTATTCTTTTAAATAGGATAGAAAAAAAAATGTTCTGGTTTGCAGGATGACCCGGATATGAGACTTCGTATCTGGCCCATACTGCTCTTATATCCGGGTTACACTGTACATTAAAACAGGCTCTGATATGGGACCAGAGAACATCTCTCTTATATCCGTTTTTCTTATATTCGGGTCTCATCTGGGTTACACTGTAATAAAAAATTTGTCAGGCAAAAAATTGTTAGTATTAACGAGAGCAATCCCTTCGCCCTTGCGGTAAAATTAATTCCTTTCACGTTTTTATTTTTTTAGTTTCTGCGGATTATCGTCGATAACAAACTTAGCTTTCATATTAGCAGGAAAAAAAAACAGTTTATTTAATGACTTTCAATTATAACTGTTGAATTTAAAGATGCATAAGCACCTTTTTATTTATTTATTTTACAAACATTTGGATTATTTCATTTTGTGAAAAACTTAAGGAGAGTTGTGTTGATTGACCACAAAGTGGGGTGTCAACGTTATAATTGAAAAGTGATCCCCCACGTTAAGTCATTAAATAAACTTAGTTTTTTTTTTTTTTTTTTTTTTTTTTTTTTTTTTTTTTTTTCCTGCTAATATAAAAGTTAAGTCTGCTATCGACGATAATTTGCAGAAAAAAAAAACAAAACTAAAAAGGAATTTTACGGTAGGGAGGGAGGGGGTCGTTCAGGTCCGCCCGATGGTCTTGCGTGGGCTAAATAAATAGATGGTACAGTTCGAAATTACGTACAGATTATTGGAGATTACACCGGCCGAAACGTTGCGAGAATGTCGAAAATGAAAACTTGTAAGGATCCTGAAATGATAGAATTATTGAAAATATCCAGCGTATTCCGTTGACATTTTTGTCGAAAATTTAAGTTTCGCAATTAAAAATTAACAAAATAAAAAAAGAATATATATAAATATTGATTGCAATACATTAAGTACTAAAAATAATTATAACCCCTATTCTGCTAATCATCTTTTAAGCTTGTAATCTTGAGCAAATAAAATCGATTGCTATTTACGGTTTGGCTAAGTAAAAGTAACTAAAACAAATTCAGAAATCTTACAATAATTTTCCACATTTTCCAATTAAAATTTCTTGCGTTTGGCAAAGATTATTTCTGTATTTTGTCTTCGGTTTTCTTCTATTAACCATGTGAAATAAATAAAACACTATTGGCATTTCAGAATATCGAAAGATAAATGAAAGTAAAAAAAATCTTCGGTGCACTAGGTGTATCAGAATTTTTGTAGGAATTTTTGACACCCCTAACACGAAACTGCGAATAAAATATAAAACTCGTAATTTCTCTTTTAAAAGTGGGTTGTTTATTTTCTTTATGGATTATACTTCCAAAATAAACTAATAAAGTTGTTTTAAAAGTAATAGAAATATTTTTTTTATTTTTTAAAAAACAGTAATGAAATTAATTGAATTTTACGAGCTCAGTATTTTTCAATTTTTAAACTTTAAAAATCTATCAAAATTTTTCTCTTGATTCAATTTTTACGATATTTTCAAGGTCAATGTGAAATAAACCGAATATAATATTTTAGACAAACGTTTTTTTTTTTTTTAATTCACGCCCCCCCCCATTTTCAAGTGTCTATTAAAATGTAAATAATTAATTTATACACCAAAGTTTTATATATCACAAATTGGAGATAAAAGATCAATAAATAATATATTCAAATTTAAAACAAAAAAAGGCAGTGTTTTTTTAGAAATTTACCTGTAAAGTCCGAAGTTTAAAACTTTTTTTTTTTTAAACCACGTTTGTTTTTTTCTTTTTTTTCTTTTTTTAAATGAAACCTTGTTCCTTTAATTGAAAAGAAATTAGTTCTTGAATTACATTTTTCGAGTAGTTATAAGCTTGGAAAGACAGGGGGTCGAATGATTTCACGCCTCCCATTTTGAAATGTCTATTAAAAAATAAATAATTAATTTACTCACCAAAGTGTTATATATCACAAATTAAAGATAAATAATCAATAAATAATATATTCAAATTTAAAACAAAAAAAAGCAGTGTTTTTTTAGAAATTTACCTGTAAAGTCCGAAGTTTTAAAACTAAAAAAAAAACAAAAAAAAAAACGTTTTTTTATTTTTTTAATGAAAGCTTAGTCCTTGCTCCTTTTAACTGAAAAAAAATTGTTTTTTTTTTGTAGGTTTCCGACTATCTTTTGATTGTATTTGAAAGACTAAGGACTAAATTTAATTTCCAAAAGGCAAAACATATTTATACACGTGAAAAAAAAAAAAAAAAAAAAAAAGTTATGAAAAATGTTTTCACGGCGAGTACTCAATTCGGCTAAATTTTGAAGTTAAATAAATTGATTGTAAAAATCCTTTAAAAGATAAATATTAGTTTTCTGGGTCTATTTCCAAGATAATTAGTAGAGTAAAATCCTAAGATATTGAATTAAATAATAATAATAATAATAATAATAATAATAATAATAAAAAAAAACACTTCTGTACAAAACGTACATTTAATTAGCCCCCAAACCGACTGATTTTGCCGTTCGCAAAACGTAACAAACTAAAATTTTGTATACACGGAATATACGAAGGGCCAAAATTTCAGGCAGTCGCAAGACTGAAGATGACGTCATGTAATTAAAAACGGTGGAAGGGGTGTGATATTCCCCCCACCCCACCCAGATGTGCATCCATAGATTCCTATTCTAAACGTTTGTATAAATTTTTCCATTTTTAAATTTATTTTTCTATGTTCCTGTTTTTACATTAATTTTTGTAAAGTATTCTTCAATGTTATAAAAAAAAAAGTCACGCTGAAAGTTTCACATTCTTGCGAGCAAGGAAATTATTAAAATCTTGCATATAAAAATCATGCGAAACCTGTAATTTAAAAAAAAAAAATTTTTTTTTGCAATTATAATTTTTTGTGAAAATATTAAATAAGCAACGCTTAATTCAATGGTAATATCGGTAGCTCAAGAAATTCATTTTTCTTCGATTTATATCGAATTCTTTAATACGGACTTTAGTTTTTTTTTTTTTTTCGTAATGTCCCTGTAAAATTTTTTTTTTTTGTTACAAATTACGATGCTTTATATATATATATATATATATATATATATATATATATATATATATATATATATAAATAAATTCTTGCGTTTTGCATTTACTACTGAAAACCATAACTTTAGTAAAGTATTTTTTGTTTAAACAAAATACATTTCCACTAAGATTTAAATAAAAAAATAATTAGTTAATTATATTCAGCGATCATTATTTGATAAATACTCAAAATTCATTAAAATTGTTTAATTTCCTGATTTTTTTTTTTTTTTGGTCATTTTTTTTTTTTTTTTTGGTCATTTTTTTTTTTTTTTTTGGTGATTTTTTTTTTTTTTTGGTGATTTTTTTTTTTTTTTTTTTTTTTTTTTTTTTTTTTCCACAGTAAGATTGTAATGTTAAAAGAGACAGGAAGTTCTAAACCGGAAGTTGGCACATGTGTCTCGCACAGAATCAATACAATTTTCAATTATATTTTATTTTTTTTCACCTCCTTATAAAAAAAATATATAAAAATACGAAAAAATTTTATCAATTTTTTTTATTCTTTAATCGTATAAAAAGCACAGTATCGATACAATTTTCAGTTTATTTTTTAACATCAACATAGTTATTTAAAAAAGATGTGCTATGATTTTTTTTTTTTTCATTTAAACCAGAGTAATCTATTACAATTGTTTATCATTTTTTTTTTCTTAATCGCATCTTTTCCATTCCAACCTTTTCATTGCGTCTCTTGTTTCTAATACAAGATTCTTTAAAGAATAATCCAAAAAACGTCACTTATGGGTAAAATTACCTCGACAATTTCATCCATGTGTTTTGACAAGGGTTGCAGATAGAACGTACTTGGCGGCAAAGATCGTAATTAATGAAATTAACTTTTTTTGTTTGTTTTTTTTTAGGGGGAGGGGGGGCCTAAATGTTTGAAAAAATATAAACAAAAAATTTATAAAATTATATAAAAAAAATACATAAACTGTTTATCGATTGTTTTTTTTAATCGCATATCTTTTTATGCGATTAAAAAAAATATTTGATAAAAAGTTTATGTATTTTTATTATAAGGACGTGAAAAAAGAATACACATAAAGTTGGAAATTGTATCGATTCTGTGCTTCCGTATCATATCTCCAAGTTTAATTAAAGTTTTATTACATTTTTTAAATTCAATTATAACGTTAAAGTACAGAATATGTACAAAACACCCTCCCCTCTCCATGTTAAGAATGGCTTTTTAAATAATGTTATTATTTCAGCACGGATTTTTTTTTTTTTTTTCAATGAAACCTTTTGGAATGTTTTCATTGAAACCTTTTTTCAATGAAACCTTTTGGAATATGTTTTCGCACAATTATAAGGATAGTTCCTTTATTTGTTCCAAAACCCCTTCCAAGGAATCGTCTTTGCACGAACTTTTAGAAAGGTACGAGTTATCGACCCCTGTTCGGCTGACACGCGTCCTCTATCGACCGTTCTTGAAACTAAAATACACATTCGCCCCGTGTCACTGTCATGCAGAAGTGCCATTTTTTTTTTTTTTTTTTTTTTTTTTGATAATCTGGTAGGTTAATGACCATTCGATAATAACCTGCTGTTAAAAGATTAAAAGAGGTGGATACCGTTTCTATACATTCGCCGAATCTTGGACAATAATAAATACAGTTACTTAGGGGCAATCCGATTCTATTTTCGACATGGCAATTAAGTACGTGATATTGTTTTTGCTTAAAATACATTTAAATATCGATTTGGCGACTCTTAACAAGGACCATTGCGTTATATATAATTTCCAAGTTTTTATCCCCCCCTCCGGTTGCTGCTGACAGTTCTGATTTACAATAAATGCTCTGGAAAAGTCCCTTCTAATTATTTACTAATTAAAAATAAACAAATAACCTTAGAGTTCGCTTACTTATTTTAAAACTTTTAAACATTAATAAGGGGCTTTCCAGAGCATTTATCGTGAAGCAGAACGGTCAGCAAAAAGCGGAAGTGTAAAAAAGATCCGTTAGAAGAGGTATCAACGAAATATTCTATTGACAAAATAAAATAAAAAGCTATCAGAAGTTTAACACTGTGCGGGAGAAATGTAAATTTGATTGCATTTGGTAACCCTTATATGGTGTGTATATACTTTCTCCGTTGTTAACACTTTACCCCGAAATTATACTTTCAAGTCTCTTTCTTACTCTCTAGGGCTTGTCAGCCCAACTGGTCTTCAAAGTGCAAGTCGTCCAACAAGTGAAGGGTTTATGTTCGTGCGTCAGTTGCACGCTGACTTCCGCCACGTGTCATCTTCATCACAAAAAAAAAATTCTGGCAGTGAAGAGTTAACCGTAGTACTTGCTTTTCTCTCTCTCTCAAATTATATTTTTTATGAGATTTGGACAATAAAATTTGAGTTGTAGACGTACGAAAAAGTTGTAAAAAAAAAAAAAACAAGTAAGGCAGTCAATATAAGTTACTTTTTTATTTAACTGAATAAGTTTTTGGTATTTTTTTTCTTTTATTTAATGTAAAATATTTATTCGGTTCGAAAAACGGTAATAATGAGCGTTACGTGAGAACAAGAAAAAATGGCCACTATGTCTCTTTACATCTTTGAAGTTTCGATAATGACTTCAAAATAAGAAATAAAAAAAATGGTGATTAGAAACTCATCCAATAAATGTTATTGTTTTGTCTTATTTCAGAGATTTAAAGGGACATCGTGTTCATTTTTTTTTTTATTGTTCTCGAGTAATACTCCAAGCTACTTGTTTTTCGAACCGAATAAACATTTTACATAAAATAAAAAACATCAAAAACTTATTCAGTTAGGTATAAAAGTATAAAAGGCAAGATAAATATCTTGCCTTTTATAACCTTTGTTTTTTGACAACTTTTTTTTATACCTCTGTGGATTGTAAAACAAATTTTATGATTGCAGCATGGTTTGGGCATTCAATTAATTGAAATTCTTATAAATGGAAAAACTAAGACCTTGGCGGATGATTTTCTGGGACCGAACAGAATCCGCTCCGAATGTCAGTGCAAAGCAACTTATTTTAAATCATTGCCCCCCCCACCTACCTCAATGAGATGAATCAAACCAGTAAAAAAAAAAAATAAATAAAAATAAAATCATACACCTCCTCCTCACCCTTCTAACTTTCGTTATTTGTAATTGTGCATTATTGACCTGTTGGTACTTATGCAGTATAAGGACCGAGCCGTCTTCGGAATCATTCGGGCGGTTTACAGAAAACGCCGAAAAGTGTCGAACCCTGAACGCTTTAACCCTAAGTCAGAAAAAAAAAATACAAACATTTGTTTGTTATCATTGAACAAAACAAATCATAAAAAAAAAAATGTGTCCTGTCGGTTTATTCCAAATATAAATATTTTATTCATGAAAGGGTTTTTCTTGATTTTAATTTTCGTTAAAATTATTGACGAATAGTGTTTTCACTTTTCGATTAACTGTTCATTGTACTGACAAATATTTTTCGTTGAAAAAATTGGCCAGCGCTCGCGCGCAAGGAAGAAAAAAAAAATCATGAAACTTTCTTTCGGCACCTTTCGACGTTTTCCGTAAACCGCTCGGACAATGTCGACGACAGCAGTTCATGTACTGCATCAGTGTCAAATTGTTTATTTTTTATTTTTCTCGTATTTGTTTGTAGGACAGTCTTATAACGTATTTTCGCCTAAGTAAAGTGAAAATAAATACTTAACTGAAAAACTGAAATTAAAAATTTTAAGCAACAGACAAAAATTTAATTGTAAAAAAAACAAAAAACATCGAGGGTATGGAGTTGGAAGTTATAGTTTCGGCTTCCATTCCTAAAATAGTCAATTTCGATCCCGACCCCCCCCCTTTTTTTATTTACTAGCATGGGTGCCCGGCGGTTGCCCGGGTGTTTGGAGGCGTGTTGAGAAAAAAGAAAGTGGTACTAAGAAGGCAGGCTCGAACCCGTACCGCGAAGGAGGAAAAGAACGGGGAAAAACGTGACGTCTTTGCTGTTACGACCACCGCCAAACCGGAAGTGACGTAGGTTTAAATTAAAGCTAGACAATCGAAAAGAAAATATCTGCGAAAAAAAAGCGACCCCTCCCTGTAGAAAAGTGCTAAGTTGAGGGTGAAGAAATTAATGTTTTTAGCCAATTTTTCAGTAGTTGTCGCCTGAAGGGTTGCGCTTAAAAAAGAATGATCTTGTGAAAATCCGTCGCCTCTGTCGAAAGTTTTAGACAGACATGCAAACATACATACATACATACATTTATATATTGGTAGCTCAAATGTTCGACCCAAGCCGATTAAAAAAACTTGCCCTATATCTGAATACCCTTTGTGAAATTTCAAATGTTTAGACCAGATATTGTCTGAGTAATTTGGTAGAGACCGCCGAGGTCAAATTTGTTTTGTTTTTTTTAACTTTGTCTCCTATTATGACCCCTTAAAATTTATGGGTTTGGGTTTAAATCAAGTTAATAAGAACCTACATCTAAAATTTAAGTGTTTAGGCCCAAAATTGCTGGAAGAGTTTGGTAGAGTTCTCAAAGGTAAAATCGTTGAACTTTGACCTTTTAGCCAAATTTCTGTCCGAAAACGGAGTAAAGATTTTCTCAAATATCAATACACTGTATATCAAATTTCGAGTCCGTAGACTGAAAATTGAGTTATTGCGTAGGGACATGCACGCACACACTTTTTTTTTTTTTTTTTTTTTTTTTTTTGATATAGATTTATTTATTTATATATCTTCCAATGTTGAAAAAGATGATTCGAAAATTAAGGAATCTGACTCCGCCTATTCTTAAAGGTTCGACTTCTAAAACCTCACTTTTTTTTTTGTTGGTGTTATTAATGAAAATCTCCAAATAAACCATGGCGCTATTCGATGTAAGGAACTAAATTATCTTATTTCAGTGTCAAAAACTAGCCAATAATGTGTGTTAAACGTATAGATTACAATCCAGAAAACAGCAATTATTCTCCCTTTGTCGGAAACCTCGCTCATGAAATGTGAAAACTAAGACAAAATAAGAGAAGCGAGTTACGAGGCAGCCAAACTAAACACAAGTTCGACTTTTTCAACTCAAATTTCGCAATCCTAATTTTTTTTTTTTCTTCAATTTGAGCCCGGGAAACGGGCCCCTTGATTTCTAACTAATACTTGATCTTTATATAGATATTCGAATATTCTATTAAAGTTCTTTTATTTCTCAAAACACTGAGTTAGTAAAGAAGTTGAGAACAATTTGGTACTTCTGTACGACAGTCATGAGGCGAGTGTGTATTTTAGTTTCAAGGACGGCCGACAGACGGCGTTTCTCCTTCAAAGAACAGGGGTCGATAACTCGTACCTTTCTAAAAAAAAGAAAAAAAAAACTTTCACGTTTTTAAAATTATATTTTGTGCTACATTGATAAAAAAAATTATATTGATATTTTTATACAATCTTATTGTGAAAAAACAAAAACAAAACAGGTAATTATATATTGCTACATTTCATACAATCTAATAGAAAAAACCCTAAATACCCCCCCCCCAAAAAAAAATCTATAAATATTTCGCTTTTCCAATATTTTTGTTTATTTCGTTATATATTTCTGTGTTCTCGGAGACACTTGTTTATATTCGAGGTTCACAGAACGGCCGATAGAGGGGGTTCTCATTCAAAGAACAGGGGTCGATAACTCGTCTCAGTCGACTAGTGCCACTCTCGTACAGAAGTGCCAACAATTTTCATATCAATTTACCTTGGTCTTACCAGATTCCAGTACAAGAATTCATCTATTGTAGTGGCGTATCTACCATCGTGCTGTTACTTGAGGTAACATCACTTGGAGAAGTTGAACCATTCCTCGTAAAACCAGTCTGAACCATATCGAAGGAATCTTATTTGATCGCGAATACTATGGGATTTTGAACATTTTAGTCGGGGCTTACTTACTTAATTACCCTCATGCTAGGCTGTCCTGACAAACCCCTCTCGAGAGTATAAAAAAACAAAACGTAACATGCGGCTGCAACCGAGATTGAACCCACTGCACGAGTTTGCAGTGTAATTCAAATCTTGTCCGTAGTTGAATACTAGCTAGGGCTATCAAGGGTAATTTTTATCGTAATGCCATCCACTAAATGGATTGCCTATCATGGCTTAGACCCATCTACTCTCGTAGAGTAGTAGACCGCGCCAGTTTCCCAACCTCGATAGATATATGCGGCGGTGGCGGTGGGGTAGGAGGGGGACATATATTTGCTAGTTAAAATGTTTTTAACACAAAAACAGTTGCGTTGGGATTGGCCCGCGGACGTGATTGTTTGCAACATAAAAGATTTTGCAGGAAATATAGTTTGGCAGTAAAGGCCAAAAGGGTTACGACTTGACCCAATTTTATATTAAATGTTTTTAGCCACTTGGGCATTGTTTTTTTGTTTTATGTTTTTTTAAGAACTTTTTCAGAACATGGGGAGAGACATTTTAAGAAGACCCTATCCATAAATATCAGTTTAGCGTAATTATTATTAGGTGTAACTACCCTATAATAGCGAAATTCGAAATTTGGGTAATTTTTTTTTTTTTTTTTTAACCATAATAATCACTTTTAAAATGACATTTTCAAATTTTCGGGTATGCTGAAAACAAATATCGCATTCAAATTTACCGCAAACAAGTAGTTCTCCGGATATTAAGTAATTTCTTATGAGTATTGGCCATTTTTTTTACGCGTATATTTGACACGCGCGTTTGCGTGTATAAAAATGACCACTACTGATAGCATAAGTAATTACATTGGTTAATATCCGGAAAACTACTTGTCTGCGGCGAATTTAAATGCGATATTCGCTTTTCTTTCAGCTTACCAGAAAATGTCACCCATTTCAAAGTTGACTGTTAAGGAAGGAAGAAAGTGAAAATGTACCGAAAATTTTAATATTATGCTGTTAAGTATCAAACGTATATTTACTTACTAGCGGTTGTAAAATACGCTTGAATGTATTGATTCATGCAGATTTCATTATTAGTAAATTCTCGATCGAATACTATATTGTGCCTAATATCTAGTTCTGAAGTTAGAAAAAAAAATGACTTGGATGCTATCCATTTCGAATGGAAACCAAAACATTAGTGCTCCATTCACGTTCATTCAGTTTGGGCTATTGTAAGATAAGAAAGGTTTAAAATTAACTAAGCTATGAATGAATTTGCGCATCCGCAAAAGTAAAAGAAATATCGGCAAGTTGAAATGAAGAGTTTGTATTTCAACTCGATATATTTCTGTACATGTTATCCATCCATCCATCCAAACAAAGATTTTGCTCTTTAAAAACCATCTTTGATGTATGATTACTATTTTTTTTTTTAAATTTTAATGTCACGTGACTAGGCAAAAATTAAAATTATTTGACCACTACTCACGTGTACGTTAATTTTGCATTATTATTTATAGATAACTAGCATTTCAGCCCGGCGTTGCCTGGGTGTTTGGAAGTGTATGTTGAACAACAACAAAAATAGCGGTCAATTTTTTTTTTAACTTTAACCCCTATCATGACCCCTTAACATTTGTTTGGGGCTCAAATCGAGTTATTAAGTTAGGTCCATGTCCAAGGAACGTATATCTGAAATTTTAAGTGTTTAGACCCAAAATTGTTGGAGTTTTGTAGAGTTCTCAAAGGTCAAACCGTTGAACTTTGAACCCCCTTAACAGCCAAATTTCTGGCCGAAAACGGATTACAAAGATTTTCCCAAATCTCAGTACCCTGTATTTCGAGCCTGTAGACTTAAAATCGACAGTTAATGTGTAGGGAAATGTACACACACACAGACACGTTCACTTTTATAGATAGACTTAGCGTGAAATACTAAATGAACTCGTGGGGAATAAATATTTTAAAATTAAGTGCTTGTGCACGTTTACGTGTCGAAATTAGTATAAATTGCAAAAATTACGAAAAATGATCCAGCAGAAAAAATTGCAAGTAAAAGTAGAATTTATCGAAATATCGATATTTTTTTATTATTATTTTAATGTGGAAGAATGGTGCGACAAATTCTGGATGGCAAACTGACTTCCCCTTCATTTTAATTAAGGGGACACCATTTTTTAACAATTTCGAAATGTGAGTATGGATTTTTTTTTTTTTAATACATCTAGCATTTTGGTCAAGATCAAAGTGTAGTATCTGTTCTTCAGATGCTGCACTTCTATTTCTTGTTCTCTTTCAGTGGAGGAGAAATCCTTCACGACTGAGACAATTTTTATTTTTTTACCTTTTCTCCACGTTAAAAAACGACCCTGGTGTCTAACTCTGTCCCGTGGGGAGGCATAGTAAATAGGTACATCTAGCATATCTATTACTGGATCATTTTTGGTTCAAAACATCACTAATGTGCACAAGCACCCAGAATTAATTTAATTACGAAAATAAGTCTATCGGAATGCAGTTTGATTTCTCCGTAAACAGTCGGCGATTTTAATTGTTATTTTGTGACTTTTGGAAATTTGAAAGAAGTTTAGAAAGAAAGTCATTTGTGGCTTTACAATTTCTTATAAAAATACGGTGCTTGTGAAGATAATCGACGGATCGATTTTTTAAATATGCCGTTTTAAGTAAATACAATATTACGTATTTTAATTGTCATGTCGAAAATAGTAATATATCCAAAAATTACCAATATTCGAGTAGAATTGATTTTATTTCCAAATAACAAAAAGTCCATCGTTGTAAGGCTAAAATGTTGGTCGCCAATAAAATGTAATCTAAAATTTGCGTTCAGAGTTATGTCCCCTGTGTACGAACTATTCCTCGTCTACTGTATCTAAATATCTATAAAAGTGAAAGTGTCTGTCTGTGTACATTTCCCTGTGCTATAACTCTGTCATTTTTCAGTCTACAGACTCGAAATTTGATATACAGGGTATTGAGATTTGGGAAAAACTTTCTAATCGGTGTTTGACCAGAAATTTGGCTGTTAAGGAGGTCAAAGTTCAACAATTTGACCTGAGAACTTTACCAAACTCCTCCGACAATTTTGGGTCTAAACACTTAAAATTTTAGATATAGGTACCTTGGACATGGATCTAACTTAACTTTATTTGAGCCCAAAACAATAAATGTTAAGGTGTCATAATAGGGGTCAAAGTCTTAAAAAAATTTGACCTCTGTAGTTTCTACCAAATTACTAAAGACATTTTCTGATCTAAACATTTGAAATTTGACATAAAGGGTATTCAGAGATAGGGCAAGCTTTTTAATTCGTTTGGGTCGAACATTTGAGCTACCAATATATAAATATGTATGTATGTTTGCATGTCTGCCTAAAACTTTCGACAGAAGCGACGGATTTTTCACAAGATCAGTATCGTTTTGAAGCTCGACCCTTCAGACGACCAATACCGAAAAATTGGCTAAAAACATTAATTTCTTCACCCTCAACTGGCCACTTTTTCTAAAGGAAGGAGTTGCTTTTTTTTTTTTTTTTTTTCGCCAATATTTTCGAAAATAATCCCCTCTTTTCGATTGTCTAGCCTTAATTTAAACCAGCGTCACTTCCGGTTTGATGATGGTCGTAACAGCAAAGACGTCACGTTTTTTTTTTTCACATTCTTTTCCTCCTTTGCAGTACGGGTTCGAGCCTCCTTTCTACTACCACTTTTTTTTTTTTTTTTTGCTCAACACACACCTCCAAACACCCGAGCAACGCCGAGCACCCATGCTAGTATATCTATAAAAGTGAAATTGTCTTTGTGTGTGCATTTTCCTACCAAACTATTGCCAATTTTCAATCTACAGACTCGAGATTTGACATAAGGGGTAATGAGATTTGTGAAAATCTTTTTAATTGGATTTCGGCCAAAAATTTAGCTGTCAAGGGGTTAAAGTTCAACAATGTGTTCTTTGAAAACTTTGCCAATTTTTGCTCTAAACACTTGAAATTTTAGATGTAGGTTACCTTGGTATGGATCAAACTTTTCAATTTGATTTCAGCCCAAAACAAATGTTAAGGAGTAAAAGTTTTTAAAAAATTCACCTCTGTGGTCTCTACCAATTTACTCAGCCAATTTCTCGTCCAAAGATTTGAAATTTTACATAAAGTGCATTCAGACATAGGGCAAGCTTTTTAATTTATTTTTGACCGCAAATTTGGCTGCCAAGGGGCCACTTTTTTTGCTCAAACATGTCTGTGTCTCTACGCAATAACGCTGTCAATTTTAAGTCTACAGACTCGAAATTTGCTTTACCGTTTACAGAGATTTGAGAAAATCTTTGTAATCCGTTTTCGGCCAAAAATTTGGCTGTTAAGGGGTCAAAGTTCAACGATTTGACCTTTAAGAACTCTACTAAACTCCTCTGCCAATTTTGGGTCTAAACACTTGAAATTTTAGATATACGTTCCTTGGACATGGATTTAACTTAATAACTTGATTTTAGCCCCAAACAAATGTTAAGGGGACATAATAGGGGTCAAAGTTAAAAAGATTTGACCTTTGCGATCTCTAGCAATCTATTCATCCAATTTTGGGTCTAAACATTTGAAGTGTTGTATGAAGGGTATTCAGACATCCAGCAAGCTTTTTAATCGGTTTTTTGGCGAAAATTTGGCTGCCAAGAGGTCAAAGTTAAAAGAGTTGACCTTTGCAGACTCTACCAAACTGCTCTGCCAATTTTGGGTCTAAATACTTAACATTTTAGATTTAGTTTACCTGGACATGAGTCAGATTTTATATATATGCATATGCACATAAAGTTATGAACAGTACATAGGACCCGGGCAAAGCCGGGTAAAACTGCCAGTAACATAAGAAAATACGATTTTACCCAGTTGTCCGTAATAAGTTTTAACAATAAATAATTTTATAGTCGATGAATTTTCGTAATTTTTGGATATATCACTATTTCTGACATAACATTTAAGTACATAACATTGTTGTTTTTTTGTTTTTTTTTTGCTTTAAACGACATATTAAAAAAAAATCGAACTCTCAACTCTATCTTAATTGTTAAAAATACTCGTGCATAAAGATTTCTAAATTTACTTGAATGATTTTACAGATGGATAATAGAATAACGTTACCGTAGTTCTACGATTCAATTAATGATTAATTACCCAATATGATGAAATAACTTTCGGCCCTCATCCAGTTTCATTTCAATAGTAGAAACTGCTCGTAAAAAAAAAAAATTAATTAATCAAATATCAAAGTTTATTTACTTATGTAAAAACAAGATAGAACCTGAAACATAATGCAATTTCATTCAGTACTTTTGTTGTAAAATAAATTGATTGTCGCATTATCTCATCGGCCATTTTTCGCCTTAAGATCCATGGCCAAAGGTACCTACCTCAAACTTTAAAAGTCAACAACTCTTCCCCATGTTAAAAATCTGTTCCAAAATTTGATCGGAGAGGATTTGTTTAAAAATAAAATGATCGATGAATTAGCGTAAATTTTGGTGTACCTCTTCATGTTTTATTTTTTTAACCTAACAGGTATGTACGTAAAAGTTTTTGTGAAATATTTTTAAAACTAAATCCTATCTAAAAAAAAAAGAAAAAAAAACTACTCCCAGCCAACGCCATGTAAAGCTACGTGCTTTTACCTTCAAGTTAAGCTAGGAGTGAATTTCTAATAAACAGATTTAATAGTGGCCTTGAGCCTGATTTTTTTCTTTTTTTTTTTTTTTTACTGTTTTAATAAAGTAAAATAATAAATAGTAAATAAGTAAATAAAAAATATATTTCAAAATTATTTTCGAATTTTGAAGTGCTATAAAAGCACGCAGATTTCTTTAGAATCTAGTAATATTTGTAACAGGTTGTCGCTTGTCTTTTGTGATTTATAGTTAAACTTAATATTTTGTAATCTATCTTTATTTTATATGACCGAGCGATATGCCGTAGCTCTTTTTTTCTCCCTCTTTTTGTCTTTCCTTTTTTTCCTTTTCCTTTTTTTTCATTTTCCTTATTTTCCTTTTCCTTTTTTTTCCCGTTCCTTTTTTTTCCGTTCCTTTTTTTTTTCCGTTCGTTTTTTTTTTCGTTCCTTTTTTTTTTTTCCGTTCCTTTTTTTTTTTCCGTTCCTTTTTTTTTTTCCGTTCCTTTTTTTTTTTCCGTTCCTTTTTTTTTCCGTTCCTTTTTTTTTCCGTTCCTTTTCCTTTTTTTTTCCGTTCCTTTTCCTTTTTTTTTTCCGTTCCTTTTCCTTTTTTTTTTTCCGTTCCTTTTTTTTTTCCTTTTTGTTTTTCTCCTTTTTTTTCCGTTCTTTTTTTTTTCCTTTTTTTTTCCGTTCCTTTTTTTTCCCTTCAGTGGGTAAGTTTTCAGAATTCAAGGGGCCCCTTTCTGGGGTTCTCACTGTATGCGATACATGGATATCCTGGTGTTCAATCTAAATTCTGCCCTACTTTTCAAATGTTAAGTTAGTAAATTAGCGAAAAACATTCATTTTTCTCTCCCCAATTGGCCAAGGTCATTTTTCTTGTGGTCTTTTCTTGTTTTTGCTGAATTTCAGGACACTTCATCTGGTCTGATGGAATATCCAACTCAGTGTTATTACTAGATAACATCACTAAGAGAAAGCGCACCATTCCTCATATACGCCAGTGTATATCTGTGTCGAGGGGATCTTTTTTGAGTTCCGAATACAATGTTATTTTAGATATTTGGTTAGGGCAAAAACATTTTAAAATGGTCTGAACAAATACATACCTCGTCGGGACCAAAAGTTAATTTTAATCAACTTTTCGTCTCGATGAGGTACATTGAGTACTGAAATTGATTCCTGAGGCCATTTTAAAGGTTTATAACGTATATTTAGAAAACTACCTTGTAATGAGCAACTTTTGAAAAATATTAGTTTCAAGTTAATTTTATGAGTACATTTGAACGTATTTAATCAAAAGTACTTCCATCCAGTCACGCAAACGCTAGGTTAAAAAAAAAAAAAACAACTAATAACCAGGTCTTCCATTTCAAGTTAAGTGGGCGGGGCGAATCAGCGAATAGCAAGTCAGATAACCCCTTTGAGCCTTGAAATCTGCCATTTTGTCATAAAAAAAGTAGTTTGTTTTTTTTTAATTTAGATCTGAAATTATAATTTTTATATGACTATTTTTTAAGGGTGTGCATAAGAGTTATATATATTCCGTACTGTCTTAAAAAAAAAAAAACAGAAAAAAAGCTTAAAACTGATTTAAATTTCGGTATTTGTACAGTATAATCAAGACCTTTTTTTAATGTCTTGATTAAACCGTAAAATATCGAAAAAAAAGTTTATATTGTACGTATCCGTTATGGAATGAAGTTCTCCGAGAGAAAAAAAAAATCACTTAATTTCATCAAGTTCGTTTTTTTTTCTTTTTTTTTTTTTAAGCATTTTATATCGATTTTTATGAAGAAAAGCTAGTATTAAAGATGGAGAGGGAGTGTCGGCGCTTTAAACTAAGTTATCTCCCCGTGGCGTGTTCTAAAAATCAAACAAAAAAATTTTAAAAATTCAAAGATGTCTACCTTCAACGTGCTGTCATAAAAATCGTTTTCCGCTGTAAAAAAAAAAAAAACTACTCTATCAAATGAAGTGATTTTTTTCTCGGAGATCTTCAGTTCAAAACGGATACGTACAATATAACTTTTTTTTTTTTTTTAATGTCTTAAAAACTGTACAAGTGCTTAAATTTCCAAATTTTGTAAAACATCTTTGATATTTTATTGCAAGAAACGATATTTAAATGACTTTGAAGCATCTTTGTAGAAAATATATTTTCTTAGACATAATGAAGGCAAAAAAAAGGGGGGGGGTCGGAGGGGCAGGTTTCAACGTGGAAAACAAATCGGTTAAACACTTCCGAGCAACGTCGTGCAAATAGAGGTAGTTGTGTTTACTGTAGCATAAAATTACGAAATTAAAAAAAAAAAAAATTAAAATATTTTTAAACTGACTAGAATTTCTAATTAAACTTCAAAGACAAACAATGCTATAAATGTTTTTCGTTTGTGTTAAGGAAAATGTTAATTGTTTTTGCATATGCCCGTTACGTTGGTTATTTTTGCACGCCTTTTTGTATAAAACCATTATATTTAATGCTTTTAAGTGTAGTGTAATATATGAAAAAAAATTGTCTTGTCAGAATTAAACCTATTTTAATAAAAACAATAAAAAATATACAAAACAAAAATCTTTATGTACCCGTCACAGAACGAAAATATCATATTCCCAAAATCATATAAATTAAGTAGTTTTATTTTTAACCAAGGAAATCAGATTTTATGAGTTAGCAAAAATGTAGTCTAGCGTCGCCATCTTAAAAAATAATTAAAAAAAAAAAAAAAAAAAGACCAGCTAACTCTACAATTCAGTCTTGCAAGATCAGCTTAACATCTAAATCTGACCCCCAAAATCGCCATGGGCATGGAATATGTGCCTACATTAAAGATGGCTTCTCATGTGGCAGGGATATCTCTAGAGAAGATCCTAATTTACCTTATATGTGCTCCCTGGTTGCACTTGCTTACACCACTACATTTATATTTGCCCTCTATCGGCCTCATAACAGCGGAGTTACTATCTTTAAGAGCATATCTGAGAAAATAGACCACATCCTGTCTGCACATCCCTCGGCTAACATCCACATCTGTGGTGACTTCAACGTCCATAACGTAGAATGGCTGACCCACTCAAATAAGACGGACGATAAGGGTAAGTTCTGTCATGATTTTACCATTGCCTATGACCTCACTCAGATTGTTCGCGAGCCCACCAATGTGCCCGATACTACAGGTCAATATGCAAGCCTCCTAGACCTTTTTCTCTCAACTTCCCCTGAGCTATGTTCATGTTCCGTTCTTTCTCCTCTAGGATTCTCCGACCACTCTGTCGTATCAGTTAAGATAAAAATGAAATGTAATAAGTCCCCAGACGTACCCCTCCACCGTACTGTATACCGATACTCCATGGCTGACTGGGATAGCTTCCGTACATTAATATCTGATCTACCTCTGCATTCCATTTTTAAAAAGGATGTGTCCTCTGTAGTATCAGACCTGACCGAATGGTTAATTGTAGGCATAGACCGATTCATACCGTCTAAAAAATTCCAACAAAAACCTACCCGCCAGCCATGGTTCTCCCCAGAATGTGCTGCTGCCATCGCGCACAGAAATCACTTTTTCCCTAACTACCAACGTAATAGATGCACTGAGACTAAAGCTGCTTTCAGGAACGCCAGCAACCACTGTAAAAGAGTAATAAAAAATGCGAGAGAGCTATATGCTCAGTCTGTTAAATTCAAGGTAGCTGATCAGCGGCTTGGTTCCCACCAGTTTTGGCAAATAACAAATACGATCCTGAACAGTGTGCGTTCTATCCCAACCATTATCAATGGACCAGAGGTCATCTCGTCAGCTTCAGGCATGGCTAAACTATTTGCCAAGAACTTTGCAGCTAATTCTACCCTATGTGACGAAGGCCATCAACTCCCCATATTTCCTCCTATAACACAGAACACGCTAGGTAACATACAAATATCTGTGCATGAGGTCGCCAAGCTAATCAAGAACCTTGATTCCAGTAAAGCAACTGGCCCTGACGGCATCCCAATTATAGTGTTAAAAAAAGCTTCAACCAGAACTTGCTCCCATACTTACGAAACTGTTTAAGCGTTGCCTTAAGAAGTGCTTTCCAACACCCTGGAAAACCTCATCAGTATGCCCTGTATTTAAGAACTCAGGCGATAAGTCATCTCCCTCTCAGTACAGACCAATAAGTCTCCTGTGTGTCATGAGCAAGTTGCTGGAATCCATATTAAATAGAGAAATAGTCAACCACCTCAGCAGAAATAACCTTAGTGACAATCAATATGAAAACGTAGAAAAATCAATTTAAATTTTTAAAATAAACATGTAAAAATATTTTTAAAAATATTATGGGATGTGCATTATTACCTAAAAATATACAAATTTATTTTCTTTTAGAGGGTGGCTCGTTTTAAAACTATATCTACCTTAATATTTTCTTTAATTTTCTATTTTTGAGCAATTATCCTCCTAAGACGTGATCCTCTTATGTCGGACATTTTTTTTTTATAAGTAACGCTCGATATATTTTTTTTTTTTTTTTTATAACTAAATAAAACTCTTTAAAATCAGTTGAAAGATAAAAAAAATTTCAAAGCTAGGTAGAAAACGAAAACTTAGAAACATTAATTAAATTTTTTTAAAACAAAAGTAAACAAGTAAAAATATTTTTTAAAAACTATTATGGGATGTATTCTCTTTAAAGATAATATCTTCAAGAATGATCATAAAATGTTTTCAATCGATATTTCCTACCTAGCGAAAGGGGACGAGTTTTCCGGGGACGAGTTTTCCTAAATTCGATACAGTGAATATCTAAAACACAAGCAAATGTCAATAGTACCTATCTACTATGCCTCCCCACGGGACAGAGTTAGACACCAGGGTCGTTTTTTAACGTGGAGAAAAGGTACAAAAATAAAAATTGTCTCAGTCGTGAAGGATTTCTCCCCCACCGAAAGAGAACAAGAAATAGAAGTGCAGCATCTGAAGAACAGATACTACACTTTGATCTTGACCAAAAACACTACTGTTTTGTACGATTTTAGAGTGCTAACCGTTGGCGAAGAAAGCGGGAACTTTAAACCTGTATGCGTGTAATCTGTCTGTTTCTCCTACACTTCTTTTTCCCAATTTTATTTGTTCTAACTGGGAATGGTGCCTTTTTTTTTCTTTTTTTTTTTTTTTTTAAATGTTTTTCACAAGTTTTGTTACAATGTTTTGTCATAATGTGTATTACAAAAAAAATGATTTTAAACATTTGTATAAACAATGAATTTTCGGTTTCGTAACTAAATTGAAGATAGCTACTTTGTTTTATGAAGCATTATTTATAAAATTATAAAATTTGAAAAGTTTTAGTTATTTCAATATGAATATTTTTTTAAATATTCAGAAAATTAAAGAAATGTAAACTATGAAAGTTTAAATTACTTTTTTTAATTAAAATATTTTCATTTTTTAAATATTAAAAAATATTTATAGAAATGTAAAAAAAAATTTTTTTTCTTGGTAAAACAAGAAGTGGTTTCATATGGTTTTGTTTTTCGTTTCATGTTTATTGACTTCCATTCCATATTTAGATAAACCGAGTCCACTTCCGGCGTCTTAACTTTGTGTACTGAATTTTTATACATGGTCTGATGGAAATCTTAAAATTCCATACATAAGACCGGAGTTGTCTTTTAACGTTGTGATTCTTCAAATAGAATATCAGCAAATACTTGTAGTAATCTGATTATGTTCATTCCAATCCTCTCGTAGTATTGTTCAGCATTTAACCGACAATCTCATTGACCCTTATAATAGTGACCTTTGGCCTTTGTAATTAGTGGCTTACTAAGGTGTATCAGAATTTTGCGGGAATTTTTGACACCCCTAACAGAAAACTGCGAATAAAATATAAAAAACTCGTAATTTCTCTTTTAAAAGTGGGTTGTTTATTTTCTGTATGGAATATACTTCCAAAATAAACTATTAAAGTTGTTAATAAAATAGAAATATTTTATTTAAAAAAAAAAAAAAACTGTTTACAAAGTGGCGGTGCGCATTCAACCAGCCATTTTTTATTTATTTATTTTTTTTTTTTTGTGGATATTTAAAAAAAAAAAAAAAAAATCACTCGATAAAGTAGAAATAAGATATAATCAAAAACTCGTGTATTTCATTCAGAGAATTAAAAAAAAAATCCGTCGACTGGATTTTTTTTTTTTTGTTTAACGGCAAAAACTTATAAGTGAATCTGTGCTTTTTTTGACTACGGAGGCCCCAAAATACTAATTTTGGTTAACAGCATGCAATAAAAAGTCATTAATTCTGGCGTTTATAAGTCACCGTTAGATAATCGCGAAAAAAAGATGTCTCCCTTTATTTGAACAGTCAATAAATCTGAGTTCGCGTTTTTTTTTTTTTTTTTTTTTTTTTTAATCCTTGTTTAATAAAGTTTTATTTAAAAAGGATATGGAATATAAGTATAAATATTGATAAATTCTTAATGAACAATGGAAGTACACATTAAATAGAATTTTTTTATAGGTAAATGATTTTTTTGGAATTTTTTATAATGGAACTAAGTAAAATTTTCGTTAATTTTTTTTTTAAATCTTTAAAGAAAACCGATTTAAAAAACAAATATTGCATAATTTGCTATTAAACTTTTTTTTTTTTTTTAATTTGGTCTTTGCTCTTTTTTAATTGAAAAAAAATTTAGGATTTGAATTACATTTTTCAAGTAGTTATAAGCTTCGAAAGATAGTAAGTTGATTTATTCAAGTTCATATACGACATTTTTCATGGCCGATTCTGATACACGTATCCAGCTTACTTATTAAAAATAAAAAGGGGAGAGGTGAACTTGTACAACGCACAACCCTCTTATATATTTTTTCTTTTCGTCTTTTTATCTTTTAATGTCGACTGGTTCTATTTGGGGGATCGATTTACTAGAACGTTGCATTAGAAGCTGAGCACAGTATAAAAATGTTTTAATGTCTGATGCACTGTTAAGTTTTAATTTCCAGCAGAAAGGGTTTTAAAAAAAAATGGCCAATAAAAATTGTTACCAAAGGCCAGAAAAGTTACTTTCCTATTTGCCTGTCTATTTTGTGTTTAAAGTATTTTCAATCGCTTTAATTTATCTATGCCTCCCGAGTTTTGTGAACCCAACGTATTCAAAATGGCGCCTTTTACTCGAAGTGAAACCTGTCGAAATTTACACAAAAAGACAACTAATAACTGTCCACCAATTTAAAAATTTGAAAGGTCGTTCGTTTTAATGGTACCACACCAGTCTTCGTAGCTCTTGAGTTTTTCAGATGATGAAAAAAAAAAAATAGGAGGCTTTACTTTTGGAACCACCCTTGTACTTTTCACACCATTTTTTTTTTTTTTTTCTCTCTGCAAATTGTTAACACAAATGCACCTCGTTAACTGCCATATCATGTTTGGTGATTGTAATTTTTAAGATAAGACAAAACGTCTGCGTCTGGGAGGAGGGGGGGACAAATGAATATTTTTGTTGAATGCTGTCTCGTGCAATTTATGCGTTGTGCATGTCTGTAATAGATGTTTTCAATTATTGTTGCATATTTCCTGGAGAATTTTAGCAGTTTTGCTTTGTGGTGATGATAAAAACGATTGTTCCATATCACCGAATCTAATTGTTATACACAAACAAAACAACTTTGGCAAATTTTAATTAGCTTCAACTAGATTTTAAACAATTTTTTTTTTTTACCCTAGATTTAAAAAAAATATTTTTCTAGATTTTTTTACTTTTTTATTTTTTTAAGAAAAAAAAACAAACCCTAAGACAGTGGTGTGACCATTGACAAAAGTACAGATGCATTTTTTAAATTTTATTTTTATTTATTTTTGTTATGGAAATCGCTCCAGACAATGCATGACGCCACATGATGTAAGGAAATAAAAATTATTTCGAGGTCAAAAACTTGTTGACGATAAGTTTAGAGGAAATAGATTGACGCAAAGACAGCAATTCTTCCCCCTTGTCAGAAACATCGCTCATGGAATGTGAGGACTAAAGGATTAAATTGAAAGTGAATTACGAGGCTGTCGAAAGTAAACCAAAGGTTTACTTTTTCTACTTTCACTACATTCTGTATCTTTTGATGAAAATTAAAAGCAATAAGAAAAAAAAAAGTGCATAAAAATGTTTATTTTTCTTTTCATTCATTTTTTGGTCACCCAACTTCCGACAAAGGAGGGATTGAACCTAGTAATTCACTCCTGTTCGTTTGTTCACACTTTTCTAGATAACCACGACTTGAATTTTATTTATTTTAATTTTACACAAACATTAATCCTGCTGAAAGTAAATGTTTTCCAGAATGGATTTTTCGGGATAATTCTGGTTGCCCCCCCCCTCCCCCCCGGGGGGGGGTATAATAGGGGTAAAATTGCCCTGAAATCGTTCATCCGTTTATTTGTTCGCATTTTCTCAATTTGGATTTTTTTTTTTTTTTGCACAAACATTAGTTATGGTGAAAGTAAATTTTTGTCTTGTGGAGGGAAATCCCGCATGCTTGGCTTGGCTTGTTTATTTCTTAAAAAAAAAAAAAAATCTCTAACTTAGTTAGTCATCTACAGACACTTTTACTGTATCACAGCTTTCCAGTGTAGCTAGCACCCTTCCCAAGCCAGGGATCGAACCTACAACTATCCATCTAAGTTATGCAATGTCTTTAAACATTGATCACTCATTTGTTAAGTGTTCTTTTTGTTTAGTAATAAGGAACTTTGCATTACGCTAAGTAGCTGGCGATATAATTTATCGAAAGTGTGCGACCCAAGAAGGCTTATATAGGCATTCACAGAAATTATTTTCCTGTGTCATAGTTCTTCAATATAGCTATACTAGTACCGATCCCAAGCCAAGGATCGAACTTGCAGCCATCTAGTCGATAGTCAGCAGATCTACACTGAAACCACGGAATCGGCGCTCGTAAACTTTATCTCCAATGAAAATAATAAACATTGACCACATTTTTTAAGTGCCCCATCTGATGATTTACATATATAGTTAATGCTAAAAATAAATAATTTAATTCATCTTTTAAATGAAAACAAACACTTTTTTTTTTTTTTTTTTAATATTGAAAATCTGGTCACATGACCTTTTAGTTTTAAATCTAAATTTTTTTTAATTTTTTTTTTTTTTTTTTTTTCTCAATGTTACATGTTCGAGTTTAGGGGTATTAAACATGCAACGTATTTTGAGAAAAAAAAAACAAAAACTCAGTTTAAAGAAAAATAAAAAGTATTGTACATAAAAACAAAAAACAAAAATATTTACATATCATCTAAGGGAGATAAGCAAGTTAATTCAGTCTGGTTTACGTTTAGAAGAAAAATAGTCATTGAGAATTAATAACTATTTCTTTGGTCAAAGAGAAATCCAGAAAACCTGAAGTCCAATTTTTATTTGAAGGTGCTTGTAAATTTTTTTTTTTTTTTAATAAGATTCGTTTCGACCGGATTTAGATTCCAGGAAATATTCGCCGACATTAATCTAGTCAGCATCTGACAACTTGGAGCAGTGTAACCACTCTATCAGTGTTCTTTTATAGTTTTGGTGAATGGGAAGTTGCAGAACTGCTCCAAATTTGAACATTCCAGAACCTCTCTAAAAAGAAAATTTTATATCCTAATTTTAATGTAATGTTTTTGGTAGTAATAATCATATGCTTTTAATACAAGAAATTTGTAATATCTTAATATTTTTACTAGCAGGACCTGTGGAAATTCCATATGAGACTCCTTCCTAGGTAATATATTGATATTGGCATTTTGTAGATGTCCATGTAAATAGACGCTCTAATATTGTAGCTCTTTTGTTAAAACTGAAAAAGTATTTATCTTAGCTAGCAGGGACATCCGGCTTAGCTCGGTTGTAAAGTACGCTTAAATATATTTTAATTCTTGCAGATTTCATATATATTATTATAGTTAATGTTTTATCGATTTTTATATATTATATGAAACCGAAAGCAAAACTTATAAAAAAAAATATGTATGTATGTATAAAGCTGAACGTCTGTGCGTGTCTAGTCACGAATAGGTTCCTATATGGTTGACTACTATAGAAAACTGATTACATATAATGGTAGATGTATCGAGACACAGGAATGGGTATGTTTGATCTGGCATAATGATGATTCATTAAAATTGTGGGGTCTGCGTACACGCCTGGTTTACAAAGTATGGAAATAAAAAATTTAAAAATTAAAAAAAAAAAAACGTTTACAAGTGTTTTTGATATAAATGTACATAATAATACTTTGATAAGTATGTTTTAACTTAAATAGGGATGGTATAATAAAATTGTAGGGTCTGCATTCGCGCCTGGCCTCCATAGAATTGAAATATGTCACAAAGTTTAACAAGGTTTTTTTAATATAATCCACAGAATATTGTGATAAGTGTTTCAGTGTGAACAGGTATGGTATAATAAATTATGGGGTTTATCTATTTTATTTTTACTTTCATCATATTTTGCTTTAGTTTTGATACCTCCAAATTCGAAGCTATCTCTTTACAACCCTTCCTTTTCATAAGCTATCATACTTTCATAAATCAGTCCATTTTCTGTAGGCTGTTTTTGAACCCAGTCAATGACGGGTACTTTTGCTAGTATATTATATAAACTTTAGTTCCTTCAGCCATAATCGAAACCAGAACTTACAAAGAATTATTGGTAAAATTATTTATTACAAGAGATGGAAGTCCATAACAATTAAAGGACTCGGATATAATATATATCACACACACATACACTATCGTATTGATATATAGGTTATGAGGAAAATGTCCCCATGACAGTATTAACATCTATAGGAAAGGGAACATTTTAGTTCAAGAGATCTTGATTTTTGCTTAACTACAGATCGAAATGCCATGTCAGTTTCACAGCCTTTGTACACGTCTGTATGAATAAAATATGTATACGATGATCGTTCCAATAAAGCCTCCTATTCTTTAACTCAAAAAGTTGAAGAGCTATGAAGACGGAAGTGATACCATCAAAACAAGCGACCCTTTTCTGCTCAGGAATGTATTTTTCTACATGGTCACAACCGTTCTCAGTGCACTTTTGTCAGAAATTCTAGTATGCATCTTTGCGTCTGACGCACGTCAATGACAGATTGCTTTCTTAGAATCTCACACCATCAATATCTGTAACAGATTAAACTTTGATGCCATGAATGTGTAAGTTCAGTCATCATAAAAATGCATTTTACAACCCCCCCTCTCTAATCCATTTGGGCGAAATGAAAAAAAATAGGAGGCATTATTTCGTATGTCTTAGACATGCATCAGGTTAGTTGGTAAGATTGAGAATAAACGCCACTGTGAAATGCATCGCGTAATTGTAGACAGCTATCTGAGTTTATTATGGAGGCAGGAATATAGGGTGGGAAACTATAATTTTTATGTAAATTCTCAATGACATAAGTGGATTCCATCCTCTTGACTAAGGTAATAAAACGCCTCTATAACAACTAGCACTTTGTCTCAGTCCCCTCTCCTACATCCCCAGAGGTATTATGGAAAGGGCAGGGGCTCATCTACGAAAGCTTCTTGAAATGCCTCAGACGATAGGCAATAACTCCCTTCTACTAAAGGAGATAATAGCTGATAAAGTTCTTTGTCTTTTTATTTATTTTTTATACCCAAAGTTTAACGTCTGATTTAGTTGTGGGAGCAGAAGCACCAAGATAAACTATTTGTGTTTTTAATATGAACAAACCTATTGTCGGATTCGATGTCTTCTGTTTGGGAATTCACGTTTTGAATATCGCTTTTATTTTATTTTTTTATTTTTAAACAATTTTAATTAATTTAATGACCAAACACCGTGATTAAATGAAATTATTTTTAATACATTTCCACTGCACCTTCTGGGAACGACGTTTGGACTACATAGTAGTCTACATGGACAGTGCACATCGAAACTTTATCCGTTGCGCCACGGATGCGCGTTTTTTTTTTTTTTTTTTTTTTTAAATATTTTCTCATTTGTAACAGCGCGCTTATGAGCACGTGCGAAAATATCAGTAGTGGCTGTAGGATAGCTGGCTTATGAAGATATTAGCAGCAGTAGCCAAAAACAAGCACATATGCAAATTAGGAATTGTACATGAGAAGAAAAAGAAAAAAGAGCAGAGAAAAATGCACCACGTGCTCGGGCAAGAAAAAAAAATGTGTCAAGTGAGATGGATGTGTGGCCCTGCCTGCAGTATTAGCGAAAGACTTAAACTGGTGTTGAGAAGGCGGGTTTCGTCTATCTCATGATAAACGAAATGAACAGCTAAAAAAAAAAAAGAAAGCAAGCATGCATTGGAAAGTAACGGTAATAAATGCCTTAAAAAAGCAGAATCGGATTTATTTATTTTTGTTTGGTTGTTCCTTTTTGACGGTACTATGGAGAAATATAAATTCTGGAACACGGAAGATCGCTCGTTTTAATGGTACTATTCCTGTTTTCGTAGCTCTTCAACTTGTTTAAAAAAAAAAATAGGACGCTATATTTTTGGAACTATCCTCGATCAAGCGCAGCAATTTGATTTTTTTTCTCCCCCACCCCAAACCCAAAATAAATATTCTTACCCCCTAGATCTTAATCTATACATTAACTGACCTTGTCTGTCTGTGAGGAACGGTCTACAAATTACTCTGACAATTTTTGATCTACAGACTTTAAAATTCTTTTTCATGGGTCTGGTTTGCTCCTGAAATCATGGAGATCTTCCTAGGATTCCAGTTCTTTTCATGCCATACATAAGACCTTGGTATTTTGTTATCTTTTCCCTCTCAGTTCTGTTTAATCCAGCATCACTGGGGACACTAACTTCTAAGGTTGCTTCTTTCTCCTTCTTGCTCCATATCACTTTATCGGGTTAAATAGTTTCGTTTTCTGGGTAGGAATTGCATAGTGTGTCGTGGTGTGTGATTTATTTCCAACTGTTCTGTTTGGTTATGTCAAGTTATGTGCCCAGGTGATAAAGTACCATCGCTAGTGAAACACGAGCACTTTTCGGTTGTTCCCTTTTTTATTTATTTATTTATTTATTTATTAAGCTTGTCTGCTACAATTTGTATTTTTATTTCAGTTCTGGGGCATTTTTTTTTCTTTCTTTCTCTCTCCCTCTCTTTCTTCCCCATCTCCCTCGTCTCGTCCTCCTCATCCCTCTTATTATCTCGACCAAAAGTGTGGACGGTTGGAATGTGGTTGTTGCCGTTGAAAATAATCAGCACCAGAGCCCGGCTGCTTTTCACACGAACTTGTGCACAATTTCTCCGGTTTCCTTTACACCCTCGCCCCCCCCCCATCCCATCCCTGCCTTAACCCACACTTTCAACCTCCCAGACGAGACAGTCGTTTCAGACTTGCGCTGTTGACTAGACTTGTTCCTACTATGTCTCTCTAGCTCCTCCCGCCGCCCCTCTCTCCCGGCAGTTATTTGTGTGTGTGTGTGTGTGTGTGTATATATATATATATATATATATATATATATATATATATAAAATTTTTTTTTTCTTTACCCCCAATTATTATAATTCCACTACTCTCAGTTGCTCCTTTTCTTCCGACTTGCTGGAATGAAAGACTTGTATTCTTAGTCGGTGAATGACATGAAAGTTTAGTTATTTTATAAGTCGCTACCCCCCCCACCCTCCGTCTGCAATCTGGTTTTTATTAAAAACAACAACAAATGCTCTTCATTAATCCTAACCCTAACCCCGACCGGTAATAAAATATATTTTTATCCTCGGGAGCCCTCAAAATCAACAGATTAGACCTATCCTGTAATGACCTGGTCCCTGTTAATTGCGATGTAATGCTGGTTCTAGTAGGTCCACCCTCCCAGACTTTGCCTTTCTTTGAGAAGGAGTTGGTTTCAGGCTAATCGCCTGATGTGCTCTTATCGGGAAATGCAGGCGCGGTTGCCCGGGTACTTGTGTAGGCAAGAATGCCCCTCCCCGGGGATGCCGACTTCTCAATTCCACTTTCTAACCGTGTCAGTTTTACGACTCCATCTCCAAAAACTTTTAGTCGTTGTCATCTTCCTGCAGCTTATGCGAGCAGCCGGGAAATGTCAAGGCGATTAGTGAATCGGCAGTAAGATAAGTTTCAAAGAAAGTGTAGAATTCATAATCGAAAATGACTTCCAACACGCTATGTAAATATTTCCCTCTCATTATGTTAAGAATGGCTTTCTATTTAGAAAGCCATTCTTAACATGAGTAAGGGAACGCCACGTTTTAAATTAATCGCCTGACATTTTTCACTGTGCCATCCTCTGGCTTCTTACATAACCTGCCGGAAAATGCTCACGTCCAGTGGCCGGAGATTGGGTCATGAACTAGATAAGTACCGTAATTTAAATCCCAACATATTTTGTGCGGTTCTTGACTCCCTTAACTACATATATTGTGAGTTTGGAGGAAAATACTGACAGTTTTGCATGAATTTAGATCTAGTTTTGACCATTTTATTTGAGAAAATTGTATAGTGAGAGGAAAACGGCAAATATCACTATCAACAGAAAAGATTTAACGAAAATTGTTTGGAAATCTAATTTATAAAAACTCATGTTTGTTTGTCTGTTCATCTCCATATCTTTGTCAAAATTGAAAAACATCACTATACATATTGTACATTCATCTTAGTTTATTTTTAATCAGTTCACAGGCATGTCACGTTGATACAGTGGTAATGTCAGCAGTTTTGCTTTCGGTTTCGATTCTAGCTGATGGCACCCAAGTACTTTTTATTTATTTATTTATTTTATTTTTTAACTTTTGAAATCACGACTCTAATAATATATACGAAATCTGGACAAATTAAAATATCATATTTAAGCGTATTTTACGATCGGGTGAACCCCCTTCCGCTAGTTAAACTTCATTTCGATTACTCATGTTTGTGTGGTCCATTTATGTTAAAAAATATTAGTATTAATAGAAAACATGAGCATATGAAGTTACGTTAATATTGGCCGTGATTAGATAATCATCCGTTGATATGCGATTTCTTCCGGAAATAGAATTCTGACCGGAATGAAAGGTTTAATTTTAAGATAAACTAGCTGTATATACCCGGCGTTACCTGGTGAAACATATTGCTAGGCAGAGAGATTAGTCGTATCCATAATATAAATCTCACCTGTCTGTTTAAATGTATGTTTGTATGCTTGCCTGAAACTTTCGACAGAGGAGACGGATTTTCATGATATCGATATCATTTTAAAGCTCAACATCTCGGATGACAAATATAAAAAAAATTGGCCAAAAACATTAATTCCTTCGCCCTTAACTGAGCAGTTTTCTACAAGGAGGGGTCGATTTTTTGCGAGTCATTTTTGCAAGTCATTGTATCGGTTGGATTTACTTAGCCTAATTTTAATGTTCCGAACTTCTGGTACCGTCATGTAGTAGCGGTAAGACAAATTTTCTTTCACTTTCCACCTTTGCGTCACAGATTCGAGCCTGCCTGCCTATTACCACTTTTTTATTTATTTATTTATTTTTTTTTCTCAACACACACCTCCAAACACCCGGGCAACGCCGGGCACTCAGGCTAATATATATATATATATATATATATATATATATATATATATATATATATAAAATGTATGTATGTTTGTGTGTCTGCTAAAAACTTTCAACAGACACGACGAAAATTCACAAACTCTGTATCATATTGAAGCTCCATCCTTCCCTAAAAAAATATCGAAAAATTGGCCAAAAGTTAATTTTTTCACCCCGAAATTGACAATTTTCGACAGGGGGGGGGCAACAAAGACGGCCCTCTCGACCGGTTATACGCATGCGTCAGATGACGTCATGACCTGATTTACTTTAAATAGTTGAAAAACTGACTAAATTTCATATACGTCGCGTTAGGTCAGTTGCTTAACGCGTTGGTTTATCTAAACAGTTTGGGTTCGAATTGTGGTGTGAGATGTCTTTTTTTCTTCTTTTTTTTTTTACACATCCCCCCCCCCCGACCACACACCCAAAAACACTCGGGTACCCACCGATTTTTCACGTGTTCGTTTTTGTTTTCATCGTTCGTTTGCATTATGTTAGTTTTTCTTGTTCCCCCCCCCCCCGCTTAAGTGTTAACGTTGTTTTCTTTTTTTACTTCGCTTATAACAAACAAACCTAGTCATTGACGTCGTCGTCGTAACGCTCGACGACTTCCGGGCACGCACCTGTCGATTTGGTTCTTACTTAAATAAATTCAAACATCTTTCAGTAACTCATTCTGGCTGGCCGATTTTATTTTCAAACTTCACCTCAGAGCTTCGGGTTCGATCCTATCCCCCCCCCCCGGGTTCTTTTTTTATTTAACACCACACACACCTACAAACACCCGGGCAACGCCAGGTACCCCCGCTAGTACTATATAAGGTACACCGAATATCCTAACTTATGAAAAGTGACCACATATTAGGCTGAGCGAAACATAAAACACATCCATCTCCTTGTCTATGAAAATCGGACGCAAAGCGAGAAATGCCGCTCATAGCTAAAATAAGATTACTTCCGGGTTTTAAGCGCAACTGCTGTGAAAACTATTCTATTGCAACAAACAGTTAATAAAATCGAGCTGTTTTCTTTAAATTAATATGCAAATGAGGTTACTTCTTGAATGTAGATTTCTTTTGAATACATAGTACATATATATATGTGTGTGTGTGTGTTATTTTATTTGTTTCTGTCTGCGATACGTTTTTAATGAATTCAATTATTTATACGAAAGTGCATTTTTACCTAAATGCGAGTTGGGAATAATTTTCCCTTTGTCCCTTTGGTAGCTTCAAGTGGGGAACGGCATAAGTGGATAATTATTTGGAAACATTTTAAGAAACATAGCGTATATAAGTTCGTTTTCAGTATGAAAATTAATTTAAATGATGAACTAAGAGAAAGGGGTACAACTTCCAAGTAAGGACCCTCCCGGACGATCAAGTTTTATAGTATAGATGAAATAAAAGAACTCATGATCGATTAAGTTTGGCATTTCTGCAGGACAGTGAGATATAGCAAAAGAGATGAGTCATCAACCTGTTTTTCAAAAGAGAAATGACGTTTAGCAGCCATTATGTAAACGAGTATTTACAATAACGCAAAAATATATAATAACGAAATAAATTAACAAAAAAATATGAAAATCGAAACGTTTATTGTATAAAAAATGTATCAAAAAATAATTTCAATGTATTAATATAATTGGGTTTGTATTACTGTACACATAGATTCGAAAAAGTTGTCAAAACAACAAATATATAACAAATAAATATTATCAAAGGCAAGATAAGTTATCTTTCTACCAAACTGGCTACATTTTTTGTGTTTTTATTCAATGTAACATGTTTATTCAGCTCGAAAAAACATGCAGTGCTTTCCGATGTATTGGAAAATTCAAAATGGCGCCCGACACTCTCTTTAACATAAGTTTGGGAAAAGGTATTATAAATAATAAACTAGACAAAATACTATTAAAAAAACACTGAATATATGTAAACTTATGTCACGGTAATATATATTGAGCGAATTTCTAACAGTATTTTGCCTAGTTTATTATTTATAACATCTTTTCCTGAACTTACCGTGTTAAAGAGAGACTCGGGCGCCATTTTGAATTTTCCAATACATCGGTAAACACTGTATGCTTTTCGAGCTGAATAAACATGTTACATTGAATAAAAACACGAAAAATATATCCAATTAGGTAGAAAAGTAACTTATCTTGCCTTTGATAACATTTATTTGTTATATATTTGTTTTTTGACAACTTTTTCGAATCTGTGTACAGTAATACAAACCCATATTTCTTTTCAATGAGTGATTCATAATTGAAAATAAAGTTGATAAAAACATGACAAATTTATAGATTTTCTTTAGAATGTTTTTTTTTTTGTTTTTTTTTTTACAGTAAAAAAATATAAAAATATAAATATAGCAAACTATAATTTTAAAAACATGAAACATTTATAGAGGTTTAAGAATTTTTTTTGATTCTTTTTTTTGTACAAGAGTGTCTAAAAAAAAAAAAAAAAAAAGTATCAAAATATAATTTTGGTTTGCATGAGGATTAATTCTCGTCTAGATTAAAATTTCTGGTATTGTCTAAGATATTGGAAGATGAAAAATGTTCCAAAAGTAATGCCTCCTATTTTTTATTCCACTGAAAAGAATTGGAGGGTATTGCAAATCGCATTGTTATATTAACTAAACTTATGCATTCATAATTTCAGTTTCATCTCTCTGTTGTCGACATTGATGGCATGAGACTGTAAGAAAGCAACTCTTGTCGGGTATGTGCGTCAGAAACAGATGCATCATTGAATTCCTGGCAAAAGTAAATTGAAAATGGTAGTTGCTATAGAAAAATAAATTTTGGGACCCAATTTCCCTCATTTTAATGGTACTATTCCTGTCTTCATAGCTCTTCAACATTTCGCAAAAAAGGTTTTACCTTTGGAATGATCTTCATATGACAAAGTGTGCTCCATCATTCATTGCTGGGAAAAATGCATAGAGAACGGCATTGACTGTTGAAAAATAAATTCTGGAACGCAAAAGGTCGCTCGTTTTAATGATACCACTTCTGTTTTTGTAACTCTTGAACTTTTTGAGTAATAGAAAAAAAATAGGAGGCTTTACTATCAACTGCGCCACGGGCCCCGAAGGCGCAGTTGATAGACGTTGAATCTCTACAGTTCCAGATGAACATTGTCTGAAGATAGCGGTTTCAATCCCACCCAAAGCGTGCCAGAGGTTACTTGGCCAAAATGTGGTGAGACGACAACAACTACGGATGGCAGTGATGGCTGAGAATGCAGTTAGGAGATTCGAAGTTCCTATCCGTCGCGGTTACCACCTGACGAAGGCCAGAGGAATAGTTGGCCGAAACGTTGTGAATAAAAAACAATAAAAGATCAAAAACAACAACTAATAAAGATGAGAATAATGGTCCGAAATAAAAAAAAAAATTAATATATAATGCTCATCTCAAAAAATGAATTCCAATTAAGGAATAATATATATCCTTCTCGGCTGTCGAGTAACATGTTCAAACTAGCAAAACCTTTCAGAAATGTCCACACTGCTGGTGGAGCACATTTGATTTTAAACCTAAAACGTATTACTTTCAAAAATGTAATTGTCAATGATAGCGCATGCAAATATTTTTTTTTTTTTTTTAATAGTTCAGTAATATTCAGGTAATTTTGACTGTATAATATGGAAACTATCATTGTAATTTATTAGAATTGACAAAAAAAATCAGTTGAAACCATTGTTTTTTACCTGAAAACTCCATTTATCGACTACAAAATATTGTCCCAATTCTGTAAAAGTGCCTTTAAGTTAATACAAAAGATGTTTGAATAATTTATGCTTTTTTTCCTATGGTCACTATTGCCATACTTTGCAAACATTACAGTTCTTATTCGACATCATAATGTTGGAAAAAAAAAATCGTATTACTTTGTGAACTATTATTGTCAATAATTAATAGCATGTGGAACTGGTCTTGTGTTAATAGATTCTCCACTCACAAAATGTTCATAATAATGCAAATGTAGGCTAAGAGCAATTTTGACATAGATCGGATTAATGCGAAGACCTCGTCCCCAGATTAAAGCAAAAACAAAGTTCTTAGTTTCCTCAACATGATTCCTCACTCAATAATGCCATGGACATTGAGGATATACTCACCTCTTCTCCTTTGCATTTTTTTTTTCTCCCTTGCTCTCATCCTGATCTTAATGGAGGATTACTGGAAGAAATCTCTCGGCAGTTTTTCTTTTTGCGTCATGCAGTGGAGGAGTGGAGGTCAAGACGGTGTGATTGCCAATGCTAATTTTTTTTATTTCTTTGAGTTTTTTTTATGAATAAAATTTTTCAATAACATCGTATTTTGCATCTTTTTATATTAAAAAAAAAAATGCACAAAGTGGTCTAGAGATCCTGGTACAGCTTTTTAACCAGACAAAACTGAATTTTTGTTTATTCAAATAGCTGGAAGATGCTGAAACTGTAGCCAATCAGAACAGTCGAGAAACAGAGGATAAATTTCTCTGTGAATTGGGTAATTCTTAACATTTCTGGCAGGCAGGTGATAATTGAAAAATGGTTAAAATGAAATTTTTATTTTACTATTGGAAATAAATTATGTGCATTTAAAAAAATTTTTTATTTTAATGGTGGGAGTGTTTACTTTTAGTCGAGTACACGTGGTTTACAATCTCACCACTCGGGATATTGTTAACTGTCCTAAAAAGTTAGAATGGGCTGGAAATGGGAGATCATTTTATGTTAAAGTTATATTCAAAACTTATCCCCCCCCCTAATTTTTTCTGCCCTTATTTAGCATGTCCACACATAATTCCTTAAAAAAATGAATTTCATTGATGTAGCTCTAATCCTAACCAAGTCAGTATTTACTAAGCTGTATCTGTACTTAAAAAAAATAAAATGCAAAAAAAAAAAAAAAAAAAAAAAAAATGCAATATAGAATACAGTATAACCCTGAGATAAGGCATTAAAAATTAGTAACAAAATACAATGCTGTATATAATACACACGTATATAATCAAATAACATTATAAATAACAATGTAAGGCGGGGAAAATACTGTAACCAGGGGCCGGAAAAACATTTGTATTCCACATTGTAACCTGAAAAAAAGAACGTATCCTGGGGCCACTGTATCCATACTGTACAATGTGTGAAGCTCCCTCCCGGTCCCCAACTAGACCGATCAATCGATTTGATTGAAAAATGGTCGATTTCACGGATTTCGATGACCATAAAAATATGGGAGTGTGAAACATTCGTTGATCATCATTCAATCCCAGGCAACGTCAGATCTTCCTGCTAGTGTAATCTAAATATTACAGCGTCTATTTGAGCTTCTCCAAAAAAAGTTTTCTGTATTGTGGGAGGGGGGGGTTCTAGAGCAATGCATTAGTTGAGAACATTTTATTGTATATGCAGTTTAGAGTGGTGCAGCACTTGTGTACGTCATTGTATCTTGAATTTGTTCAACCTTCTTGCACCAATACTGAGTACTGCTGCACTCTGCCGCTTAATGCTATTCCATTTCTCTGACGAATCCTACAATTCAAATAGAATCAGAATGGTATTTACCGGCTCACCTGGAGCGGAAGATTAGTTTCAGCTGCTGACCGTCGGAAGCGTAAGGCGGTGTATTTTCTCTGTTGGCATTTGCATATTATTGGTCGTCCATGTAAAAATCGCAAGCCTTAAGTACCAGATTTTAAGACTGTCCTTTTGCTGTTGCAATCCGATTTTTAATTCCTGCGGTGACGGTCTCTCCATGTTTGAGAGGAAGAAGCATTCTCTCACAAGGAAATTAGTTTGTAGGCTAAAACTAACAGATACTTAACAAGTAATTTGCTACTAACATACTTATATATACAAGCAGGTTTCCCAATGATGCCTGGTCATAAAATTTGCTTAAGTATATTTTAATTTATGCAGACACACACACACACACACACACACACACACACACACACACACACACACATATATATATGTGTATCTCAAAAGGCACATATATTACAGGATTAGCATGGATACCAGGCGTTGTGCAGGTGAATATTAAGTTTGATTTGGATACGGTTGCTATACCAAGGATATTGACC
>NC_136493.1:44044036-44166536 GCF_053919585.1 Euprymna scolopes | reverse complement strand
TTTTTATTTTTTTTTTTATTTTTTTAATATCCTTACTAATAAGAATACAGCAAGAAACCCGGGGTTATGGGTGAAAGACAAAGGGGTTTATTTACAAGGGAATAGATGTGACATAAGAGTTACTCGACATATTTTCTTATTCTCTTCCTGTCTTTTTTTTTCCTTCTGCCTCAGTCACGTGAGAGGGTCAATATATCTATAGTTCATTTCATCTATGAAGGGATGTTAGGTTATTCCATTACAGCAATATATAGATATAAAATGCACCAAATATACCAACTAATGGTTTTCCTGAAAGTGGACCACATGTTGGATTCATGGAAGCATCAAATATATCCATCTTCCTCGGAGAAAAAAAGCAAATGAGGAAATCTCTCAGCTTAAAAGGGAAATAATCCTTAGTTTAAATAAAGCTTACTTCCATTTTGATGTCGGCTAATAATAAATAAAAATATATGGAATTTAATATGAATTAAATTAAAAGTAAATTGATTAAAATCAACTTTAAATATTTCCAAATAGAACAATTAAAACGATTCTATTTCAACAAACAATAACATCTAATCTTATTATTAAAATAGATTTTCTTTTAACATAATATGCAAATGAGGTTACTTATTCAATGTAGATTTCATTTCAATAAATGGTGTGTGTGTATGTATGTATGTATGTATATATATATATATATATATATATATATATGTATCATACTGGAATAAGTGTATAAAAGTCCGTTTTCAGTATGAAAATTAATTTGTGAAACAGTATCTTTTTGTATGAACAGGCAGGAATACGATTTTATTATGATAGATATATAATCGGCTGCTACTTCAATGAAGCTATAGTGTTTATAAGGTACTGCTCAATTTCAGGTATAGCATAAACTTTTATTTAAATATTTACTGTGGCCAGCTGAATAGTCATAGCTGAAACATGTATGCACATGTGTAGCCAAAGATGTATGATTTAAACATATGTATCTTAAAATATCAACCCAGAAACTAGCTCAAAAGCGCTCCCCCCCCTCATCACTTTTCAAGAATTGTGATGATCCATATTGTTTTGAGATATGACACCGCCATTTTTAAACAAAGCTGATTTAAAATGCCCGACCTAACGCTATGAAGATGACTGCAGAATTTTCTATTGTTTCTAAACGACATGAGTTTTTCATAGTAATTTATCACAAAAAGGCTGGGTTTGTTTGACCTGGTGGAGAAATTTAACTTTCCTTGCACCCACCTCTTGCTCTTCGTTTCACTCCCACCCCCTTTTCCGCTATGAATATCGTAGGTTATATGCGCAGTTAATAAAAATGCACATGCAGTTAAATAAGTGCACTTTTTATGCAGATAAGCATCTATTTTTTAGCTGTGCACAAATCTAATGTTATCTATTCTTATGTTAAAGCCGAGTTAATCAACTCTTTCTTTGCCCCCCCCCACACTCCTAATCCTTTTTTCCTTATGTGTTTAAATCACACAAAATATGTTGGGATTGAGTTATGTTGTGATAAACTTTCCATTTTAATTGCTTTAATTAACCGCAATCTCTATCTATCATTATATGAAACGAACTTTGTGAGTTCGTTCTTTGTGTTCTCGAAAATGGTTGGGACCATTTGTGTGAAATTTCATACGAAGTTACTTTATGTGCCTGGCAGTGTTCTTAGAAACGTATTATATCGGAATGTCGTCAATAAGTCTCGATAATCAAAATAATCTGAAAGAAGGAAGGAGCAATTTTGACCAAAATTAACACCTACATAGCCTAACATCACAAGTGCATTTGGGACGTTTTACTACCACACAAGCAGAAAGAACAGGCATATAAATCAACTGTAGGTTCTTTGATATGACAGGGGCACGTTGGAAATGAATGTTTCTATTTAGAGCACAACTGAAACATGATATTTGACTTTTGCATTTAAAACTTTAATTCAGGCCATGATATATCAAAAATAGTTTCATAAAATTAACAATAGGTTCTCTACAGTGCAATGTAGATTACAATGTATTGTGGACTATCACTGTGGGGGGGGGTGAAGCTTCCTCCTGAAGCACCATGATGGGTCGCCAACTAGAGCAGGCAATCAATCGATTTGATTTTAAGAAAAAAAAAAAAGAAAAAAGAGGGTGGGTGATTTCACTGATTTTGATGGCCATAAAAATATTGGAGTGTAAAACATTTCTTGCTTATCATTCATTCCTGGGCAGCGTAGTCACCCTGCTAGTTTTCAAATAACTTTCTATTTCTTTCATTTTTTTTCTCAATGTCATGTGATATCATCTATTACTCTCATTTCATTCACCCTCTCTCTCTCTCTCTCTCTCTCTCTCTCTCTCTCTCCTAGTGTGTCTGAATTAGCCTGTCTGAAGAAACCAACTTCCTGTCCAAAACTGCATCAAACATTAATGCTATTGTTTTCCCTTTTCCTTTGCAAAACTCAATCATGTTCTACAAAGTCAAAACCGAAAACAATTGTCCTCTACAAAATAACCAAACCGAAAACCATATATAAATATTTGAAGAAAGAACTTGAAGCATACTGGATTTGGCATTAAATAATATGAAAAGGGTTGATATGCTGTAAAGTCAGTCCTTCTCTCTTTGAACAGTAATAAAGAATTCAAAAAGATTGCAAAAATCGATTATATAAAAAAAAAGGAAATATCACTACATACAGTAATATTATTTAACCCAGAAGTTGAAAAATATAAGGTTGTCTGCCATATTTTGTTTTCTGTACGAGTTTATGCATTATGTTTAAACAAATAAAAATTTAAACTAGATGTCTAGCCAAAAATATAAGATAATTTTGAATTTTGTCTTATATAAAACTGGCTTTGCAAACTCACTTTTTTTCCGAACTAATTAAATTAATAAAATTAATTAGATTAAACAAGATTCACAGATAACTGCATTTTGTTTTGTTTTTTTTATACCTGCAAACGAGCCAAAAGAGGGTTACTATTTATCATGTCTAACAGGGCACAGTGGGGAGTTGAGCAGCAAGATGTCTGTTCACAGTACATTTAAACTTTTATAAGTGAGTACAGTCACAGAAGCATCGAGGGAATTCCAAAATCTAGCAGTCCAAGAACAAGGAAGAAACTATTAGAGTAGAAAGCTTTTTGGCATCTAAGGACCTCAACAGTTTTGATAGTGTAGGGACTATTAGGTTTGAGATTCTTTTTTTTTTTTTTTTTTTTTTTTTTTTTTTTGACCCTGTCTAAGAGGGAGTCAACTTTCTTTTCAGCAGCCTTGGCAATGTCCTCAATGTATTCTAATTCATATTGTCTCCATATTTATGCATGTACATTGCATAGTTGGATGTCTTATCACGCTCGCACACGCGTGTATCTACACATGCACATATATTATATGCATATGCATGCACACACACGTATCCACACACAGATAAAAATGAAGCGTATCATTTTCAGATGTTGGTAAACATATTGGGGTTGACGGTAAGTGTCACCGCAAAAGCCATTTTTGCGTATTTGTTTTATGCCAGTTTCCGTTTGCGACCAAAGTCAGTTCATGGTTTCACAAAAAAAAAAAAAAAGAAAAACAAGAAAATTACAACTGCGCATATGCAATTCGCTTTGCTATCAAAACCAGTGCAGCAACTGCATTTATGCAAATGTTGCAGACCTAAAACTGTTACTGTGAGATGTTTTTTTTTTTGTTTCACATGAGCATTAAAATCCACGTACACACACACACACGCATTACTATTCCTCGTTGTGTGTGTGTGTGTGTGCATATGGCACTATGTAAAGACATAGTGCTTATCGGCAACTGTCCATTGCGTGCTTTTTTGTAAGTGCGTAAGCTGCATGGTGCCTTCAATAAGTTTCCAGACTTTTTTCTACGGGCATTTTAAATTGCTGTAACCTCTTGAAAATTCAGTATCTTATTGCCATGCATCTTATGAGATGACTGACCAATTTTTATGATTTAAGGTTCAAATGAACAGCTATAGCAGGAATTGGAATACACCCTATAAAGCCTGATTGTCAGAGCTGGTGAATTTAAAAAATGCAATCTAGATGTGAAGACACTTCAGAAGAACGATATGCAATAAAATTCTGTTTTGAACTTGGGGGGGGGGAATGCCAATGTATGGAATGCTTCAGACTACTTTTAGATCTTGCATGAATTCAGCATCAGTTTTTGAGTGGCATAAGAGATTCAAGGAAGTCTGTGAGGGATAAGAGGTGTGGGAGGAGTAAGGAAGTCAGAACACCAGAGTTGCTTGGGCAAATAAAGAATTTCACAGATAAAGACCATCGTGTGTCTATAGAAACAAATGTACAGTTTGATGTTAGTGTGGGAACTGTACACACAATTATTTGCGAGGAACTGAAAATACAGACGATTTGTGCAAAGTTTGTCCCAAGGATGTTCAGAAGATCAGAAAGACGTTCTCATGGGCATCACTCTCCCTACTCCCTGTGACTTTTAGTTATTCCCTAAACTCAAAGAAAACCTCTGAGGCTGTCATGATGAGACAACTGTGATGAAAGGGGCTGTGATGAGGATCATTGACATGCTCACACAGGACTTCCATGGGGCCTTACAGAAGTTGTTGGAACAAGTGCATTGCAGCCAGAGAAGATTACTTCAAAGGGAACTAGAGTTACATATGTGTACTGTCAATGAAAGTACCCATACGAAAAAAGACTGGAAACTTATTATAAACACCTTGTATATGTGACCATGTCTGTCTGTGTGCAGAACAGTCTCTACCAAACAACTCACAATTTTTGGTCTATGCATTTGAAACTTTATATATAGGGGATGTGGACCTGTGGAAAAAAAATTTGCTTTGGGTTTTTAGCCGGTAAAAATAGCTGCTAAGGCGTCCAAATTGGAATAAATTGGAACTTGACTCAACATATTACTGCTACACATGAGTAAATATACATTTATGCATTAAAGTGTATTAATTTTTAAAGTTCTGATATCCGTCTGTCATGTTAACGAATACTGCTAACGGGACTGCTAAATGTTGGTTTTTGATTCTGATAACCCCCCTCCCTCTCCCCAATAATTATTTTCATTTAAAAAATTTTTTTTTGTGAAATCAATTCCATATATTAGGTAAAATAATGGTAGTCTGTATAGAATTAGTGCTATACAAAATATGCAAGATTTTTATAACCCAGCAATGCCCATTGGCGTGCTAGTGTGTGTCTGTGTTTGTATAAGAAAAGATAGTGAGATAATAATTAAAGTTCCCTTAGAACTTTCTTACATTATCATGTCAATAAGGATGAGGGTGATTACAATAAGTGAGAGGGATATAAGGAGAGAAACTCCTCTAGGGCATGGCATTTCAAGCTAAATGCTTCTCATCAGAAGAGAAAAAATCAGCCCTATACAACCCTCATCCTTATTGACATAATAATGTAATAAAATTCTAATGTAACTTTTATCTCTTTCTAATTATTGTTCCACTTAATCAGATAAAGCTTCAGCTATCCAGACATGTTAAAATGTTTCTCTCCCTGCCAAAATGTATTTTTCAAGTTAACTTATATATAAAGCAAATATATCAACATCAGAAAAGGCTTCATGTGGATCTATAGGGTGGAATGATAAAATTATCACTCTAGAAAAACCAATATGATTTCATTTCCGTTTAAAAACTTTATATATATTTTTTTCTTGTTACAGACCAGCTGCTAGTTAGCCAGTTGTGTACAAATCCCAAGAGAAATAGGAGCCTTCTATCGTGTTTGAAAGTGACGGTGTTCAACAAGCTAGATCAGAGATGCACCACTGTACAACTCGTGCTCTTTACCGATCAGTTATGACAACAGGACCATTGCCAGCACCCTCAAAATGCATCGTTGGATTGCTACAAATAACAGGAATATTCCCAGAATGATGAAAACAAAGTTTCGGGTCATGGTTATGGTATTTGTTATAGTTACAAGTAAGGGCCACATCATGCCACCTCACGTCTTCAAAGTCAAAACCAAAGTGTACTGGGATGTGCTGAAGTGCGATGATCTCCTGGTGTAATCAGGCGGCCACTGGCAGACAGGACTCGACGACGGCCCAGAAGTCCAAAAAGACCAAGACTTGGCTTTAGAAGCAGTGCTACGACTTTGTACTCTTCTCTCACGTCCCCCACCCTCCCTTAACCTGAACTTGCTGGGCTGCTTTGTTTGGTCATACGTCAAGAACATGACCAACATGACCTCTCACAACACAAAAGCAATCCTAATTGGTGTACTCCGCCAAGTATTCGCAGAGTTTCCGCCAGCGCATTTTTCCATTTTCGGACTCGTATTAAGGTGGTGATTAAGGCTGAAGGTGGCTAACATTGTATAAATGTCAGCTCTACTACATAATCAAGTTGCCTCAAGTTTCAATAAGTTTAAAAATATAGCTGTAGTGTTGTTTTCTTTAGAGCGACACTTTTATCATTCTGGTGTGTATTTACATTTTGATGTTTATAAAAGCTTTACGTATGCATTAAACACTTTTAAAAAAAAAAATTTTTTTTTTTTTGTTAGTTAATTATATGTATAAATTATTTTTATATAATCTAAGATATACCTGTGTGTGTGGTCCCCCCTCCCCTTTTTTTTAACCACTTTTTTATGAGTTCTCAGAAATTCTCAAACTTTGACTTCAACTCCTAGACCCCTCCCCCAAAAAAAAAACAGTAATTTATGTATAAAAAATTTAATTTACTAACATAATTCTATTTATTTTCCTGAAAATTTAAGTAATATTAGCTATTTCAAACCAAAACTTTAATTTCATTATATTTAATAACTTTTTGTGAGCATGTATATCTTTGTAAAATATATGTAGTACCATATTTATTTCATTAACGCAATTAGCTTCAGAGTTATGACTGTTCAACTATTTGCACATTAAACTCTAACCACCTGTCACATCCAGCCTTGATGGGTTCACAGGTCAATATGGCAGGTAAGAACCACTTATTAGTGTTTTAAAGGGCAATAATGAATTTAATTTTTAATCTCTACTGCACATATTCTAAGGTTCATTAGCTTTAAAAGGTATAAAGTTTTGCATTATCTCCCTTGGATTCGATCAACAGAGAAATCAAGGTTGCATTCCCTCATCTACTAGCCCTTGTCTATCACTTACATGTGCCTGGAGATTTCTTGTGAATTTAATCCTCTAGAAACTTCCTCCTTTGTAGGAAACTGGTTCGACCTGCTTAGGGCGAATGCTGCAGCAAGCAAGTACTTATCCATCCGTAACAGGGCTCCGAAGACAAGAGAAAAGGCAGCCATGACACCAGAGATGTAAATGTGTGTATGGATGGATTACTTGTGTACTTAGTTGCTTATTAATAATCATTGTTACTTATAGTCAATAAACGGATTTAGTTTTATACTTTCATGTACTTTTCTACTTTGTCTTTATGTATGTTTATCATTCAAACACGATAGTGTTTGAATATATGGTTAAGTGGCAGTTTTAGTCATTTAGAACTGCTTTAAAGCTTCACTCATTTTTCGACTAAATTTCAAACAATTATTACAGTTTATAGATCACTTTCTCAGCTATATTGTGAAAAAAAAAATTTCAATTTTCGTTCAGTAAAACAAAAGTTAGGATGAATTTTCTGGTGTTCAAAATCATTAATGTAAGGTGAGTGACGCTTTTTATGACTGATTTTCATAGCAACCATGTCGCTTCATCGACTATTGTTGCTACTAATTCACCGCTGTCTCGAAAAGAGAAGTAATAAGTGAAACAGAATGAAAGCATGAAAGAAAGATGATTGGGATTTTTTTTTTTAAAAGCAAACGAGTGCTGTACATTGCTATTACATATGTGTTTATGGGGGCCAAAAAAATAAGACTGAAATTAAAGAACAAGTGAATGTATTGGAAGCCAGGAAAAATCATGGATTACAATAGAAAAATGCGAGCATGAAAAGTAATATGGTTAAGCTTAAAACTGGAAAAGTAAAGTACTAGTTGTTAAAACTGAAAAGGACAAGATATTCTAGTAAAAAATATAAATTTATAACTTAAAATATTGCAGCATTTAGAATTTTTTTGTTATAAAATTCAATTTATAACATATAATTCTTAATGCTGCAATATTTTAAGTTATGAATTTATTATATTTTTTACTAGAATATCTTATCCTTTTCTTTTCCAGTTTTAACTAGTTCTTTACTTTTCCATGTTTAAGCTTAACCATATTATTTTTCATGCTCGCATTTTTCTATTGTAATCAATAATCATGTATTGTGCATCATGAGTAGTTCATCAGAACATAACACTTATTGGAGGATCTTTTTTTATTTACTAGCAGGCCACCTGACGTTTCCCGGTCATAAAACATGCTTAAACATGATATTTTAATTTATGCAGATTTCGTATTTATTATTATAGAGCCAATTTTCTATTGTTATATTGTACCCAAGTGACTTCAAAAGTTAAAAAAAAAAAAAATAAAGATAAAAAATACTTGGGTTCCATCAGCTAGAATTGAAACCAAAACATTTAGCTTTCCAGTGTTATTCACTACCATATGACCTATCGATAGATGGGTATCAACACTTTAAAAGTTAATGCAGTTTAATATGTAAATGTATATTTGTGCATGCGTAGAAGAGCACTTTAAGTTGACTTATGCCTGTCAAGTTTCAATTTTTAAATTTTACCCCCCCCCCCCCAAGCAACTATTTTTACCTGTTAAAAACCAAATCAAATTTGTTCCACATGTCTGAATAAATACCCAATAGATCAAGTTTCAAGTTTGTAGACCAACAATTAGAGTTGTTTGGTAAACTGTTCTGTGCACACACACACACGGTCATCTATATACTAGCAGGCTGCTAGGAGTTGTCTGATCGTAAAATACGTATAAATATTATATTTTAATCATGCAGATTTCTTATTTATAATTATAGAGCAAATTCTCGATCGATTATCATCCAATATATATATAATGATTTTAAGTTATAAAAAAAAAATAACTCCGGTACCATCTGCTAGGATCAAAACCAGAATATTTAGCGTTCCAGCCTTAGTTGTTAATTAATCTCCAGCGTTGTTACCATCTGAGCTACCAACACATGGATAAAAACAAAAGGTTAAAAATTAAGTGACTTTGAACTGTTTGATTTTGCGCAAGTGCAAAAGTAACGGCAGGAGTAATGTTTTATTGGATTTATTCTGCCAAGGTCAACTATTTTGTTTTCAATTTAGACGTCTTAGCAATTTTTGCCGACTAAAAACCAAATCCAAAGTGTTACAGGTTCAAATACTTTATATATCAAATTTTAATTCTGTAGATCAAATATTCAGAGAGGAGTTCAATAGACTTTACACACACACGCGCGCACACACACACACACACACACACACACACATTTTCATGTGCTAGAACGTTATTGTAAATTCTATGCCATTATGTATAAATAGAATTCAGCATAATAGTAAAATGAAGTCATCTAATAAGAAACCATAAGAATATATAATTAACGTTCGTTTTTCAAAGGAATATGCAAATTGGTTAACCTTCATGTAATTGCTACCATATTCAGAACTGCGAATATTAAGTTTGTTTTAATTTTTAAATAGATAAAGTAGCTGTTTAATATCAGTGTCATTGAGGAAAAAAAATCAAAAACCTTATATATATATATATACACACACAAGAGAACCCTGGGATACGGCATTAATGCATTCCGAAGTTGGAATCATAAGGTGAAATCACTGTCTGGCGGGGCCTAGGCAAATTTTTATACAATACAGTATATAATACTCGTGTATATAATCAAATAACATTATGAATAACACTGTAAGGCTAGGCAAATACTGTAACCAGGGCCTGGAAAAACATTGTATTCCACAGTGTAGGTTCTAATATATATATATATATATAAAATTTTTTCAGAATGAGAGATTATATTATTTCCACTTCCAAACAACGTCGCGGCACAAACTTCCGGTTTGTTGGCTGTCATGGCTCTTTTATACTGCTACGTTGTTTGGCTGTGGAAATAATGGTGTGTGTGTATTCGTCTCAAACAAGGCATATACCAATGAGATATAAGACTGCTGTGAATTTACGACCGTGTATATAGACATTCCAAGTAGGGAGTTGAGAAGTGAGATGTCTATTTACTTTCTGTGTACACAATCTTTTTTTTTTTTTTTTTTTTTTTTTTTTTTAAGGCCATTCAAAAAAAAAAAAAAATTAAATGTCATTCATATTTTTATGATGAATGAAACTTAAAATCAGGGAAGAGACAAAATCTTGTTTAAACTGTAAACAACCAAAATAATCATTCAATCAACAGTCCTATTTAATCTCCATAAATATCAATGTCAAAAATGAGGTTAATCGGTTCCAATAAAATATATTGAGGCAGACTTAATTGATAATACGGCCCTAATTTGAACCAATTTTGTCCATTTGGTAGCCATTTTGATATTATTGGCACATTTCTGTAAATTATACTTTTTTTTTCTCTTGTTTATTTTTAAGTTTTTATACATGTTAGATTTCCATGTATATGTTAGATTTCCATGTTTCTACAGTGGAAGATTGGTAGAAACCTACACAGCTTTTATAAATTATCAGTCGAGAAACTAACTTTGACACTTATAAATCCCATGATTCAAACTTTTTAATCTGACGTCGTCAGATGTTGATGCATTGAAGCTTACATATTTCCTAACTTCTGAGCGGTGACAGGGCAAATTAGTTCTGTCACTTTTAATGTTCTTCAGTTTTTCTATTGTGAAGCGATTTATTGAAATCTATTATATTAAAGGGCAAATGTTTGTGTGTTTGTATGTCCGCTAAAACTTTTGCCATCTGCATCGAAGCTTCATGAACGTGGTACCGTTAGAAAGAGCGACCTCTCGAACACATAATATCAAAGAATTGTTGGAAAAAAAAGTTTTGTTTGAAAGGGGAGGTCAGATAAAAACTTTGCTTTAAACATGGTTTGCAAACAGCCTATGCATAAACCGTCATTTCGTTGTATCGTTTTAAAAAGCTAAATTTGCAACATTATAACATCCGTCTTCGTAGGTCCATCGATAGCGTATTCGCATACTAACTTGAGTTTACGCTCAGCACATTTTTAAAAAATTTTGCTTTCGGTTTCGCTTCATGCTGATGTAACTCAAGTCCCATTTGTTTTTTTTTAAATTAAAATATCGTATTTATGCGGATTTTACGACCGGGCAACAAACACTCATCTCCCTGCTGTCACAAAGTATACAGATAAAAATAACTTTATTTGCAGCATCTTTATTTGTATTCAATAATTAAAAAAAAAAAAAAAATAGTTGCAAAAAGTGCTTTTTTTTATATTAATTAAAATGAAATAATAAAAAAAGTAAGAAAGAAAAACATTAAAATAAACAAAAAAAAAAAAACGTACATTCACAGGGGAGATACCGATGTGAGAGAAAAAAAAAAGCAAAGAACTGATTTGCCTTGTTACCGCTTCCGGTAGCGCTATGGCAGAAATTAGCAAGTACATAAACTCATAACTAATCAACCAATTCCTAGAGTAAATGTTAATAACTATCATCCATTTTTAGGCACCCAAGCTAGTTATAACTAAAACAACTAAAAGAAATTAAGTTAAGCTTAGTAAATTTAACCTGACATCCTTTCATTTTGAAAATCTTTCTTTTTTTTCTTTTTCCTCCGGATCTTTAGTTGCAAACATTGCAATAGACTGTATGAGCTACAACATTATTCTTTAGAAGTATGTAACTGGAATCAGGCAAGCTGTGCATGGATTATGCAACACTTGCTTCACAATTACATGTGTAGCCACTCTTACTCATCTAGCTGAAAACCCTATCAATAATTTCCCCCACTCATTATCCGTGCCTAAACCTAAACATAGTATTCCATGAACAAAGCTTTCTTAGAAGTGCTCATCTGTGGAACTCTCTTCCGTTTGCCTGCTTTCCAGCTGATTACAATCTTTTCTCCATGTTAAAAAACGACCCTGGTGCCTAACGCTGTCCCATGGGGAGGCATTGTAAATAGGTACAATATAGTCGTCTTCAAGTACAATGTAAACAAGTTCTTGATGAGCGATTCCCCTTAAGTAATCCAATTTACAACATTTCCACTAACGATTACTACGATATTGTTCCATTGACTACTGTATACTCTTTAACCCTTATCCTCGAGTGGCCTCTGGGCCTTGATAAGTGGGGACTCCTATGTAAAAATAAAAATAAAAAAAATCTATTGTCCCGCATGCCTGGACAAAGGCCATGATGAACATAATATTTAAATTGAAAATCATGGAAATATGAGTTGTTGCCGAAATCAGCGTATATTTCTTCAGAGATGCAGCTTCCTCAGACTGCATCCTTATAATACAATGAAATCGGACTTTAGATAGACTATTTAAAATCTGGTTTCATTCTGAAGGTTCAGCCTTATGAGTTTTTAAAGGAATTGCAACAGCAACATGTATGCACATATGTAGCCAGTAATGTCTATATGAATAACCATAATATAATAATGCTCTTGTCATAGAGCACTTTTTGCTGAACATCAGAATTTCAGTGGATTTATATCTAGGAAACTACAGCGTTACAATCATATATAAGTCGGTCAATTTAGTTTGCATGCGCAGATCATCATATAATGATTAGATTACTCTGATAGATGTTAAAAACATTTAAAAATAAATGTTTAAATTTCAACAGTATTTCCCACGTTTAATGGTGGCCAAATGGATTAGGTCCTTTCTAATGGAACCAGAGATGGATTCTGTTGCCAGGTTCAAATCTATCGACCGGTGTTAATCATGACACTCTGCACTGATGATTCCCGGAAGGATGAAACACTAGTGTCTGTAGGTATTTTACAGTTATTATAGTAAATAATTTATTGTTTAAAGTTCTTTTAAGACAACTTAAGGAGGGCCACTCTCTGCAGAATAATAATTAAAAGGCAATTAGAGTTTATGCAATGTTCACAACTTCCACTTGTTCTCACAGTCTACATTGTCTAATGTACTCGCTTGAATTCGGCGTTTAATATTTCTTAATTCCCTTCAATCCCGTGGCAGTTGTTTGGTGGCTCTGAGGTAGACTTAGCAAAAGGTGGCTTTGTGGCTGGGTTCGAATCTCATGACTGGCAGAAATTGTCACTTGATGATGGTGTAAGCATAAACCATTAGAGTCGGTAGGTATAAAGAATATCGTTTAATTATCTATAAAATAAATCTCGCCTGTCTATTTAAATGTATGTATGCAGGTTTGTATATCTGCCTCGGATTTTCACGAGATCAATATCATTTTGAAGCTCGACATCTCGAACGACAAATGTCGAAAAATTGGCCAAAAACATTAATTCCTTCACCCTCACCTGGGCAGTTTTCTACAAGGAGGCGGTCGATTTTTTTTTTTTTGCTAGCCAATTTTGCAAGTCATCATATCGGTTGGATTGACTTTGCCTAATTTTAACGTTTCAAACTTCTGATTGTGTCATGGAGTAGCGCTAAGATGTCAGATTTTCTTTAACTTTCTTTTCCGCCTTCGCGTCACGGGTTTTAGCCTACCTACTACCACTTTTTTTGCTCGACACACACCTCCAAACACTCGGGCAATGCCGGGCACCCAGGCTAGTATATGATATATATGTATATAGATATATATATATAGATCTATATACCTAGTATTCATTTGTAAACTAATTAACCAATCGTGAGGTTTGAGACATGGCTACTAGGCATAAAGGGTGAAAATGGGAGCTATATTATTACTATATATATTAGCTAAATTTAGATTTGTGTAAAAAGGTGTCGGAGCCCCTTTGTTAAAATTCAGATACCTCAAACTCTTGTGAAATTTTGACAATGGGTATTAAGATATCCATTAATATTCCGCCAAATCTAACTTTCTATAGGGTGCTTTAAATGACAGGTGATGTAATATGGGTACCGTCTTTCATTTGAAAATGTAAATATTTCTGATTTGGATTAAATTGTCCGTAGTCATTACACGTTACAGTCAGCAAGATTCTATGAATTCAGATTTCTTAAGAATCCCTTTAAGCTTAGAACTTTAGAAAATTATGTTGCAGTATATTGCTGATTCGACGGTTTCTGAGTTAAAATTTTTTTTTTTTTATTTATTTTTTTTTTCTATCGTGCTGTTCTGAAAGAAAAATTAAAAATAAAATTTACAATATGAAATCAAACAATAAAAGAAATCGCCGGCAACGTAGTGGAGTTCTTAAAAATGCCTACAAACCTACTTGTTTCTTTTCACCTGCAAATTGAGCTAATGAATTTAAATATATATTTATTTTTAATTCTGAAATGTATATTTACAATAATATCAATGTTAATTTTTGGAGCATGTTTACAAAATATTGTAAATTTTACATTCCACGAAGAATCCCATCACTATTATTTCTCTCGATTCTGGTACAATTACTGATCACAAAAAAAAAAATACACGAGTGTGTGTGTGGGGGGGGGCACTGGTATTCTAAAATATCGAAATATTTATTTTATCATTTGTACCAATAATGGAGGAAAATTAAGTTTGGAACAAACAAGTAAAAAAAATCGTCTTGAAGTTCAAAAAAAAAAAAAAAAAAAAAAAATGGACACAACGTTTCTGATTAATCTTCACAACACACGCACATCTTTTATCGTATAAATCTCAACGGTCTGTTTAAATGTATGTCTGCCTAAAACTTTGGACAGAGGTGACGGATTTTCACAAAATCGGTATCGTTTTGAAGCTCGACGTCTCGGACGAAAAATTGGCCCAAAATATTAATTCCTTCACCCTCAACTCAAAATCGCCACCTCCTACAAGGAGGTGGTCGATTTTTTTTTTTTTTTTTTTTTTTTTTTTTTTTGGCAAGTCATTGTATCTGTTGGATTGACTTTGCCTAATTTTAATGTTCCGAACTTTCGATCGCGTCCTGGAGTAGCGGTAAGACATCGGATTTTCTTTCACTTTCTTTTCCACCTTCATTTCAAGGGTTCAAGCCTGCCTGCCTACTATTCCCCCCTCCCTCAGATACCTCCAAACATCCGGGCACCCAGGCTAGTGTGTGTGTGTATATATATATATATTATATAATATATGGGGGAACTTGAATGCCTACTAGACACTGTCCTCGAGTGCCTAAGGTCTCTCTGTACAGTAGTTATTTAGGAAAACCTGGAATATGGATGCTTTTCCCTATAAGTAAACCCCGACTAAATATTCAAAATCATTGTATTCTCGGCCCAAATAGGATCTCCTTGGCTTGTCCAAGGAATGGTGCACCTTCTTCATGTCATGTTGTCTATAGTAGCAGCACGAAGTTGGACACTCCACCAGACTAGGTGAATTCTTGTCCTGGAATCCAGTAAGACCAAGAGACCGCAAGAAAGATATATTTAAATAGTCAATTGAGGAGGAGAAAATTATGTTAACTTCTGTACTAACTCCGTGTATGAAATGTAAAGGACAACTTTAATGAAATATTAAAATATCTATGTATCTCAATAGAGATCAAGTGTTAGCCCCTAGGAAGAATGACCCTTGATTTTTGAAAACTTTGATTGAAGTAAAATGAAACGTATATACATACGCACATTTTTTTGTTAATTAGAAATCCGGCTGCTGATGTTTTAGCTTGTCCAATAAGAACAATATTAATACTGCGTAATTTGAGATTTTTGTGGTTTTGCGTCTAAGGAGTGTATGTGGTTGTTGCAGTGTTATATATATATATATATATATATAATTATTTTTGTCATTCCAGAGTTTTAGACTTTCACATTCTTGTGCAATAATTATGCATCTGCGTCGTTGAGTTTCAACACTGCAGTTGTACTGGTTTTTCGTATTGATATTTATGTGTTTAAATATATGCTTTTGTTTTACATTTCAAGGTTTTCAAATGCAGTGTAATATGTCAGATACTATTTCTTGATTTGATTCTAACCAAGCTTGAGGAGTTGGACAGTGCCAGCTCTGATTTCAAGGATTCAAAAAATTCAAACCAGACTCCTAAAAAAAAAAAAAAAAAAAAAAAAAAAAAAAATCAATCCAATTCCTTATTTCAATATTAAAACTGTTAAGTCTTTGAAATTAAATCTGAGTCTGTCCATTAGCTTCCCTCCCCCCAGCCCAGCCATTAGCGTCCCCCCCACCTGCCCAGCCCCCCCCCCCAGACCGCCGTTAGCCCCCCCACACACACACATTATCCTTTCCACCTTCAGTCTAGACATTAGCCCTTCCCGTCCAATCAGCAAGAATATTCAAAGAAGGAGGGGAGGATGACTAATGTCCAGACTGGTTAGTCCCCCTACCCTCAGTCTAGCTGTTTTGATAAACATCCATTACTAATAGTGATGTTTTTTTTTTTTTTTTTGGTCCCCCAACAAAGGAGGGATTGGGCCTAATAATTCACTACAATTTGTCTGTTCGTTAGTTAGCATTTTTCTCAATAACCATGCTTTGGATATTTTTAAAATGTTGCACAAACATTAGTTATGGTGAAAGTAAATTTTTGCCGGAATAGATTTTCCGTGATAACTCTGGTTGATCCCATAGGGGTCATTATAGGGGTAAAATTTCCCCAAAATCTTTTTGTCTGTTTGTTTGCACTTTTCTCAATAACCACACCTTGGATTTTAAAAAAAAATTGTGCAAATATTAGTCCTGGTTGTAAAGTGAACTTCAGTCTCCCAAGTCCAAGACTAACGCCAAATTTATAACACCAGATAACGACAGGTGTTCCATTTTTATTTTCATTTTTCATATGTCTGAAGTCGAAACTATACTATTACTTCTATCAATTTTAATATTGCATCCCTTATAATTAATGTGGATTTGGGATCTGTCTGCAGCTAAAACTGTACTGTTATATCTATTAATGCTCGACTTTGTACTATCTTTTAATACTCAGTTCAGAAAGGTAGTGTAGTATCTGTTTTGTTGTCTCTCCTCTCAGGCGTAATCACCTTGACTCCCCAATTCTTTTTTTGAAGTTAAGGGGAGTACCACATGGCTTGTCATTTGGTAATACTAGGAGCTGTATGGGAGGAAGGCGACACCTCCTTTCAAAAATCTGCAAAATCTAACGCTATCTACTGGATGTACATGCGACCATTGCTTGTAAATTTAATATTATACTGAACCAAAGCAGAATTCACCTGAGACAGGTTAAACCGGCTTCTTCCGAAGGAGAAAGTTTCAGGGGAATGTCAAATTCACAAGCGATCTCTAGTCACTTGTATATCCCCGTCAGGAGAAATGAAGATGTTAAGTTTTTGCAGTTCTTGCAGGAAGTTGTCGACGTCCTCCTACATACAACGCTTGGTATTCCCAAATGTTTACCCATCCGCTACTGGCCAGACTCAACATTGCTTAACTTACTTTGTTGATCTAATAATGTGATTATGCCACCACTGATCAAGAACATACTTATACATTCTGAAACTACTTGGAGATATATATATATATATATATATATATATATATATATATTAGCAGGCTGCCTGGCAATGCCTGATTGTAAAATATGCTAAAATATATTTTAATTCATCCAGATTTTGTATTTATTATAGAGCAAATTCCAATATATTTAATGAATTTTAAAAAAAAAAAAAGACTTCAATGCCATCAGCTGGAATCGAAACCAAAACTTTCAACATTCCTGACTTAGTTGTTATTTAGTGCTGCAGTTTTCGTTATCATCTGAGCTATAGCCAGATGGATGAATAAAGCAACTTCAAGCTCAAAAATGTATATGTACCCATGCTCAGAAGTTAATCAATTTACTCCTGTCAGTCAACTGCTTTTTTTCTAATTTTTTTTTTTTTTTTCAATTTTGATTCCATAACAGTTAAATATCAAATAGAAAGTGTTCATGCGCAAACGTTTCCATCCTAAATTCTATGCAATTATGCACATTGTGGAAATTACGTATAAAGAATTAAGCGGAATAGTTAAATGAAACCAATCATCTAATAAAATGAATAATTAATGCGTTTTTTTGAAAGAATATGCAAATTAGTTAGCCCTCATGAAGTCACTCATAAGTCCATAACTGAGTATATTAAGTTTTTAATAATTTTTGAATAGAAAAAGTAGGCTGTTAATATTGTCAGAGCGAGAAAAAAAAAACTTGTGTGTGTGTGTATATATATATATATATATATATATATATATATGTGTGTGTGTGTGTGTCTTCTAAGTTTCTTTGAAACTATTAAAGAAAGTCTTTCGTTAGGACATTTTGTCAGTGTGTATATATAAACAGAATTTTATTGCATATTGTTCTTGTAAAATGCCCTCATGTCCAGATTGCATTTTTGAAATTCACCAACTATGAAATCCGGCTTTAGTTGGGTGTATTCCAATTCCTGCTGTAGCTGTCCATCTATAATATAAATTTCACCTGTCTGTTCAAATGTATCTATGTCTGCCTAAAACTTTCGACAGAGATGATGGATTTTCATGAGATTGGTATCGTTTTGAAACTCGACCCTTCGAACAACAAATATCGAAAAATTAATTCCTTCACCCTCGACTGGACACATTACTACACGGAGGAGTCGCTTTTTTCGCCGATATTTTTGAAAGTCATCCCTTTTTTCCGATTGACTAGCCTTAATTTAAATCTTTGCGACTTCCGGTTTGGACTCAACAGCAAAGACGACGCTTTTTTACATTCTTTTCCTCCTTTGCAGTACGGGTTTGAGCCTGCCTTCCTGCCTACTACCACTTTTTTTTTTTTTTTTTTTTTGCTCAGCACACACCTCCAATCACCCGGGCAAGCCGGGAAACCAGGCTAGTTTGAATATAAAAATCATAAAAATTGGTTAATCATCTCATAAAATGTATGACAATAAGATACGGAATTTTCAAGAGTCTACGACAATTTTAAATGCCAGTACAAAAGTCTGGAAACTTATTGGAGACACCTCGTGTGTGCGTATGTACATTAGGTTGTCCAGAAAGTCTTTAGTGTTTTAAAAGTACAGTTGTCGTAAGACCAACCTATAAACGGTATATTTGATTCACAGATGAAATTTAACATGTTATGTATATTTTTTTCCGTTGTTAACAAATACTTTCAGATTGCAAGAAAATAGATTGCAACAAATTTCATGTCTGAGAAATTGCTGCTTAAACTTTCAAAGCGGTTTGTGAAGTATACGGTGACAACGTTATAAGAGAATTGACTGTTCGAAAGTGATTTTCAAAATTTGAAACGGAGATTAGAGGAAACCTCAGTCTTGAAGATGACACTCACAGCGGAAGTTCCTCAAATTTTTATTTTGTTTTGAAGACAAAAGGTGGGGGAAAAAAATTCCAAGTATCACAACGAGTCCTTGCATAAGAGTAGGAAGTTTCAAAAAGCTTGATTGAATAAATATTGATAAGAAAGGAGAAATCTTATTTCTAACCACTGTAAGCATAAAAAACGCTCCAAACTTTGCAGACTATATATATATATATATATATATATATTCAAGCATGTCTGATTGAACACTGCAGTTATTCTTTTTCCCAATTCTTCTGGATATCTTTTCCATTTGCCGAGCGGTCATTTTTATATCGGCTGGCATATGTATAAAATGGCGCCCAAAAGTTGTTGTTCAGCCATGTTCTTAAGCGTTTTCTATCGGTGCATCCAATTATCATCAGGAACGATAGAAAGCTCTTGAGAAGAACGTGGCTGAGCAACAACTTTTGGGCACCATTTTATACAATATGCGAGCTGATATAAAAAAGACCGCTCGGCAAATGGAAAAGATATCCAGGAAAATCGATAAAAAGAATAACTCTGCCGTGTTCAGACGTGCTTGAATAATGACTTGCTGCCAAAATATATGAATATATATGAGTCTTTTTTCCCTGGAAATTTCCTACTTTGGGCGAGCTGAGTCAGATTCTTCCATACTGAATGCCACACTCTGCCCATATACTCCCACGCATTACCTCCCTTTTTTGTAAGTGAATGGGCAGTGTCATATTTGCTCTGTGCTCATGATACCGTCCTCCCAGTGATTACCATTACCACCTTTTTTTCTTTCTTTTTTTTTTTTTTTTTTTTTTTTTTTTTAAGATGGATGAAGAGACATATATTAGAAAAGATAATAAAAAATTGAAATGACGATTTGTTTTCAGTCTGACTCCTGATAAAACTAAGTGTGGGTCAGGTTACCCCGAGGTTATAAAATTACGCAATGTCAAGAGACTGAAAGGAAAGCGCAGTGTCTGTCATTTTGAAGATGCGATAAAATCCACTTGAAGTGTTTTGTGGCATGATATTTTTTTATAATTGGTCCAGCTAATGCGGTGTTCAGATTTAATGTATGTCTGACCTGGGTCATCACAAATTTTCATTTAGCAGAAATTGATCGACAGATTGTAAAACATCTTTTTCTTTTAATCTTTGACTTTTGTGGCTGATATCAGTCAGCCACTTGTTGGAAACTTTCCTATGTAAATCTGTTTTAGATAAAATACTTACATATGAAACTGAAACATTAAGCTGATGTATATTAAAGCATAGAATTACTCTGTGTGTGTGTGTATATATATATATATATATACACACACACACAGTAATTCTATGCTTTAATATATATATATATATATATATATAGTGTGTGTATATATATATATATATATACACACACACACACACACACACACACACACACACACACACACACACACACACACGTGTGTGTGTGCTTCTGAATTTTTTAGATGAGAATTGCTAATTTCAATTATTCGAACTACTGCTCTCATCGTGCGGCTGTTAGTCCGGACAGTTGCCAGATAACCAGTTTTTCCTGAAATTTTGCCACAAATTATATTTCATTAAATATATGTGCACAGTAAAAAAAATTTTTTTGCGAAAATTCCAGTTGCCTCCCCAGGGGTTCAAAAGATGTAAAAAAAAAAAAAAAAAAAAAAAAAAAAGCCCCAAAATGGCCAAAAATGACACTTTTTGCCCAATAGCGTTTGATCCATCAATTAGATTTTCCAGAAACTGGGCCAAAACATTGTTCTTAATATAAATTCAGTATGGGTGACCCTGGCAAAATTCTGGTTCACATCCCTGTGGGACTTTTAGGGCTAAAAAAAAAAACATGCCCTTTTCGAACTCTTTTTTCATATTACTCAAAAACTTGCTATGTATGTCCATATAGTGGTTTTTCCATGGTGCTGAATTCAAATATACATGCCTTAAGGCATGAAACTGCACCGTTTGTCCATTTTCATTGTGGTTCGGCGTTCCCAGAAGCTGAAAAGGGGCCACAAATGCCCCCAAATTGCAAAAAATTGCACTTTTTACCTCATAACTTTTGCACTATCCATTTTATTTTTCTAAAACTTGGTGAAAATGTGAAGGCAACGTTGGCTCTTCACACTTATCACAATTATTTCTTCAGTATTTTTTGTGGCGTCATCTCACATGCGGTAGCAGAAGGGGACCACGCATGCACGGCTTGTTTTCAAACTCTCTCCGTCAAAATTAAAACTCGCAGAGCGGTGCTAGGGGCCGCAAATGATTGGATTGTTTTATGGGCTGTTCTTTCATGGGGCTTTAGCCGGTTAAAATTGTTTTTAAAAGATCAGAAATGGGTCCAAATTGAAAAAAAAATCATTAAACATTTTGTACATTCATCTTATTTTATTTTTAATTTTTAGTCAATTCATATGCGTGTCACATAGGTACAGTGGTAACGTCACCAGCTTTGAATGTTACAGTTTCGGTTTTGGTTCTAGCTAATGACACCTAAATACTGTTTTTAATTTTTATTTTTGAAATCACGACTCTCTCTCTCTCTCTCTCTCTCTATGTATATATATATATATATATATATATATATATATATATATATATATATATATATACACAAACTCTGGACAAATTAAAATATATTAAAGCGTATATAGCCCCCCCCATCCAAGAAAAAAAAAACTCCCGGGAAACAGTGGATAGGTAGAACTAGTTAATAAATTCGTAACTTTAAAAAAAAAAATCAAGTTTTAATTGTTTTATCTTTATTTTAAAGTTAAATAGCATACTTTTCCGAGTTACTTTGGTTGGTTGTTTTTGTTTTACGACATATCAACCCTTTTCGGGTTATTTAATGCCGATTCCAAAGATTTTGAAGAAAAAATTTTTAATAGAATATATTTGCTGTTTTCAAGTCGCTTTCTATTTAACCCATAGTTGGAACCCTAACAGGTACTACCACTCCGGGTCAGAGTGGACCTGGGAGCAATGGTAATTAAAGGGTGGCTCCACACTCCCCAAAGCCCGCAAGCTGGGGCCTCACCACTGGATATAGTTTAAGGTCATATCCAGGACCCCCATTGAGGGACTTTTACCCTTTGCAGGGGAGCAGTCGGTGTATTCTAATGCCTCACCGACTGGGCCCGAGTTACTTTAATTTCTCTATTGTGAATTATAAATTAAAGTAAAATGTACCCTCCTCTCTTCTCGGCATAGTAAATTTAACTCAAAGAGTTAAAAATGAAAAATGACAGCAATATTTTTATATGAACTGTTTATATAATGTGTGTGTGTAGCTAGTAAAGAATAACCTCAGCAGTGCTCAATTATTGACAAAAAAATATTAAAAAATAAGACTATATATATATATATATATATATATACATATATATATATATATATATATATACATATATATATATATATATACATATATATATATATACATATATATATATATATATACATATATATATATATATATATATATATATATATATATATATATATATATATATACATATATATATATATATACATATATATATATATACATATATATATATATATATACATATATATATACATATATATATACATATATATATATATACATATATATATATATACATATATATATATATACATATATATATATATATACATATATATATATATATACATATATATATATATATACATATATATATATATATACATACATATATATATATATATATATATATACACATATGTATAAGGAATGAAAAAATACCAGCGGTGGTTGACGTTATGTTATGAGAAAAATAGAAAAAAATGAATGAAATTATTAAAAATCAACGTTTCGTCCTTATTTCAGAGGACATCTTCAGGATGACTTTTTCTTTTCTTACATTTTTATTTTTTATTTCAATTATCCTGAAGATGCCCTCTGAAATAAGGACGAAACGTTGATTTTTAATAATTTCATTCGGTTTTTTCTATTTTTCTCATAACATATATATATATATATATATATATATATATATATATATATATATATATATATTGCAGATTTTCTAGGGAAGAGGTTGAAGAGTCTGACATAGGTGACCAGATAATGGTCCCGTTTATTTGAATTTGAAACCGATGGTACATATGTTGGCCTGATTTTCTATAATACATATTAAAAAACATATTTCTGACAATATTTGATTTTAGCCAGAAGAAATGGGTTTGATTCATGCAACATCATAAATGTAATTTGGGGCAGATGTAACAGTTAGCTGCGAGGTAAGAATCCCGGGTAAATATTCTCATGATCACATAACTATTCGATTAACATTGCTTCAGGCGGCGGCAAATATGGCCTACTTGGATCTGCCAAATGAAAAATTAACCTTGCATATCTTTGTCTTTATTCCTCTTTCATCTCCATTCTCTTGGAATATGACTGGCGCTAACTTAATAGTTTAGTTTTTAACTAATCAAATGGTATGCGTTATAACAAGGTAGCGGTGGTGATGGAATACAGATCTAGTTGTTTATAAATCTTAAACTAAGTGGCTGACTCTAGTCGAGGGCGACCTGAAGGTTCCCTTTTCATTAGCTGCTTTACCAATGTGTACGGAAAGGGCGCCACTCCATTCCCAGAATTACTCCACTTGCTCTTGATCCTATCCTTATAATGTTGATTGATATGCAAGGGGGCATCAAGTATTATTATTTAAGTCCTTGATACGACCTGACCGAGGATTGAAATATGGGCATTAAGAAATAAATGTACTTTGCCAATGTTTGCACTAATATTTATATAAAAATGCCTCAATCGGTAAAGTTTTAAAAAATAATTCTAAGAAAAAAAAATTAAACTGGTATAGAAAACATAAGTGAAAACAAAAAGAACAGAAATAGTGGAAGCGGGGGTTGTCTGACTTGCTATTTGTGTTCTTGCTTTCCTTGTTTGTTAGCAGTTTTATACTTGCTAACGTTTGTGTGACAGGACAGATAGCTGTCACTCAGACTCACTATCCAGAGTTCATTCCTGTTCCTTTTGACAAGAGATTTTACAGTGCCTGCCCTTATGCTAAGTCTCTGGTAATCACAATTGTGGGAGTTGTGTTCATTTCCCACTGTTTACGGTCTTGCCTTATTTCTTTCCATGTCTTGTTAGAGTACCCAGCTAGTTTGCTTTTGCTGCTAGTCCGAAGTCTTTTCAAATGCTGATATGCCCTTTTGCTTCTTTCAACACACTTGAACCAGGAAAGACGGTTTGCCCATTTTAGGACATCAAGTTTTGAGATGGCCAATTTTTCTGACTTAATGTTCTGGATCTGGTATGGCTCAGGATATTAAGATTGGGAAAAGTTCTCTGAACCTTCCTCAAACTGTCTTTGACTCTGTCGAACTTGGTTTGCAGCCACCTCTAGCACTTACCATATCTCCTAGGTAACAAATGGAGTCTACTCTCTCCAGGACTCTTATGAGCAGAACGTTGCCACTATCAATAAAGGGGAAAAGCCAGCAAGCGTTTGCATGCAGTGTGATAATGTATGGAACTGAAACTTGACCAGTGAGGGTTGAGGACCTGTGTTGCATGAAAAGAAATATGAAAATTATTTAAAAAAAAAAAAATTTTTTTTTTTACAAATGAACCCTTACTTATATCAAAGCCCGAAGGCCACTCGAGGTTAGGGACTAATGAGTGTAAGGTGGTAATGCAGTAATCGTTAATGGTGTAGAATTTGGTTATTTAAGGGAATGGCTCAACAAGAACTTGTTTATGTTGGACTTGAAGGCTACTATATTGTAATCGGCCGGAAAGCAGAGCTGTGGAACATTGTTCCACAGGTGGGCAGTTCTAGGAAAGAAGCTTTGTTCATGGAATCTGCGTTTAGATTTAGGCACAGAGAGGGAATTTTTGATAATGGTTTAGCTAATCGACTGTTCTGGTGAAAGTTTGTCAAAGTAGAATCATAAATTGGACCTCAGATCGTCTGAGCTCCAATTTATGATTCTACTTTGCCAAACTTTCACCAGAACACTCGATTAGCTAAACCATTATAAAAAATTCTCTCCACTCTCTGTGCCTAAATCTAAACATAATCTTGCATAAAAATAGCATGAAAATAATTGTGTAATGTGAATCTTAGAGATGCTTAGATCTGATGAGTTACGGTTGATAACAATACAAGATGTGTACTGTATAGGACTTTGTTGGTATAGTTATGTTGAAAGGCTGGATTAAAGTTCTTGGGCTAGGTAATGCAGAACAGTTGAAGTTGCAGGGTTAGTTCCACAGTTTTTAAAAGCCATTCAACAAATGTCAGCATGTAAACTGGGCATTAAACCGAAATTTATGATGATTTAATACGAGCAATGTTTTTTTTTCCATATAAATCTTAACAGGAATTACATTTTTTTTTTTTTGTTCCAACTCCCCCCCCCTCACGGTAGTCTTCCTCCCCCATCCGCATACCATACCAAATTGCTGTGGCATAAATAGAAGAGGAAGAAAAAATGAATACCATTTGTTGAAAAGGAAAAATAAATTCTTCTAAATTTGCTTTGATCTTTCAAATGTTACAAGATCAAGAAGAATAAAAAAAAAAAAATTAAAAAATAAAAAAAAAACTGCAAATTCTGGCAGTTATTACCATTTAGGCACCTACAATTTTAGCTCCGACATTCAGGAATACAAATAAATTCCATGCTATTCTTGTGCACTTTCAAATTAAAATGTACAACGAAGAATCCATTTGGATTGCAGGAGTAAGAATTTAATTCACCAGTGTTAAAAGAAAGAAGAAAAAAAAAAAAAAAAAAAATTAAATTCTTTAGTAAATTTAGATTTTATTTTTAACATTTTTGAATTGATACAAATTTAACTTCGTATTTTTTTTTCTTTTTTTTTTTCTCTTTTTTTCTTTTTTTTTCTTTTTTTTTTCTTTTTGACCAGTATTTTTATCTTGAGCTTTATTCTCACAATGCTTCGACAGATGTAACCTTCAACTTTCTTCAGGTGTATCTTGTCTAACTCGGGGAGGGGGGACTCTTTCTGTCGAACTTGGGAATATGTATGGGATTTCGACTAGAACCCTTTATTTAATCCATGGGGCTAGCATGCTCTTATTTCACCAGCCATGACCAGATAGCAGGCTTAAGTAATTTGTAATTGTATTAATATTGCCCACATTGAAGATTGAACCTTTCACCTCTGGAAGATCGTCACTTAGAACTGAATTTTACTGAGCACTGATCCGTTGCACCACTGAGTATGAATAGATGGCAACAAAACTTCAGAAAAATATTTAACTTTTGGTTTAAAATGTGTGTGTGTATATATATATATATATATATATATATATAGTAGAACCCCAGGATATGGTGGCCCTATGATACATTTTTTTTTTTTTTTTTTTTTTAGGTTATGTGGAATACAATGTTTTTTCTGGTTATGGCGTTATATTATTTGATTATTTACATATGTATTATATAGTGTATTTTGTTAATTTTTAATGCTGTATCCCGGAGGTCTACTATGCCGGGTGGAATGATAGTGTCGCCTTAAAGAAAACAACACTACAGCTTTATTTTAAAACTTTTATTAAAAAATCAATTCAGGTAACTTGATTATGCAGTAGAGCTGAAATCTATTCAGTGTAGCCGCCTTCAGCCTCAATCACCACTTTGATACGAGTCCGGAACTGGGAGCATGCCTTTTACACAAGCGCCGGCAGTAGCTTGGCAAATGGTGGCGATTAGGCTGGCTTTGGTGTTGTGGGAGGTCATGTTGGTGATGTTCTCGACATATGACCAAATGAAGTAGTCCAGCAGGTTCAGTTCGGGGGAGGAGGGGGGGTAGTGATAGAAAGGTACAAAGTTGTAGCACTCCATCTGAAGCCGAGCTTTAATCTCTTTGGACTTGTGGGTTGGCGCCGAGTTCTGCTGTTACACCCAGAGTATGTCAGCAGCCTCCTAATTGCACCAGGGAGTCGTCACACTCTTCAGCACATCCAGGTACACTTTGGTGTTAACTTTTAAGCTGACTTGAAGATGTGAGGTGGCGTGATGTGGCCTTCACGTGAAACCAAACCAACTAATAATGAATTTGGTTTGTTCAGTGAAGGTCGAAATTGATGATGCAAGTAGTACAATTGTTCTTGGATAGCTGTTTCTAAAAAAATACTAAAAACATCTAACAATTCAATTCTACGAATAACTTTTTGACTTATCATGCACATGATCTAACCTTTAACATAAAGCTCGAACAGTACTCTACACTAGTTAGATTTAATAAAGATGTTTGTTTCTGTCTATCTATTAGATCATGCACTGTATTAACATAACTGGATGTTGTTGAAATTCTGCTGCATCCACCCTAGTCTAGACGTTGCTCCATCCGACTACAATCTATTCTGATCAATGTAGTGCTATATGAAAGGATGGTGATTTAAGTCCTTTGAACTTTACACCTACCAGTATCTCTATAAAGCCATGATTCGCCCGTGCATGGATTATTGTTGCCATGTCTGGCCTGGTGCATCAGCCATTAACCTCTTTGGACAGTTCAAAAAAAAAAAAAAAATTTCTAACCTACTAGGTCCTGCATTGTCTGCGAATTTCCAGTCCCTGTCACATCATCAGACTTGCATTCATGTGCTCTTAGGCCTTAATAAACGATGACTCGTTAGTAAAAAGAAAAATAAATAAAATTAGTATATTTGTTTAATATATGACACAATCATGTGGAGACACTGGTTCTTGCTAGATCACCGAAGTTAAGCAACATTGAGCCTGGTCAGTACCAGATGGGTGACCATTTGGGAATACTAGGCGCTGTATAGGGTGGCAGGACTTGTACCATTAGGAACAATAAGGCTGCTCCTTCCCTCCGCTATCAAATGGAAGACCCTTAGGCAAGGTCGAGTATGCAATGTAAAGCCCTGCCAAGAGAGTAGAGTTAACATCTTTTTATATATATATATATATATATATATATATATATATATATATATATACGGAGAAAATCCAGCTTCTTCTAAAATAGGGATGCTTAAATATTGGAACAAAAATAAAAATGCCTCAATGATGAAGGACTTCTCCTTCATTAACTGAGGAGAGAAAAAACTAAGTGCAACAGCACAACAGATACTACAGTTTGATTCTAGTAAAATATGGATAGACTTTGTTATTCGCTTTGGTATTTCTATTTTTAGTGGTGTCTTCGAGGTGGGTACTTTAGGTGGATCTTGCTGAAAATGGAGATCGTTTTTAAATTGTAAAAATCGAGGGATTATATATAGTTCTTCGACAACCACTCTTAGCGGGAGTAGTTGACCTGAAGAATAACAGAAAGTACAACAGCTGAAATTGAAACCCCCAAAGAGCTTAATCCAGATGACTCCAGCTGGGTGGGTGTGTCTGCGTCTGTTTGGTATGTTACACCCTTCTTAACCCCCCCCCCCCCCCCATCCCACGCCCCCCATCCCATCCGGTTTCCCAAGGTAGGTCAGTCGGTTTTTGTGCCAAGTACTTCTCGGTAACTGCTGGAATTTGGTGCCTCCCAACCACTTAGAAATTTGAAATCTGCAAGAATTGGCTGGTTCTTAGCAAGTCCGCCGCGCCCGCAGAGTCAGCTGTCTGCGGATTTCGCTTTGCCTGTTACTCCTCTTTCTCTTCTTCCGCCACTGGTGCTTGGCCTTCTTCTTTTCATATGACATCTTCGTAAGGTGGGATGTATGTCCAAATTCCATCTCTCGCATTCCATCCAATTTGTATTCCTTCATTTCGTTTTTTTTTTTTTGTGTCGTTTTCATGCTTTGCAATTGGATTATGTTGTTCATTTATGTAATTGCTATCGACTATTAATCTGTTAGATTATTAAAATCTGTGGATATAGCATGTTTGTGTATCTTGTCACCGTGCACTCTGGATTATGCCAATGATATCATGTTTAACAATTGATCAATAATGTGGTGATCCATTTTCAAGTATATTCCCATGAAACTGACTTTATATATATATATATATATATATATATAAAGCAGGCCACCCGGCGTTGCCTGGTCATAAAATACACATAAATATAAATATTATATTGTAATTCATACAGAAACCGAGAGATGTGTCAGCGACTATTTTTCTCACTTCTTGTAAGTAAAAAGAAAAAATACTCCATCTGAGATCGAAACCAAAAGCTAAAGACAGTGAGTCAAGTGCTATACCCATTAGGAAGTGAGTCAAGTACGATACCCATTAGGCAGATTTGATGTGTTTTCAAACCTATTTATTTTTAACATAATGAATCGGTCATGGGAACCATTCACGCATGCGCATTCATAAAATGGCGAACAGATAAATATTCATCGACCCACCCCCCTCCCCCCACGTACCAATTTTTCCATTTTGACCCCCTTAACAGCCTGTTTTTTTTTTTTTTTTTTTTTTTTTTTTTTGGATGAAAACGGATTAAAGTTTTCCACATGTCTGAATATCCTACATACCAAATTTCAAGTTTGTAGATCAGAAATCTGTTGAATATATAGGTTGAGTAGTGTCCTTACACTCACACACATTCTCATATATATATATATATATATATATATGTTATTTACTTACAGGGTGGGCCAAAAGTAGGTGGACAATAAAACACATTTATTTAGAGATTATGTATACGTACAACTATATGTAATAAATAGGGCAGGGACAACAGCATATTCTTGTCATTGTTTTGACTCTTGAGTGTGTATCCATTGATATCTTATGTGCTTTTATATAGTGATGTGGTTCAGTTGATTAACTGTGTCGGATATATACTTGAATCAAAACAATGAAAAGAAGATTCTGTTGTTACAACCCTAGTTATAAAACAGTTGGGTTTGTATTACTGTACACACAGATTCAAAAAAGTTGTCAAAAAACAAATATATAACAAATGTTATCAAAGGCAAGATAAGTTACTTTTCTACCAAACTGGATATAATTTTCGTGTTTTTATTCAATTTAACATGTTTATTCAGCTCGAAAAGCATACAGTGTTTACCGATGTATTGGAAAATTCAAAATGGCGCCCGACTCTCTCTTTAACACGGTAAGTTCGGGGAAAAAGTGTTACAAATAATAAACTAGACAAAATACTGTTAGAAATTCGCTCAATATATGTTACCATGACATAACTTGACATATTCGGTGGTTTTTTAATAGTATTTTGTCTAGTTTATTATTTATAACACCTTTTCCCAAACTTACCGTGTTAAAGAGAGTCGGACGCCATTTTGAATTTTCCAATACATCGGTAAACAATGCACGTTTTTCAAGCTGTATAAACATGTTATATTGAATAAAAACACAAAAAATATATCCAGTTAGGTAGAAAAGTGACTTCTCTTGCCTTTGATAACATTTATTTGTTATATATTTGTTTTTTGACAACTTTTTTGAATCTGTGTGTACAGTAATACAAACCCAAACAATTATATTAATGAAAATTAAATGTTATTTATCAACGCAAATGCTCAAACTTTTTCCCTTCTGGATTTACACAGCTTTGAAGTTTACCTCTTATGCGTTCAAAAGTATTTTCTATTTTTGAATTACGCTATATATATATATATTAATCCACATGCAGTACTGTTTCACAGCGCATCAGTCTGGCTAGACATGCAACTACCTCAAGCCAGGATCGAAACGCAACCGTCCAAACGACAGTCAGAGCTTATAACCGTTGCGCTATTCAGCCACTGCTATGTGGGCAGTGAATTCACAATGTTTGGACATTGTCCAAATACCTAAGCTCAATTTGTTTACACAAAGAGCATCGCTTAATACACTAATGGGAATTTGTATATCACTTCCAAATATGCTCAACTCAAGATAGGGAGCATATATATATATATATATATATATATATATATACAGGTTGACTCCAAAAAAAAAAAGCTAAATGGAGGCCATCTAGAACATATGCTGTAGAACGGAGAAAAAAAGGCCAAAGACCCTAGTGTTTTGATGTGATGTTTTGAATATAATAAATTAGTTATGACCAAAGTTTCATTTCATTAGAAAAGGGGTCTAATTAGAAAGAGAAAGATATATATATATATATATATATACACACATATATACAGGGTGACTCAAAAAAAAAACAGAGGGCATTCAATTGTTTTTCTGGGCATTTTACCGTCAACGGAGAAAAAAAGGCCAAAGGCCCTAGTGTTTTGATGTGATGTTTTGAATATAATTAGTTATGACCAAAGTTTCATGTCATTCGGACAAAACACTAAGAAAAGGGGCCTAATTAGTTAGGGCCCGTTTTTTTTTTGGGGGGGGGGTCAGCCTGTGTGTGTGTATATATATATATATATATATATATATATATATATATTATGTATATTTATTTATGAAGTCCCTTTTAGAATACTTATAGATGTGCATTGTCTGAGAAGTATAAATTAAGAGGCAGCCAACTACCTTTTTATGCAGCGTTTATGACTTCCAATCACTATGTATGGATTGTCTAATGTCTATTGCCGACTTGAGCATTTATTAGTTTTTCATTCTTGTGAAATTGTTCAGTGGCTCGGAGGTAGAGGTGGGGCAAAATGGAGTTAATGGTGGCTTCGTGACTGGATTAACTGGCAGGAATTATCATAGTACACTGATAATTGCGTAAGCATGAAACACTAGTGTCAGTAGGTAAAAAAAAGAATAACTATTATTTAATTATGCTATGATATATACACATGCATACACACGCACATATTTGCTGAGCTTTGCATTATCCTAATAAGTCTGCGTTTAAAGATATTTTTTCTTGAAATTTTGCACAAACATTAAACATAATGAGTAAAAAAAAGTAACAGAACGGATTTTCCGGGTAAACTCTGGTTGCCCCCCCCTCCCCTACGGCTGCCTTTCGGGTTAAAATGACTAAAATTGACACTTTGTGCTTATTAAAAAATTAATGCCTTGGATTTTTATAAAACTTTCTGAAAAGTTGTAACGGATTTCTATATAATAACAAAAACTCTTGGATGTGCCCCAGGGGCTCTTCAAGGGCCAATAAAAACACTCCATTTTTGGCACTGTTTTACCATATTTGTCCAAAATTTTCTGTATGTCTATTTAGCAGTTTTGCATGGTGCTGAACTCAAATTTAAATATCTTAAGGCCTTGGGGACTTTTGGGGCTAAATGGGGATGGGGGGGGGGCAAATGCTGAACTTAGTCATTTTTTTATGCCTCGTTCACTGTGCACTCACGGGGGACCATGCATGCTTCATTTATTTATTTATTTTTTTTTTTTACTCACTTTTCATTGGTGATATATCTGAAATAAGGGGGAAAAATTGCTGTATTCTGGGTCAGTTGTTTAGCTCGGTTTAAAAGAAATGAGTAAAAATTGCAGAGTATTTGTTTCTTATTGTTGAAATTAAAGATTTGGACTTTAGAAATACCTTTTTTGCACAGTTTGTCCACATAACAATTTAATAACTACTGATTGAAGAGTGTTGTCAGGGGAAACAACCTACAAGGATTTGTGTGGAAGTTTAGCCTGATCGTCAGACTGCTTAAATAGCTAGTTCAAAACAGGTTCCCAGAGCAATGCTTTCGAATTGGAAATTTTCAATCTAATAGTATTCATCCATCTTTCAATTGATCAATCTCGTTAACATTTTTCCATGTTTTTTTTTTTTTTTTTTTTTTCTTGAGTGGTGACAAATTAAAAAAGAAAAAAATGTTTAAAAATCAGTTGATGCGGTTCCCAGGCAGTCTGGGAATTTGGTGACAAATAGTAAATTGAATTTAAACTTTAAATTGTAAATAAAATCCTAGTTTATATCATAATGAATTCTTTTTTCATTTTTTTCTTTTCTTTCTTTTTTTAATTAAACAAAAGTATTCTTTATGGAAATTGCTCCAGACAAGGCATGAAGCCACTTTATGTAAGGAGCTAACAAGAACGAAAGATGAATTATCGCAAAGGCAATTGGCCTTGAAAAGAATTACATTTAAGCATTTAATAGTTATTTTCTGTACATGTTGTATGCCTATCTGTTCCTCTTCATCTTTGAATTTGTGTATATTAATACATTTATATTTTTATTTATTGCAGTGGCGAGACTGTGGCAAACAGAAAGAAGATCATACAAGGTTTGTTGTGTTTCTGTTATGTTGTTGGTTCCGGGCAACGCCGGAAAGTAAAGTAGTTGATTATTATGATTGTTTAAATAGTGTCACCTACACACATTTCCGCTTTTATATATATAGTTAAAAGCGAATGTATGTGTGTATGTTTGTGTGTCTGCTAAAAACTTTCGACAGACTAAACAAAAATTCAAAAACTTGGTCTCATATGAAAGCCCCATCCTTCGCCCGAAAAATATCGAAAAAATTGGCCAAAAACGTTAATCTTTTTCACCCTGAAATCAACACTTTTCTACAGGGGGGAGGGGGTCAGCAAAAACCGTCCTCTCATGGCGAGATCAGTTCTACGCATGCGTCAGACGACGTCATGACCTGATTTAGTTTAAATATTTGAAGAACTGACATAATTTCATGTGTCGTGTTAGCTCAGTTGGTTAGAGCGTTGGTTCATTATCTAAATGCTTTGGGTTTGAATCGTGGTGTGAGATGTTTCAATTTTTAAAATGTTAATATTGAAGCAGTGTTAAGCCATTTTTCACATAACGTTCGTTTTTCTGTTTTTTTTTTTTGTTTTTTTTTTTACTTCACTTATTCTTAGGTTTTCATTAACACCCCCACCCCGACTGACCACACACACCCCAAAACACCCGAGTACCCACCGATTTTTTTTTTTTAATTTTAATATCGAAACAGTCTTATTTAAGCCATTTATCACGTGTTTTTATTTTTCAGATTTTTAAAAGTAGTTTTAACGTTCGTTTCTTCGTTTTTTTTTTTGATTTTTACATTTAACATCGTTCGTTTTCTTTACATTAGTTTTTTTTGTTCTTTTTTTCAATGTTTCTATATACTTAGATATGTACACCTGGCACACACTTTTATTACATAAATCTGGTAGAGAGGCCTTAAGAGATTGCAGAACCCATTTCCAACAGCAGCAGCAGCAAAAACCATTTCTATAAAGACTTGTGATTGATTTATTTTTATAAAATACTAGCAGAGAGACCCGACATTGCCTGGGATTGAATAATGATCTCGAATGTTTCAGACTTCCAGATTTTGATTGTCATCAAAATTGGTGAAACTGCCCATTTTTCAATCAAATCAATTGATTGCCTGGTTTAATTAGGGACCCATCGTAGTACACTGGGAGGAAGCTTTGCGTGCTTCTCTACACTTGATCCACAATACATTATAGTTTATATTGTACTGTAGAGTGGATTTTATAAAATCATTTTTATATATAACTAGCATGGGTGCCCGGCGTTGCCCGGGTGTTTGGAGGTGTATGCTGAGCACAAAAAAAAAAGTCAATTTTTTTAACTTTGACCCCTATTATGACCCCCTTAAAATTTATTGTTTTGGGCTCAAATCAAGTTAAGTTGGATCCATGTCCAAGGAACGTATATCTAAAATTTCAAGTGCGTAGACCCCAAATTGTTGGAGTTTGGTAGAGTTCTCAAAGGTCAAATTGTTGAGCTTTAACCCCTTAATCGCCAAATTTCTGGCCGAAAACCGATCACATCGATTTTCCAAAATCTCAGTACGCTGTATATCAAATTTCGAGTCTGTAGACTTAAAATTAAGTTATTGCGTAGGGAAATGTACACACACAGACACACTTTCACTTATATATATATATATATATATATATATATATATATATATAGATTGCTTGAATTAAAATGCAAAAAGAGTATAATGCTTCAACTACGCTCTAAACAGAAACATTCATTTTAAACGTTCCCCTGTCATATCAAAGAACCTACTGTTGATTTTTATATGCCTGGCCTTTCTGCTTGTGTGATAATAAAATTTAAATGTACTCGTGATGTTAGACTGTATAAAGTGTTAACTTTTATCCAAATCGTCTGTTCCTTCTTTCATCAGATTTCTTTTGATTATTCTATACTTATCGAAGACATTCAGATACAAACCTTACCTAAATAAGAACACTGCCATTTACATAAAGTACATTTGTTTGAAATTTTATAAAAATTGGCTCAGCTGTTGCGGAGTCTATAGGAAACAAACTCTCTCTCTCTCTCTCTCTCTCTCTCTCTCTCTCTCTCTCTCTCTCTCTCTCTTTCAAAGGTATCTTTTTAAGCTATGTGGAAGTACAGAATAGTTAAAAATTGCACTTACGTAGATATCTCACGGCTGATGCAATTCTCTATCTATATAAGAGCCAGATACGTCCAAGGATGGAGTACTGTTGCCACATCTGGGCAGGAGATGCTAGAAAGGACTTATCCTGCCTTGATAGAGTTCAAAATAGACTTTGTTGCCTTGTGAGGGATGTCCTTTTCTCTTCCCTGCAACCTCTTTCTTACAGAAGAGATGTTGCAAGTTTGTCTCTGCTTTATCGTTATTTTCATGGCAAGTGCTCGGCTGAGCTCCATTCTATGGTCCCTCCTCGCCAAACTTTCACAAGAAACACCTGTCTAGCAGAAAACACTAATTTCCCCCACTCTGTATCTGTGCCTAAACCTAAACGTAGATTCCATGAGCAAAGCTTCGTTCTTAGAACTGCGCGCCTATGGAATTGTCTTCCGTTTTTTCTGCTTTCCAGCTGACTACAATATGGTTGTCTTCAAGTCTAACGTAAAGTTTTTGATGAGCCGTTAACAAATTTACCGAATCTCCATTACTAACGGTTACTATATTTTCCAATTTCTACTGTACACTCTTTAACCCTTATCCTCGAGTGGCCTCTTGGCCTTGATAAGTGGGGATGCCTGTGTAAAAAAAACAAAAAAAAACTTAACCTTTGCATGTTAAAAAATTGGTTCTAAATAACAGGCCACCCGGCATTGCCAGGTTGTAAAATACACATAAAAATATTTTAATTCATAGAGATTTCTTATTTAGTCAACATGTATATCTGGCTCACTTTAGTAATCATGTTGACATTTATTTAGCTCTTTTTGTTATTGTAACGAAATTCAAAACTCGAAATAAGTGAAACCAACTCAAATCGGTGAGTCCTAATTGTAAAAAAGGGAGGTAAATCTTTTTTGAAAAACTGAAAATCTTTGGCCAATTTAGCAAAACTTAATTTTTGCTAATTGTCTTTGAAAACTGTTTTCATTAATTTTCTACCTTATTTTTCCATTATTTTTCATTTTTTTATTTTACTTTTGTTAGTTTGAAGAGCTCAAGGGGCTCCTTCCTGGGGCTAACACTTGATTCTATTATAATTTAAATTTATATCCAAGGGCTCTTTTAAGAATAGACACTGTTTCCCTTATGGCTACTATCTGTATTTCCCTACAGCTTGGTTTTCCAGGGATTGCTTCTAAGTATTTATGAAGGTTCTTTTTTATTAGGCCAGTTGCTCCTGTCACAACTGGCATATTGTTTATTTCTTTCAGAGACCATGTTGTTTTTAGATAATTTCTTAGGTCCTGATATTTTATCTTTTCACATTCTGCTCTATTAAGGCCAAAGTCGTTTGGAACTGTGACGTCGATAATGAGTGCAGTCCTTTCGGGCTTGTTCCATATTACTATATCTGTCTTGATGCCCTTGTCTTTTATGTATCTGCCCGCCTGTATGTCTTTGTCGTAGAACACTGTCACTTTTCCATTTGATGTTTCTATTTACGATGCCTCCCCATGGGGCAGAGTTAGACACCAGGGTCGTTTTTTAACAGGGAGAAAAGGAACAAAAATAAAAATTGTCTCAGTCGTGAAGGATTTCTCCTCCACTGACAGAACAAGAAATTGAAATGCAGCATCTGAAGAACAGATGGTATTTATTTGCTCCCCCACTGAGCAAATTAGGCACAAGGCCGTTTTTAATGTGAGGTAAAAACCAGCTCCCCTAAAAGTAGGCAAAAAGGGGGCACTCTGGTTACCAAAAATAATAATTGTCCCAGTATAGAGGGTTTCCCCTCCATTGACTGGTACAAATTATCTTAAGTGCAGCATCTGCCGGAACAGATACTACACTTTGATCTTGGCCAAACAACTTGAAATTCAATGTTTCAACTTTTGATTTTTGCTACAATAATGAAGAGCCAAATAAATTTCAATGTGATTATTGAAGTGAGCCAGACAACATATATGTTGACTATTACTTAAATTGCTATGCAGCCAAGTTTGCGAAGTAAAAGTGAACTGGGAGTGTCAGCTAGTATAAAAATGCAAGGTGTTGCAGCAAATTTTGGTAGGTAACAAAACAAAATAGACAAGAAACAAAAGTTCTATATGCGAAGACTCACCAGTTTATTGCATTTAACATTATTTTTCAGTGAACGGTGCATGTCAAGGCAGGCGCAAAAATCGTTAGCATGCTTTGGTAACCTTATAATGTGCTACAGCAGCAAACAGCACCATAATGGCAGAATTCAGAGAGTTGACTGTATTGTGGGTGTACTTGTTGGTTTTGGCCTTGATCACACCTCAGAAGAAATAGTCCAGAGGGCTGCCGTCGAGTTAGGAAGGTGGCCACAAATCAAGCTTTTAGAGCCAAGCCTGGGTCGTCTTAACTTTATGAGCATGAGCGAAGTTCTGTTAGAATACATAGAGGTGTCTGGCGGTGATCTCCTCAATCCAAGTCTTTATTATGCTCCTCAGCATCTCCTGGTATTACATTTACAGAGTGGAATGATAATATTGTCACCGCAGAAATGGCATGATTCCATTTCTGGTTGATGAAAACCAGTTTTTTGGGTTTTTTTGTTGCAGAGCATCTACGAGTTGGCCAGTTGTGTACAAATCCCAAGAGTGATAGGAGCCCCCTATCATGTTTGAAAGTGAAACATTCTTCAACGAATGAGATCAATAATGTGGCGCTGTACAACTCGTGCTCTCTATTGATCTAACGTAGGACAACAGGCCTATTGACAGCACCCTCAAAATGCATCACTGGATTGCCACGAATAACAGGGACCTGCCTAGGATGATGAAAAAAAGTTTCCGTCCACGGTTATGGTCTTTGGTGTGGTTTCAAGTGAGAGCCACATCATGCAACCTCACAGCTTCAAAGTCTGCTTGAAAGTCAACACAAAAGTGTACTTTAATGTGCTGAAGAGTGTTGATCTCCCAGTTCAATCAGGTAGCTGCTGGCAAACCCTGGGTGTTCCAGCAGAACTCGGCGCCGGCCCACAAGCCCCAAGAGATCCAGGCTTATCTTTTAGAAGTAGTTCTACGATTTTATACCCTTCTCTCACTGCCTCCCCCCTTGCATGACCTGAACCCACTGGACTACTTCATTTGGTCATACGTCGAGAGCATCACCAACATGATCTCCCACAAGACCAAAACCAGCCTAATCGCCGCCATCTGCCAAGTATTTGCAGAGCTCCCATGCGCTTGTGGAAAAAACATGCTCCCAGTTTTGCACCTGTGTCAAGGTGGTGATTGTGGCTGAAGGTGGCTACATTGAATACATGTCAGCTGTACTACATACTCGAATTAGCTGAGCTGAGTTTTTCAATAAAAGTTTTAAAATAAAGCTGTAGTGTTGTTTTCTTTAGAACGACAACTTTATCGTTCCACCGTGTAGTTTTTGTCAAGTATCAGATTGTGCTGTAACATACTGTATATGTGAGATATGTGCATCTCTCTTATTCAGTTTCCCTTTCTCGTTCGGTCTCCCTCTATTTACACACACACACACGCACGCACGCACGCGCACACACACACACACACACACACACACACACACACACACATACATACATACATACATATATAATTTTGAGTTCCTTCACCTATAACCGAAACCAAAACTTATGAAGAATTCTTAATAAAATTATTCATAAAAATATAGATTACTGGAGTGCCAGCAGCTATAATCGAAACTGAAACTAAAACTTATGAAGAATTCTTGGTAAAATTATTTATTACAAGAAATAGAAGCCCATAACAATTAAACGACAGTCACTCGGATGTAAGCGTGACACACAAAATAAATAACACACACGTCATCCTATTAATATATAGATTTTTTGAGTGGATTATTGCAGAATACTAGTAAATAACAATAAATGAAGTTATATATATATATATATATATATATATATAACCACATCTTTTTCAATTGAGAGCAAGTGTGGGTGTGGTGACACAAAAGCTATTTTACATGTTTGTTTTATGCCTTTTTTCTATACGTGACCAAAGTTGATTCATGGTTTAAAAAAAAAACAAACAAAAAAACAAATTACAACTGCGCATATGCAATTCGCTTTGCGATCAAAACCAGTGCAACAACTGCACATATGCAAATGAACTGAGTTAACAAGAAAGACTAGAAAAGTAGAAAATGAACTGAAATGGATGGCTTCAAACTATAATATAGTTTTGTATGTTGTATCGAAGAAAAATTGTACATTGTATATATCAGAAGAATAAAAATTATTTTTATTTGTGGAATCTTTCGAGATTAGGCTTCAGAATTTGTGCATTCATTCTTTTTGTGGACAGTTATCTTCGTATTTGTTGTTGTTTTACCATGTTTCGGCGTACTCACCCTCTGGCCTTCTTCAGCTAATTAACACCGATGGGGATAGGAATGCTGAGTCTTATAACTGTATCCCCATCAATTACTGCCTTCCATAGTTGTTGTTGTCATGTTTTGGCCAACTAATCTTCTGGCATGCTTTGAGTAGGATTGAAACCGCTGTCTTCAGACAATGCTCACCTAGAACAGTAGTGAACAAACAACTTAAAGAGGCGGCACATATGTTAAAAAAAATATCATTAGCCGTGCCAGCATAGAACTTAATCACTAGGGATATGACAAAAGCATATTCTTTTTCTGGTTTTGATTCTCGGGTATATATTCATTGATATCTTATGGTTTTTTATGCAGAGTGATGTTGTTCTCGGTTGATTGTGTCTGTGTTAGTTATATACTCGAGAGTCAAAACAATGAAAAGAATGTGGTATTATCCTAGCCTTCATTATCACATTTGGATCCCCCCTAATTAAAAATGCAAAGGAGAAAAAGAAGAAATAACAAAACACATGCCCAAACCCAAGGGAGGTAACTTCACACAAAAAAAACTTTTTCCCTGGGAGTTGTCTCCCTTACATTTTTTTTTTTTTTTTTTTTTACAAAAGAAAATACATTCTCTGTCTTGTAAAGCAATTTTTCACTAATATTAGCAATTAGCATAGATATCCCGAAAATTAAGTCACGGGAAAACTCTAAAAATAAAAAATATCCCAGTGACCCCCTCCCCTTCCCGAAGATTGAACTTTATGATCTACGGACCTACTCTCCAAACCATGGTTCGAATTCTTGCAATGCAGAGCTAACCTCTCTTTTCCTTAGTGGAGAAAAGGAAACCTGTATTCAACACCCAAAGAAGATTGCAGGGTATGACGACCGAAACGTTGTGCTAATAACACCTAACAATCTGCGAAAGAATGAATGCACAAAATATATTGAGATTAATGATTTAGCAGTTATCTGACATAATCAATATTTTGTTATGAAGTTCTAAAAAAATCCAACATCTATATATTAATATGATGGCGTGTGTGTTATTTTCTGTGTCATGCTTACATCCGGGTCATTTAATTAGTACGTACTTCCATTTTACCAGGAATTCTTCATAAGTTTTGGTTTTGGTTTCGATTATAGGTGATGGCACTTCAGCCATCTATTTTTTTTTTTTTTTCATAAATAATTTTATGAAGAAGTTTCGGTTTCGATTATGGCTGACGGAACTCAAGTTTATATATATAATATATATATATATATATATATATATTATATATATATATATATATATGTCTAAAGAAGCTTTGAATAAAAAAAAAAATGCAAAAATAAAGAATGCAGTTTAAATTCCCGGATGGAAAAAAAAAAAATTAACTTTAAACTATCACAGCCTTAGCACCTACATAATCCGACTTTTAAAATGTTTATAATGATCAAAGAGAATTCATTTATATAAGGATGAAGAAAAAAAAAGCCTTTACTAAAATTGTTAAATAGAAATAGACTTAGCATTTGCATAAGCCGATTTCGCAAAAGTATTCAATTTTAAAACAGAATTTAACTACATAAGGATGAAAAGAGAAAACCTTAACTAAAACTTTGTAAATAGAAAACGGGGATCATCAGCTGCTTACCGCTGTTTCGGAGATTTAAAAACAGGACAGCTGTTTAATACATGGCTCTCCAGTGGATAATACCACTTCCCCAATAAAATGTAAAATAATACTGTTACTATTTTTACTAATATATAAAAAAAAATTTTTTAATTCTTTTAGATGAATTAAATAATAATAGAAAAAGAAAAACTATTACTAAGTAAGTATATTTCATAAGTTTTAATTTTGGTTTCGATTAAAGCTAATCTCCCCAAGTCCTATGGATATATTTTTGCGATTTTTGAAATCGCAACTTTATAATATATAAAAAAAAAATCAATAGAGCATTAACTCTATGATAATATATATGAAATCTGCAAAAATTAAAATATCATATTTAAGCATACTTTACGACCGGGCTTTGCCAGGCGTCCCTACTAGCTTAGATAAATACTTTTGCAGTTTTAATAAAAAAGCCACAATAATATCAGAGCATTGCCATTTACACTAAATATCTACAGAATGCCAACATCAGTATATTACATATGAATGAGTTCTCTGTGGAATTTCCACAGGTCCTGCTAGTTAATTAATATTATCCTTGTGTGGAAATTTATTGCCCATAAGCTAATCTTCGGCAGAAAAGTACTTCAATTTGTTATAGGTCTTAAGTTACAACAGAATTGTTAAACTTGTATTTTTAAAAACATGCACGCACACATATAAAGCTTTCTTCAGTCTTGACAGACTATGGATACCCACTGTAAGGGTGCCTGCGCATAGGATTTGTGGCATGAGATATACAATTTCCAACCACACCTCTGCTGAGTCGGTGGCGATAAATACCAGCGGCAAGTGGAGATTCAGGATGATTAAAAACAAATACCGAGATAAGCAGAGAGCACATTCAGCACCTACAATTCCCAAATGGTCACCCATCTGTTACTAGCCAAGTTCAACATTGCTTAACTTGGGTGACCTGAGGAGCACCGGTGTGTCAATGTGATTATGCCGTACACACACATATATACATACACACACACACACACACATCAGTGTACACATCAAAACTGCTAGGAACAAATATGCTTCGCTAGAGTATGCACCAATATTCATATGAAATCATGGAATTATGTCAGTAATCTTTCATAGATAAATTATTTCTTATGACCTAAAGAAAACGCAAAAAAAAACAAAAAAAAAAAACTAACTTATGATTTTGAGTTAAAAGTGTAAGTTTAAAGAAGTTATCTGACTTGGTATTTGCTTTCTCCCCTCTTAGAAAGCATTTATTTTGAACTGTCATATCAAAGAACCTACTGTTGATTTTATATGTTGGTCCTTTCTGCTTCTGCGGTGCGTTAACTTTAGTCAAAATTGCCTGTTCCTTTTATCGGATTTTTTCGGTTATCAGTCCTTACCAAAGACATTCTGTTACAAAACCTAAGAACACTGCCAATCACATTTGTGTGAAATTACAAAAAAAACTCAGCCATTTAGGAGTTTATAGGATATGAACTTGCACACACTAAGTTCCTTTCATATAAATGATATTTATATATCATTCAAACACGATAGTGTTTGAATATATGGTTAAGTAGCAGTTTTAGTCATTTAGAACTGCTTTAAAGCTTCACTCATTTTTCGACCAAATCTCAAACAATTATTACAGTTTATAGATCACCTTCTCAGCTATATTGCAAAAAAAAAATTTTTTTTTCAATTTTCGTTCAGTAAAACAAGTTATAAATTTACTGGTGTTCAAAATCATAAAAAAATATAAGGAGGTGAGTGATGTTTTTTTGTGACTGGTTTCCATAGAAACTTAGTCTCCTCGCGAAAAGAGAAGTAACAAGTGAAACAGATAGAATGAAAGAATGGAAGGGAGATAATTGGGAGATTTTATTGAAAGCAGACGAGAGTTGTTCATTGTTATTACATACGTGTTTATGGGGACAAAATATAAGACTGAAATTAAACAAAGAACAAGTGAATTTATTGGAAGCCTGGAAAAATCATGGATTACAATAGAAAATGCGAGCATAAAAAGTTATATGGTAAAGCTTAAACATGGAAAAGATAAAGGACTAGTTTTTAAAACTGGGAAAGAAAAGGACAAGATATTCTAGTAAAAAATATAATAAATTTATAGCTTAAAATATTGCAGCATTAAGAATTTTAAAAAAATTCAATTTATAACCTTATATAATCAATTCTTAATGCTGCAATATATTAAGTTATAAATTTATATTTTTTACTAGAATATCTTGTCCTTTTCTTTTCCAGTTTTAATAACTAGTCCTTTACTTTTCCATGTTTAAACTTAACCATATTACTTTTCATGCTCACATTTTTCTATTGTTATATACTAATGTCCATCCATCTATCTAATATAATATATATATTAGTGATGGAACAAGTCGATATCATTTCCAATTCCTGTAAAACCTCTATATATTCAGTTATAGTTTTTTTTCTTTCTTATTTTGGGTTGTAACCACCAAATGTGATATGCATACATTGTTACAACTGTAAAAATACACTAGTCGGAGGCATCTATCATTAGTACCGCCAATGGAAAAGTTATTTTTTGGTAAAATAAAAGATAATACCAAATGAATAATTTTTATCGTTAAAAAATAGGCACAAATTCTTATGATTCCGATACCCTAAAAAGTTTTTTTTTTTTTTTTTCTAACGATTCCAATTAATCTTCCTAATACTAATTTATATATCGGGCAGATATAGATCTATTAATTATTATACTTATGTATGCTATCTAATTTCTTTCTTTTCTTTACTTTCAGGCCAGAAGGATTGGCAGTTATCCCCGACGGGCCTTGACCAAGTGCACTTGGTTGCTGGTCGTCTCCAGAATGAGAAATTCACTCATGTCTTTTCAAGCGACCTGAATCGTGCTGCTGAAACTGCTAAAGTCATTGTGGAGAACAATAAAAGTTGTGAACGAACCATTATTGTACATGACAAACGTCTTCGGGAAAGAGTAAGTCCATCGGATATTATTGCTAATCTATCGAGAGCAGTGTAGTTTGCTTTAAGAAGCATTGTTTGTAATATTTATACGAGACACATTCCATGAGTAATGCTTCCTAGAACTTGTGCATTCATGAGTTGAAAGTTTCGTCTCTCTGTTGCAGATATTGACTGTGGGAGACTCGAAGAAAACAACCTCTGTCACGGACGTGCGTCAAGAGCAGAGATATGTCATTGAATTTCAAGCAAAAGTGCATTGAGAATGGTGTCTGTTAAAACAATAGATTCTGGAACACAAAAGTTTGCTTGTTTTAATATTACCACTCCTGTCTTCATAGCTCTTAATCTTTTTGATTTAAAAAAAGAAAAAAAAAAAAAGGAGGCTTTACTTTTGGAACAACCCTTGTAATATTTGAAAATCAAGCAAAAAGCTGTTGAAAATCACTAAAGATGATTTTATTTCATTTATTTATTTTTTTTTTTTTTTTAGAAAATCTCATCAGTGACATTTTGGGTTTCTTTCAAGTTATTTTTTTATTTTTTATTTTAAATTAACAAAAAAAATTTTTTTTAAATACTAAAGAAATTTTTATTTATTTTTTTTTAATTTTTTTTTTACGTCCGTGAATGCACTTTTTGTCATGTTCTCTTAGTATCATGAAATGGTGAGTGTATGTGGCATTCTAATAAGCATAACAGAATGAGAAAGTTCCTAAAAGCCGTTTTTTTTTTTTTTTTTTTTTTTTTTTTTATTTATTATTATTTTTTTTTTAATTGAAAATTAAGCAAAGTGCAATTAAATTTTTAGTGCTTATACAGGAATAGATATACGTTTTAATTGTTAAAATTTCAAAATTTGGAGTTTTATTTGCAATAAAAACATTAAAAAATTGCATACAATTGTTCTGGACTGTAGCTGGTATTTAAGTTTATAATAGTTTTTTATTATAAACATACCTGTTAGGCAACTCTTTGACACAAAAAATATTTTGTCTTCGCTGTAGGCCGAAACAATTGTACACAAGTTTTTTTTTTGCAAATAAGACCCAAACTTTGTGGGTGTGGTTTTGGTGTTTTTTAAATGCACCTATAGTTCTTTAAAATACTAGTAGGGGGACCTGACGTTGTCTTGGGTTAAATGTTCCACTCTCCCATACTTTTGTCATTGAAATCAGTGAAATTGCTCATTCTTTAATCAAATCGATTGTTGGCTTGCTCTAGTTTGGACCCCCCCCCCACAGTGTACCGGAAGGAAGCTTTACATGCCTCTCTGCAATTACATCATCCACAATACATTGTAATCTACATTGCACTGTAGAGAATTTTATAAAATTATCTATACATAATGGCTTCACTTAGAGTTTAACATGCAAAAGTCAAGTATCATGGTTCAGTTGTGCTCTAAAAACAATCATCCCTTTCAAACGCGCCACTCTTATAAAAGAATCTATAGTCGATTTTATAGGCTGGGCCTTTCTGCTTGTGCGGTGTTAAAACTTAAATGCATTTGTGGGGTTTGTATTACTGTACACATAGATTCGAAAAAGTTGTCAAAAAAACAAATATATAACAAATAAATGTTATCAAAGGCAAGATAAGTTACTTTTCTACCTAACTGGATATATTTTTTGTGTTTTTATTCAATGTAACATGTTTATTCAGCTCGAAAAACATGCAGTGTTTACCGATGTATTGGAAAATTCAAAATGGCGGCCAACTGTCTCTTTAACACGGTAAGTTTGTGAAAAGATGTTATAAATAATAAACTAGACAAAATACTATTAAAAAACGACCGAATATATGTCAACTTATGTCACGGTAACATATATTGAGCGAATTTCTAACAGTATTTTGTCTAGTTTATTATTTATAATACCTTTTCCCAAACTTACCCTCTCTGAGAGAGAGTCGGCCACCATTTTGAATTTTCCAATACATCGGTAAACACTGCAAGTTTTTCGAGCTAAATAAACATGTTACACTGAATAAAAACACAAAAAATATATCCAGTTAGGTAGAAAAGTAACTTATCTTGCCTTTGATAACATTTATTTGTCATATATTTGTTTTTTGACAACTTTTTCGAATCTATGTGTACAGTAATACAAACCCCATTTGTGATGTTAGATTTGTACTTCCTTCTTTAATTGTATTTTTCGAGTATCAATTTTTGATACTTATCGGACACATTTTGATACAAAATTTAGTTAAGAAAATCCCAGACATATAAAGTACCTTTCTGTAAAATAAAAATAAAAAAAATCGACCCAGTTGTTTCAGAGTCCATAGGAATGGAAATCGCAGGCACACACACACATACACGTTCTTTTTATAAAATATACACACACACACACACACGTTCTTTTTATAAAATATATACACACACATGCACACATAGTATGAACAATAAAATTGATGAAAACTAAAATTGAATAAATTAAAATATTTATCTATTTTTTTATTATGTGGACTATTATTCTCATCTTGGTTGTTTTTTTTTTTTTTTTCTTTTCTTTTTTCATCATGTTTCGGCCGATGTAACTTCGGACGATCTCCAAGTGCATTCACGTTGGATGTTATTAGCGAATAGTGAAATTTTTTTTCTTTTGCTTTCCCAATGAACAAAGCCGTTAGAAATTTAAAACGCAAATAGTGCCAAGTCTTTTTTTAAATTTTGTTATTAACTCGGTCTATTCCATTTTTTTTTTTTTTTTTTTTTTTTTTTACATAGGCTCCCCCACTTATCAAGGCCGAGAAGCCACTCAAGGATAAGGGTTAAAGTGTACAGTAGTCAAAAGGACAATATAGTAATCGATAGTAATGGAAGTTCGGTAAATTTGTTAACTTAAGTGGAACGGCTCACCAGAAACTTGTTTACGTTGGACTTGAGTTAATAAGAAAATTTTTAAAAAAGACTTGGCGCTATTTGCGGTTTAAATTTCTAACGGCTATATTCGTTGGGAAAGCAAAAAAAAAAAAAAACGATTTTCTCTATTCATTAATCACATCCAGTGTGAATGCACCTGAGGATGGTCCAAGGTTACATCGGCTGAAATGTGAAAGAAAAAAAAAAAAAATCAAATATTTATTAATCAGTCAAATTAAAAAAAAAAATTTTTTTTATATTTTTCTAAATAGAAGTTTGGTATTGTGGAGGGTAAGAACTATCGAGAATTGGTGTCGGCGGCAAAGAAGACTAATACGTCAGTGGCTAACTACACTCCAACTGGGGCAGAAAGTCTACAACAAGTAAGTTTTTTTTTCTGGCCATATTGTGAAATGGATCGCTTCATTTTCATCAACATTTCCCTCCTGAATTATTAGTTTCTTTTTGCCTTTCGTTCCCTCCTACTCCATCTCTCCTTTTTTTTCCCTTTTCTTTCCTTTCCTTTTTCCTTTTTTTTCTTTTAGGAAGGAATCACCACTTATTAAGGACCAGAGGCCACTCGAGGATAAGGGTTAAATAGTGTACTGTGGTCAAACGGACAATATCATAGTAATCGTTAGTTAGAAGTGTAAATTTGGTAAATTGAATTACTTAAGGGGAACGGCTCATCAAGAACTTGTTTACATTGGACTTGAAGACGGCCATATTGTAGTCAGCTGGAAAGCAGGTAGACAGTTCCACAGGTGTGCAGTTTTAAGAAAGCTTTGTTCATGGAATGTACGTTTAGGTTTAGGCACAGATAAAGAGTGAGGGGGGAAACTATTGATAGTGTTTACAGCCAAACGAGGTGTTTCTCATGAATGTTTGGCAAGGGGGGGACCATAGATTGGAGCTCAGTCGAGCACTTGCCATGAAAATAACAATAAACCAGAGACAGGCTCACAACATCTCTTCTGTGAGAAAGAGGTTGCAGGGAAGAGAAAATAGCAACCTCCACTGGGCTACAAAGTCTATTCTGAACTCTGTCAAGACAGGATAAGGTCTTCCTAGTGGCTACTGCCCAAATGTGACAGCAATACTCCATCCTTGGATGATGTACCTGGCTCTTATAGAGGTAGAAAATTGCATTAGCAGGTAGATATCTACTGGATTGATAGAAGGATCCCTCATTTTTCCAGTGACCTTGGTAACGGATTTGATATACGTATTCCATTTTAGATCAGGAGTAAAGGTCAAGCCCAGAAGCTTGTCAAAACATGGAGCCTCCCCAAAACGAGAGCCATTCATCTCAATTGATGCCGCCTACTCCATTACTTCTGTTTCCTTCTTCCCCGACTATCTGTCCCCCCCTCTCACCCGTCTCTCTGCCCACCCCCTGTCTTACTTGTCTCTCTCTGTCATGCCATCTGTTTCTCCATCCTTCCCTTACTCTATTCATACAGATGGAGACTTGTTAACCTTCTTTCAGTCTCGAGAAACAATGGATAGACTCTGCATGGCATGCCTATACAGAGAGTCCCTAGTAAAGCAGAGTTGCATAATCTCCAACCACAGGACAATTGGAAACAGCTGAGAAAAGCAGAGGAAGGCTAGTTATTTTGGAGTTTTTTTCCAGATTAGTCACACCTCCACAACTGGAAATAAGATATGTAGGTTCATACCTTTCCCAATGTTATTAGTGAAAATAAAGAAGGCCCACATAAACCCTAACCACATACCTTGTCCTTTCATTTATCTATAAATATAAAAGCAAAAATGTGTATGTGTGTGTGTGTGTGTGTGTGTGCACTTTTTCTGTATGTCCGCAAAAGGCTTTTTTCAGGGGAGCACTCACTTGGCTCACTCGTTCTTAAAACTTTTTATATGCCGTCTAGATGATAATATGTACGACTTAACGACAGGGGTCACGCATGTATTTAATTTGCCCGACTTTTAAACGCTATTTTTTTTCTAGATTTTTAGATTGACGTGTGTTTATTTCGCTATTTGGTATAAAAAAAAAGCGAAACGGGATTTGAATTGGCCGGGTGGTCTCCAGAAAGCGGCTTTTCACCGTCATATCAGACGATTGCTTTCATTTGGACAACACTCCCCTAATAAACGGGAGAGCTGCTTTTCCTCCCCAAAGTTGGGTTTTTACCTCATTAAAAACAGTCCCGCAGAAAATGTTAACTGCTGAATAGTCATTGCTTACATCGTCGTAAATCTTAACTCCACGACTTCTATTTGACCTCATTAAGCGGGCATCTGTCAATTCTACTTAAATAAATTCAAACGTCTTTCACTTACTCTTTCTTGCTGGCCGAGCGATTAACGTCTCATGTTTTTTTTTCCAACTTCATCTCAGGGCTTCGGGTTCGATCTTAACTACCTACCAAAACTTTTTAAATTTTTAAAAAAATTTTTATTTAAGAGCACACATATACCTCCAAACACCCAGGCAACGCCAGGTACCCCAGCTAGTCTAATATATAAAAGGCAAAATGGGCACAAGCATTTGTATATGTCCACAAAAGGCTTTTTAGGTGGGGGTTCTCACATCGGTTAGATTCAAGGAGAAGCTTTCTGATACTTCCTAGATTGTAATATCTCACATTTGCAAACGGACATCATCTCTATCTTTTTTTTTTTTTATTGAGTTTTAAAAAATTCCCTTCATACCGTCGTTTTGAGTGTTTGTTTGTCTTTTTCGTATAAATAAAGCAAAACTAATCAAACGAAAATGCCTGGTGCCTGGCCTTCTGGCCAGGTAATATCTGTTCTGTAATTCGTCCTTGGTCAATGTTGGGGAAACCCTTTATACTGAGACAATTACTATGTATTTGGATACTGCCAGAATGCCCCTTTTTGGGAGAAGCTCCCCCCCCCCTCACACACACATTACAAACGACCTTATGTCTAATTTGCTTTCATGGGGAAGCAAATAAATAAAACGACAGAAAGCGGGAATCTAACCTGGGCCCTGTCCAGTTTAAAAGATGCATGGTGACTCCTATTATTCAACTTAATTACCAACTCGTTTAATTCACTATCCTCTTTGGCCTAATAGTTAGCAAGGAAGACTAATTACCCTAGGTTTTCAAGTTCGATCCCATCTCCCTCTATATCTTTTTTTTTTTTCCCCTTTTATATTTATTTTGTCCTTTTGCCAATATCGTTCAACCAAATTAATTACCAACTGATTTAATTCACTCTTTTTTTTCTCATTCTTTTCCTCCTTCGCAGTATGGGTTCGAGCCTGCCTACTACCATTTTTTTTTTTTTTTTTTTTTCTCGACACATACCTCCAAACACCCAGGCTAGTCTAATATATAAAAGGCAAAATGTGTGTGTGTGTGTGTTTTATGTCTCGCAAAAACTTCCGGTAGCTGCGTCAGAACGTGACAAAATCGGTATCGTTTTAAAGCTCGGTCTCTGATGACAAATATAAAAAAATTAGCCGAAAACATTAATTCCTTCATCCTTAACTCTGCCATTTTTCACAGAAAGGGAGTTGCTTTTTTCGTCGACATTTTCACAAGTTATAGTCTCCTTTCGATTAAACTACCCTTAATTCAAGTGCTTGTAGCTTCAGGGTTTTGCAATGGATGCATTAGCCAAGACGTTAAGGTTTTTATTTTTTGTTTTATTTTATTTTTTCTTTTACCTTATTTTCCGTTTTTCGCATTACTTACGGGTTCGATCCTGCCGGCCTACAACCACTTTTTTACACCTCTCCACTCGGGCTGCCTACTGTTGTTTTGCCCCCCCCCCCCACCTCTCCCTCCGCCTTCCGAGTGGGGGTTCCACTTCTCCACACACAATTTAAAAACATTATCTTTCATCTAGCAATTAATAATATAGATATAAAATTTTCAATTATTTTTTTTTTAAAAGTGCAACAGAATGTACATTACATAAAATAAATCCAAGGTAATTTTTTTATTCAATTTAAATTAAATTTTTATACCTTACTTTGTAAAATTTATAAAAGTGCACTTTGAAGATAAATAAATTTCAAATTGAATCTTGTACCTTTATTTTTAAAACCTATAGTAGAAACATTTTGTTTAATAATTTTCATGCCTTGGAGAGTAGAGTACATTCAATTCTATAAGAAGAGACTTATCAGGATAATATAAAGCTCAAAAATTTCACTAGAGCTTATACAGGAAAAAATAAGTGGAAAATGAAGTCACAAAAACTATATATGGTTCATGAAGCATTAGGATTTGAAATACTTTGGTATAAAGAGTCCCCTCTATCCCCCAACTAAATGTTTGTGTACTTTTATTAAATAAATGAACCATTCTATATTCACCAATATATAGTTTTTGTGACTTCATTTCCACTCGTATTGTTTCCTATATATATATATCTATAATATAAAGCTGAATGTCTGTGTGTGTATGTGTGTCTGTCTGATCACGAATAGGCTCCTATATGGTTGACTATTATAGAAAACTGATCACATATAATGATCGAAGATGTATCGAGACACAGGAATAGGTATGTTTGATCTGGCAGAACACTGGTTCATTAAAATTGTGGGGTCTGCGTTCGCGCCTGGTCCACAAAGTATGGAAATAAAAAATTTAAAAATGAAAAAAAAAAACCCCGTTTACAAGTGTTTTTGATATAGATGTAAATAATAATACTTTGATAAGTATGTTTCAACTTAAATAGGGATGGTATAATAAAATTGTGGGGTCTGCGTTCGCGCCTGGCCTCCATAGAATGAAAATAGGCACAAACTTTAATAAAGACTTTTCATATCTATCTGCGTAAGTATACTTTGATAATTATGTTTCAGTTTGAAGAAATATGGTATAATAAAATTATGGGGTGTACATTCGCACCTGACTTCCATAGAATGGAAATACGTCACAAAGTTTAACAAGGTTTTTTAATATAGATCCACAGAATATTGTGATAAGTGTTTCAGTGTGAACAGGTATGGTATAATAAATTATGGAGGTTGTCTATTTTATTTTTACTTTCATCATATTTTGCTTTGGTTTTGATACCTCCAAATTCGAAGCTATCTCTTTACAACCCTTTCTTTTCATAACCTATCATACTTTCATAAATCAGAGTCCATTTTCTGTAGGCTGTTTTTGAACTCAGTCAACGATGGGTACTTTTGCTAGTATGTGTGTGTATATATATATATATATATATATATATATATATATATATATATATATATAGAGTAGCCTGGTTGCCAAAGTGTTCGGAGGTGTATGTTGAGCAAAAAAAAAAAAAAAAAAAGTGGTAGTCGGCAGGTAAGCTCGAACCCGTACCGTTAAGGAGGAAAAGAACTAAACTGGAAGTGACAAATGTTTAAATTCAGGCTAGTCAATCGAAAAGAATGAATGACTTTCAAAAATATTTGTGAAAAAGTGACCACTTCCTGTAGAAAAGTGCCCAGTTGAGGGTGAAAGAATTAATGTTTATTGTAGAACCATCCACACGTTTTGGTATTTCTAACTTTTGTTGGTGCAGATGACTGGCACAGGACAGTATACAGTAAATTGCAGGTTTTTACATGAGTTTCTTTCTAGATACCAGTCTTAACGAAGACTGGGTGTGCATCTCTCCCAGTGAATTAATGCGCCTCCAAATACCAACCTGGAAATTTCTATGACTATGCGCGGTACATAGACACAGCACTTAGACTTGCCTAATAGTCACCCATCATGTACTGGCCAGGCTCAACCTTACTTAACTTCAGTGATCTGGTGAGAACCGGTGTGTCAACGTGATTGTGCCGTATATTATATATATATATATATATATATATATGACGTACCTTACTATGTCGAGAGATGAAATTTGACCAATTATTAGTGCTTGGGACAATACTGAAAATTTGATTTTTATACAAGACTAGCCTGGGTACCTGGCATTACCTGGGCGTGGTTTGTATAAGGGTGTTGGTTGAACCACAAAAGGAAAATTGCGAGCACAAAAAAACAAAAAGAAAAATAGTAGTAAGGTAGCTCAAACTTGTAACACATCAGAGGAAAAAGACGTGGAAAAAAAAAAAAAAAACTGTTTTATCGATGTGCCTACTGCAGTTGTGATCGTCATGGGTGGTCGAAATAACACATTTTATGCGACGTCGTTAATGCAAGAGTTGAATCACTTGCAAAAAATGTCAGTGAAAAAAACGACCCTCCCTATAGTAAATTGCCCATTTGAGGGTGACGGAATTAATGTTTTTGGCCAATTTTTCAATATTTGTCGTCTGAAGGGCCGCGCTTCGAAATGTTACTGATCTCGTTAAAATCTGTCAAAAGTTTTAGGCAGATATAAAAACATACATATATACATTTAAACAAACAGGTGAGATTTATATTATAGATGGAGCTCATCCACACTTTGCTATTGTTGTTCGTGAATGACTGAATGCCCAATTCCCTGAAAGATAGATTGGTCATTGCAGTTTGCATGAATGACCAGCTGGAAGTTCTGACTTAACGCCCTGCTGTATTTTTCTCTGTGGTTGGCTGAAAGAGCAAGTCATGCAACCAACCAAGAAATTTAGAACTTAAAAGGGTGAATAGAGAAAGTAATGACTACCATTTTGCAAGAGTTTAAGAAATCAGTTGATGTAATTCCTGGTTTACTCGAAAAACTGGTAGCAAATGAAGATGCCTGTATTTAATCTCTATATAAATAAAATGAACTCATTTTTCTCCGTCTGATTTTGACATTAATAGGATTAAAAATCAAGATATTTCATGCAAATATAATATGCACAAACGGCAGAACAATATCTGAGGTGTGTTATAGGCTTATTATTTCTCAAATTCCTCGATAATCTTAGATTTCTATACTTTTTCTGCTGAGAAGTCACGGCCAAAATCAGTTAAGATCAATAGAAGTGGTAAAATATTTTCTCTCTAATAAATTCCTCCTCCCCCTGCCACCACTTAACACCGTTTGGGGATCGTTCACAAGGAACAGTTGAGAAGAGAACACCGGTTTGGCTTCGTAGTTCTTTCATGTGAAGTTATTTAAAATCACTAAACTAAGCTGCAGTGCTCTGTGGTGTAGTGGTTAGCGTGCTGGACAATTCACATTATATTTTCACGTTCGCGCCGACCTACCGTAGACGTTTTTTTTTTTTTTTTTTTTTTCCTAAACAACTGGAATGGACTTTTCTTGGTGGCCGAACTGTTAACGTTGCAGATGTTTTTTTTTTTTTTTTTTTTTTTTTTTTTTCACACTTTATTTTCCTACTTTTACTCATGACTCCGGGTTTGATCCTTCCTACTTACCTACCATAACATTTTTTAAAACTTCCCCCCCGTCCCGGAAACAAACACTCGGGCAACGCCGGGTACCCCCGCTAGTTTGAAATAAAAGTCTATGCATTGTACTTTCTTTTCGTATTTGTTAATTGTATAAAGCAGATTCCAAAAATGAATTGCATGTATTTTAAAATATGGAGTTACTTTTCAATCATATATGTCTGGTGTCCCAATAAAATGTATACACTCTAAATGACCATAAAACCAACATTTATAGGTATGTGTGTGTGTGTGTGTATGTAATATATATATATATATATATATATAAGCGAAAATGTATGTATGTTCGCTTTTTGTGTATGTCTGCAAAAGGCTTTTTTCCGGTAGGTTCTCGAGGCCGTCGCTCATTCTTAAAACATTTTATATCGCGTCTAAATGAAAATATCTATGACTTAACAACGGGGGTCGTGTGTGTGTATTTAATTTGCCGGACTTTTACCAGCTCGCCGCGTCTTCAAAAAAGCGGGGGAAATAGTAACTGGCTTGCAGCACAAAACTAGGTCAAACATGACACCACTTTCGCACACTTGTATATTTTACTTTATACACCTTATTTTAACACGCTTATCAATTCCTCTTCCCTCGTGGCCGAGGTGGTTAGGTGTCTGGCTTTTTTTCCCTTTCGTTTCCACTTTCGTGTCAAGGCTTCGGAGTTCAATTCTACCTTCCTACTAAAACTTTCTTTTTCTTTTACACCTCCAAACGCCTGGCCAACGATTTTTTTTTTTAACATACACACCTCCAAACACCCGGGCAACGCCGGGTACCCCCCTCCCCCCGCTAGTTATAGAAAGAAAAGTTTCATACATCAAAATACAGTGAACAAATATAGAAACCAGCTTATTATCGAAAGTATTAAAATTGTTGGCCATTTTAGTCCATGAACAGCTGACAACACTCACTGATTGAATCTAAAACGTTCCTAATTTCAATTGGTATGTTTTGGCACATCTTCTTTCAGTGGTTGCTTTCAGCTCGTTCATTGTAGCTCGTATTGTGATGTGAAACCTGTGTTTAACATCCCCCCCCTCTCAATCCATGTGGGGGCGGGTTAAATCTGGTGAGTGTGGACAGTACTCGATACTTTCTCTTCATTTTAACTATCTGTTTCGCAGGTGACTATCAAGATATGCTCTTACGTCACTATGATAGTGGGGAAGTGCTCCATCCTGCTGGAAGTGCCATTTTTTATTCCTAAACATCTCTTGGGAACGTGGCATAGCGTATTCATGTAGCAAGTTGAGATAATTTAAAGAGTGTATATATTTTATTGGGACACCCTGTGCATGTGTGTGTATATATATAAATAAACTCTACTGTTTACTTGATAAAACAGATTAGTATTATTTATCTATTTTAACAGTTTTATATTTTTATTAATATTTTTATTTGTTGTCCATCTATTTTCAGATCCAGGAACGAGCAAAATCCTTTTTCCGAGATTTGTGTGAACAAGTCCGAAAAAGTTGCCGAGTAGAAGATGGTACTTACACTCCAGCTCCGATCAAGCGTCGTTATGAGGATGCGATTGATGGCTGTTTGCATGAGCAGGACCTCCACCCTGCTAGTGCAGACACTCTAGATGGTGCGGTAACCAGCCCAACTCAGGCGATCTCCAGCACCCTGGATGAAGACAGCGAGCACAAGAGACGCCGACACGCCCGAAATAATATCCAAAAGTTGGATGTAAACACAACTAACAATGGTGTCAGCAAAAGTCCAATCCTTCAAGAATCGACTGCTGATAGCAAAATCTGCACAAGCAACCCGAAGGAGTCAGATTCCCAATCTTGTGCCAGTGGCTCCGCATCAAGTGCGGAGATGACACCAAATGGTGCAATTAATGACGAGTGCTGTAATGGAATCTCTGTAGATGTCGGCTCTAACGGAGGTGGAACACATCAAGGAAACATGTCTCCAAAAGATAGTATTGCTGCAGTTTCTGCTGCAGCGCTCCTATCTGTTGATGTACCGACAGCCTCGTCCACTTCTTCAGTGCCACCAAACTCTCTCTTGGAGAATGGTTCTTCTGCAACAGCAGTTCAGTGCAATGCGGCGCAAAACGGATCTACCCACACTGATAGAACTGTTTGTGTTGTATCCAGCACAGGAGCCTCTCTGACTTCTCATCCGAACACAAACGGAAGTGGTGCTACGATAACTAGCAGTAATGTAGCCAGCGGAACCAGCAACGGCAATATGAAACGCTCCAACTCTTCAAGCAGCTCTGGCTTCTCCAGTCTTCTCGAAGAGAACGAGTTGCTAGATTCTGATGACAGTAGCATCGCAGCCCTTGATGACTACTGTCACAACAACAATAACAACAACAATAACAACGATGATGACGATGACGACGATGATGACGATGATGATGACTTTTGCAGTAAAGATTCCGACTCGTGCTATGATTCCCCATTCACTGTTCCGGTGTCTGATGCCGATGTGCGCAGCAACATCCCCTGCCCAAAGTTCACCAAGTATGGCTGCCCAAATGTGTCGCTGTCTCCGTTACTTGAACATCGACACTCTACTTTCTCGAGTATGAGCTCCGGAAGAAGCAGCAGCTTTGACGACGGTGACAGTAGCCACCAAAGCGTGGCTGATGTGCTGATAGTTAGCCATGGTGGTTTCTTGAAAGAATTGATCAGACTTTTCATCGATGAGCTTGAATGTAAGTTTCCTGGTGGAAAAGGGCATGCTCTTCGACTCTCTCCTAACACGGGCGTCTCTAAATTCACAATCACTGTTGGGGAACCGAATAAGGTGTTGGTGACTTGTTTGCTCATCCACGACAAAGACCATTTACTCACTTCCGGTCTGAATAGTTTCCCACTCATTAATCCGCTGAGTGCTCTCCCTTCACTGACTGGACATTCAGCTATCGGCAAACGATCCCCTCCAAATAGTTCTTCTCCAAATGTCCTGCCTACTCTTTCTACTCCTCCTCCGCTCTATCTACCGGGCTCAAATCTTGGACCGAACTTGTCATCATCGTCTCCAGTAAAATCATCCACAAAGACAAAACCTCCCCTTATTCTTTCTTCTCCTCCATCTTCATTATCCACAACATGTGCATCCCCTTCATCTCTGTTGCTGTCATCCTCTAGAGAGGGCTGCTCAGGAGGAAATGTGTTGTAAATTCTCCCTACTCCCATCCCCTTCCATTGGTGGAAGATGTGAGATTCTTTGAGTTTTACATTAAAAAAAAAAGAAAAAAAAAAGAAAGAAAAAAACAAACAAAAAAAACATATTAAAGAAATATATGCAGTTGAAAAAGTGTGACATGTGAAAAAGTTACAGATTTTGAACAGGGTGAACACACACAAAAAAAAAAAAAATACACAAAATTAAAAGAAAAACCGGAAAAGAAAAAAATATATATATGTGAGTAACAAAACTAAACCCACCCACCCCAAAATAAGAAAAGAAAAAAAAACTTTTAAAAATCAAGATTGGAAGGGGGGGAAAAATTAGTATAAATTTTTATTTATACAAACATTTCTTGTTACATATACGCATACATGTTTCAGTTAGTCAGAAATGGCTGAGATCTCTTCAAACTGGATGGATAGTTGAACTATGGATGAACATATGTAGCGAGAAATGTTTGCATCAATAAAAATTTAATAATATACGGCTCTACTTGTAACTGAGCACTATTATATAAACACAGTAAAAATCATAGAATTGTTTATCAATATCTATGATCTAAACTTCACCTGGAATACTATATATATGTATGTACATGTGTGTGTATATATGTATGTATATATATGTACATGTGTGTGTTTATGTATATATATGTACTTGTGTGTGTGTGTGTGTGCGTGCGTGTATATGTACATGTGTGTGTGTGCATATATACATACCTGTGTGTGAATATATGTACATCCGTGTGTGTGTATGTATGTGTGTGTGTATATATATATATGTATATATGTGTGTGTGTGTATATATGCGTGTATGTATGTATATATATATATATATATATACACACATACATACATGTACATATGTTCACATAGCATATATGCACACGTATGTACAAGTGTGTGTGTGTATATATATATATATATATATATATATATATATTCAAATCTTTAATATGACAAAATTAACGTAAAAAGATAAACACACACACACACGTGTAGATGTGTACATATAAATGTATGATGGAATTTCGAACCAATTACCTACCATCTGAAATCTTTTTTATCCCAAAAAACTATTTATAGTTCATCATTATGTTAACATGAATTTATATTTTTCAATAACTTTCTTACTGTTTTTGAAGGGAGGGTGAACTTTTTGTTTCTGAAGTTAAGTTTTTTTTTTTTTTTGTGAAATATACAACTTTACTCAGTGGTCATGAAGACCAGTATGAATTTCTACACTTTTGTCATCATATCTGACATGCTAATACTGTCTATGTGGGAGTAATGGAGCTAATCGTGAAACAAATTATAGTTGGAAGTCTTTGTCCACTCTAAAGTAAGACTTTTGTTTTACCAAGACTTTACACCAGAAAGTTATAACCTGATAAGAACAAATGTGTTTTAAATAATTGTGAAATTTATTAGATAATCCATAGAAAACTTCACAAATATTTTGAAAAAAATATAAAAATGTTGGAGATTTTAAAGAGTGGGTGATTTGCTCGAAGTTTCAACAAATATATATAATAAATTATGATTGAAGCAAGAAAAAATGTGGGTCAGTGTTGGACAGAAAAGGTTTCATTTTTTTTTTTTTTTTTTAACATTTCAAGAGAATGAGAGGATCAGTTTTTACTCTTGAAAAAAAAATGACAATACAAAAATTACCCCATAAATAAAATAAAATATTTTTGTGTCTTAGCCCATGTGTATTTGCATATGTATGTGTGTATTTGTGTACGTATGTGTATCGGTATAACTGATGAATTTGTCTGTACCCAGATTTGAAATAGACTAACAGATTGACATGTAAAAAAAACTGAACCAGTGTATGTGTGTTACAGAAAAAAAGTTTTTTTTTTTTTTTTTTTTGATTTAAGGAAACTTTGTTTTTTTTTTTATAGAAGTTTTATTTTTAATTAAAAAAAAAATACTTGTTTATTTAAGAAAAAAAAATGTTATTATTAATCTAAAAGTATTAGAGTACAAGTCTCTCTGTAGGCAAGCTTAATGAATGTTAGATTCAAACCGTCATATATGACCATTCCAGGTGGCATACTTTGGGGATTTCCTTAATTCTTTTTATTTTCTTAAAAATCTTTCTTTCTTTTTTTTTTTTTTTTTTAAAGTTTAATAGTCACATCTAAATTATATTTTATTCTGTTTTTGTACAATCTACAGCAAAAGACGACAGTACACTTCGCTTCAGGGGCACATGCATAGTACAATACACTAGTGACGTCACAAAGAATGCTTTATATCTTTGTGTTTGGTAACTCTGCAGGATAAGAATGTGTCCCAAAATCTGTGTTTTTCTAGATCTGGTGCACGTTGGTCACTCAGTTAAACAAATGGCTTCCAAGATGAAAACTGTCTAAAGAGTAAAGTGGTCAACCATATTCAAGGGCGATCTGAAGCCTCCGTTTTCCTTAGCTACTACACCAAGATATAAGGGAGGGTGCTACTCTTTTCCCCGGGAATACTCCACTTATCTTTGGTCCTCATCTTACAATGCTGACTGTTAAGGCCCATCTTTTTATTATATATACTAGCTGTTACCTGGTATTGCCTGGTCGAAACCTATTACTATTTAAGATACACCGAATATCCTAACTTTTTACGAGAAGACCACGTGTTGGATTTAAGGAAACATAAAACCCATCCATCTTGGTCTATGAAAATCAAACGCGAAGTAACTTTCATAACTTAAAAGGGACATAACTCTCATAGCTTGAACAAATAAGCAGCTATTGTCAGCTATTAACACTTAAAAATTAAATTTAATATGAACTAAAACAAAATTAAATAAAGCAACTTTACATATTTCTAAATAGAACAATTGAAACTATTCTATTACAATAATTAATAACTTTGAGCTAATTATTAAAATAGATTTTATTTAATGTAATATGCAAATGAGGTTACTCATTCAGTGTAGATTTTTTTTTTTTTTTTTTGAATGAATAGTATAGAAATCATGTGGAATAAAAGTGTATATAAGTCTTTTTTCAGTATGTAAATTAATTTGTGAAACAATGTACCTTTTGTACGTATTAAATTGTGAACAAACGGACAGCAATACGACTTTATTATAATAGATATAAATTCTTTGGTATGATTATACCATAAATTGAACCTTGGTCTCTTGACACGTCAGGAAACATGTTTAGTATTATACCAAATGTTATGGTTCTTAAAGACAAATTTGTTTTAGAAGAAAAATTGGTATCGAGCCTTGGTGGTGCAACTATATATATATATATATATATATATTATCCATGGGCAGTTATGCTTTATCACAGCTGTTCTGTGTGGCTAGACTAGCATACATCTGAAGCTTGGGATCAAATTTACAATGATCTAGCCTATAATTTGCAGATCTAATGCCAGAAAAGGTGCTGTTGACTAGTGGTATCTGGAATGCTTTTACATGAACGTTGACTGCTACTTACCAGTGCTCCATTTGTTTATTAACAAAGAGCTTTGCATTATGCTAAATAGTATCAGGCGATATTGTTCATGGTAATGCTCTACTCGAGAAGGAGTCTTTTATGTAGTCATTCTTGACAAACTGTTTTGTTTTATTACAGGTCTTCACTGCTGCTAGACTCATACATAATGTCATGGTGTAATTGTTATGGGCATGTACAGTACATTTCGTGTGTTTTCTAGTTCTGTTGGGGGTTACATAATAACTTTCACTAATATTCTCGAGTAAGGGACGTCTCTCTCTCTCTCTCTCTCTCTCTCTCTCTCCCTCTCTCCAGCTAGGCCTAGGCTTTGGTTGTGCATAACTAGTCTATAAGGTGAAAATCTCTGAAATAACAGTTTTTCTCATTTGGCTGCAAACGAATATAATTATTCTATGATTGTGATTTCCAATAGACAAGAAGCAGATGAAAGGAACAAGTAGTCAGCAGATAAGCATTTCCAATTACAGTTTATATTTTTCTTTAAAAAAAAAAATCGTTTCAAAATGTATTAATAAAATTATTAGAACTTCATGTGCATTTTGGCAAAATTCAAGAATTAAATAGTTATCTCCCCCTGGTGCACTCTCCTTCTTTGTTGTGTTCACTGCCACTAACATTTGATTTTCCTCTGTAAGAGAGAGAAAAAAAATAGTTGATCAAAGTAAACGATTAAAAATTTTTTTCTTATTCCATACTGGGCATGTACATCGTAAAGGTTTTCCTAGTTATAGTCACCTACTGTACTATAGATCAGTTCCTCCACTTTTATTGGTCTTCGCTATTTCTATTGTGAATCGAGTTATTAAAATAAGATACAAGAAAAGGACATCATTGCTAACTATTTTCTATTTAGGATGAAGACCTACAGAAAAAAAAAAAAAAAAACCCAAAAGACTGTTAGAAGCTTCACAGAGAGTAATTAAAAGTACTTTTCTGGCTACAGTTTCCCCCCCCCCCCACTCTATCTGTGCCTAAATCAAAATGCAAATTACATGAACGAAGCTTCTTTGTTAGAACCACAACACACTCATCTTCAAGTTCAGTGTAAACAAATTCTGGTTAAATAATCAAACTGTACCCAATTTCCAACACTAACAATTACCTTGCTGTTATCTTACTGACCACCTTACACTCATTAACCTTTATTAATGATTGACCTTTGACCCTTGATAGGTTTGCTCCCTTGTTAAAAAGAAATAAAACAAAGAGGGAGTACGTTTTAGTGATGTCATGCAAGCTTAGATTTATAACAATCCATAGTTTGAAATTTTTAGTTTTTTACTTAAAATTAAGCATATCCTTCTGGAATGTATAAGCTAAGTCCATACCAGAAATATATATATATATATATATATATATAATATATATATATATATATATATATAATATATATATATATATTCTATTATAGGAACTGTTAGGAACATTAAAAAAAAAAAAGAATAGGAGCATCTTATTGAACTCTCAAATTTGTATGGAATTTTTAACTGCATCTTTTCTTTAATCCATGGGGGTAGATTACTTTCATTTCATGAATCGTTATTGGGTAGAAGTCTGAAGAAATCTTTTATATTCTTATTCCAGAGTTCAATAAGATGTATCTGAAGAGATGAGAGAATGGCTCAGAGAAAACATTGTAAGGATAAAATTTTGATACCAGAATTGTAGTTTGAATAATACAAGTTATTAATCCTCAACGAGTTGCATCATAAATTGGTGTATATTACTATAAGACATAAATTATTTTTTAAAGTAATACAGTTAGGAAATTCATGAAAAACTATTTACTTTAGTTTACATACTCTTTTGTGACCTATTTGTCTTTTAAATAAAATATTTAATGAAGGTTTTAAGTTTGTCTCAATAACAGATCTGAGCAATGAAGCCATCTTTATTTTATATAAAAGTGACTAAGCTTTATACAAGTACAGATCTCAAATAGAATACTGTTAATTAGGTATGACGCTGAGTTATAATGATTGAGCATCTTGGTCGATCAGATTGCTTGTTGGTTATGTTTCTTGCTGTTTGTTAAGCTCAAATTAAAAAAAAAAAAAAAAATGTCTGGAATTAAAGTGCTTTAAAGATTGGTGCTATGTAATCTTCATGTTTATTTTGTCTTCCCATATCACTTTAAAGAGAGAAAGAGATACAAAAGAAAGCAATCAAAGAGGATGATGGAAAAGAGTGCCTAACTGGTAGAGGTTTTGGTACAAACTGACTTCAAAAGAGATCAAATCCGTAAGGCTCAATAGATTGATAGTGGTTGTAACATTCACATAGTTAACACAGGATACAACTTAGTAACTAATTTATTACTCAACATAAAACCATAAGTCATTAGACTACGTACCTCTATCTCATACTTGACCAAGGTCCTGGATATGACCTTAAACTATATCCAATGAGGCCCCAGCTTGCGGGCTTTATGGAGTGGGGAGCCACCCTTTAATTGCCATTGCTCCCAGGTCCACTCTGACCCGGAGTGGTAGTACCTGTTAAGGTCCTAACTGTGGGTTAAATAGAAACTGACTTGAAAAAAAAAAAACAAATATATTCTATTAAAAAATTTCTCTCCAAATAAACTGGGTTTGATATTAAATAACCTGAAAAGGGTTGATATGCCGTAGAACAAAAAACAACCAACCATACTTGACCAAACTTTTCAAGGTCAAAGGTCAAGCTTGTATGAAATGTAGAATTTCCTTGGCTATAATATCGGCCAGATCTCCAGGATCTCAAAATTAAGTTAGACTGTGAGAAATACTTTGATCTAGTTTTGTGGCAGTTGATCAAGTGCTGTGGACTTTGGACTGGATGCAAGTCATATATTTTGTCAAATTTGTTGCTATGTTTAACTGTATCTAAGGGCTATTGACCAGTGATCTTTTTATAGTCAATGTAATCACCCCCCCCCAACAAACCGAATAAGCAGCAAAATCCCACCTCTACACAGATCCTCAGATGCAAGAAAGCCTTCTAATAGTTTCTTTCCCAGAACTTCTAGACTTTGGAATTCCATTTGGGGTCCCTGCTTCCCTGACTGTACTAACATACAGAAATTCAAATGTAATGTAAACAAACATCCTGCTGGTTAACTCCCTACAAAGTATCCCTGCAATTATGTCCCAGATAGTAGCCCCCTACATCAAAGTGGCACATTGTTTTGGGGTGAAAAAAAAAATATTCACTTGTGTTTTTACTTTTAATCACATGAATATTTTTTGTCTTTTATTTTGTAGCTATTAAAGTCAGGAGTTGCAAAATTAACACGCATGCTGAGAGAGAGAGAGAGAGAGAGAGAGAGAGAGAGAGAGAGAGAGACTGATTACATGACAAATGCAGAGAGGGGGAAATTTTTGTATAGTGTCGGCCTTGTGTTTGATTGAATATGAGAAGAGATGCAATACTAATGAAGCTTGAAATAGAATATCGTAATCGTCTCACCCTAACGTTAAAAAAAAAAAAAAAAAAAAAAATGGTCTTGTGTGCAAGTAAGCAAATAAGTATAAATAAGGTCATTAATGACCACCATGTTGACAGCATCCTTTATTACTGATGTCATCCAACCTAATAAAAAGTATTTACTTTGATTAAAAGTGAAATGAATTTCTAGATTATGTAAGAAAACCAAAGAGGGGAGATATAACATATGATAAATATTTGGAATCAAGTCTCCCCTTACTGTTATTTCAGATCATTTGAAACCATAGCAAGTTTTAGTCTCCCCATCAAGGCCAGAGGTTTTGGGAGAATATCAGATATTTTGTAATTCATATGCAAAACTATGAAAACAAATGACTATGATTGAACTATTGGTAAAGGTGCAGTATCTTCGCACCCGCAAAAAAAAAAAAAAAGAATCCTTTAAAATTACCACTATCATAGGTTTTTAAGGGTGCTGAAAAATGAAAACAACTTAAAATCCCAGGAGACGAGTAATTTCAATGATATGAATAAATTATAGTTTTAAAAAGTGGGGGATCACTTTTCTATATTAGTTTAACGTAAAATAAACACCCACTTTATAGCCAGGGTGGTCATAAAGTGGGTGCTCATTTTACATTTAATCAATATAGAAAAATGATCCCTCACTTGTGTAAACAATGTGCGACCTTACAACCAAATGCCCACTACACAAGCCAGATCATCAGCTTTCCAACAAATCCTCATTTGTTAAATTCTGATCAATAGTCGCCGAGATTTTGAACTTATAAAAACTCCCCCCCCCCCAAAAAAAAAAAAAAAAATGGTATATATATTTATAGCCAAATTGAATATTGAAGTGCTCGTATTTTTGATTCTATGGGAGCAAAGTGCATGAAAATTTGTAGGGTTTTTTTTGAAGATTATAATACTATTCTATGGTTTGGTAAAAAAAGAACCTATATTTTCAAACCAATAAAATATACACAAATTTGCCTATATATATATATATATATATATATATATATGTCCTAGCAGGTCAGTTTTAGTCTTGCTGCTTCTGTTGTCTCCCCCTGTGGCTTTGCCAGGACTCTAATACAGAGTGACCCCCCCCCCACCCCCCCCCCCCAAAAAAAAGAAGCTAAATGGAGGCCATCTAGAACATATGCTGTAGAACGGAGAAAAATGGCCAAAGACCCTAGTGTTAATCACCTGAAAAAGGCCAGAGGATGAGTTGGTCGAAATGTGGTGAAACGATGAAGATGAGGATAATAATCTGCAAATAAATAAATAAATAAATATTACTCATCTCAAAGGATTCCAATAATATATATCGTGATATTTTGCTTAAGGTAATGGCGATTAATAGAGCAATATATGTTGAAATCAAATGATTTGCGTGTAAGACTTTCTTTTATTATTATATTTAAGATGTGCATTTTCAATTGCTGCTTAAACTTAACTGACAGACCAATTTAAACGCTATTTCAGAATTGGGTGTGACAGACCAGTGTCTGGAAACTCTATAGAGATGAAATGACTAATGAAAAATTAACTTTATTTTGAAATTACTTTTGTCTTTTATCTTTGAACTCTAATTTCTCTGTATTTGCAGGAAAATTTATATGATGCCCGTGCTCATGATAAATTTAAGACATTAGACTTGCATAATTTTTCCAGGTAAAAGCTTGTTATTTAAGAGTCTAGCGATATCTAGTAGAACTGCTTGAGAAACTGAAATATTGAAATTATTTAAAGCAAGCTATTTCTGATTGACTAGAACTAAACAACTATACTTTGAAATGCATATAACTATTTCCCAAAATGATTTGTCACTGGTCAATATCTCCTTTCTTTGAACTCGCATATTTAGCTGACACACAGTGGTATTCTGGCTTAGGAGACGTCTTCATACATGTTTTCAACTTTCTTCCTCCTTGCAAAATCAAGCAATTCCTTCCTTCCTCCCTAATTATGTCCGTTCTTACCTGATTTCCCCTTCTGTTCCCATATTTTGTTACTTTGACCCTTTTTAACTCTGCCAGACGGCTTGTCCTTTAATAGCTGTATGTACAGCCAAATGGAAAATAACATATTTGTAATTGAACATTGAAATTCTCTGTTACTTGAAAAAAAAGAAAAAAAATATTTTTTGTTGATTTTAATGGAGCTGACAGAAACCACGTAATCTCATCCTCAATTTGTGTATGCTCCTCATGCCCCGCTCCCTCAACAAAAAATAAACATGCACCCACCTGAAAAAAAAAAAATTGTATCTTGTAACAAATAATAAGTTGAGGACCGTGGAAATTCCACGGTTATATCTTTCATTTGTCATTCTTAAGATAATTCCATTTTATGAATTTTCAATGCGCCTGCAGACCCCAAGATATTATTGTACCATGTTTAATCAAACCGAAACATGCTTACCTAAGTATTCTCCTGAATGCAGTTTCAGCATATATCTGCTCACGTGGGGGATGGGAGTCCATTTTAAGAGACCTATTAAAGAGTTTGTGACATACTTCCATTCTGTAGAACTTTCTGTGTGAATGACTCCCCCCCCCCCGATATCATTGTACCATCTTTGAACAGGACAGATACTACACTTTAGTCCTAGACCAAGAAAGTGTATTTTAGTTTGTTTCATGTTCGACAAAACCGAGATACCAGATGAAATTAAATGAAAAAAAAAATGCTGACGCTTCTCTATCATGCAAACGAAAAATATTATTGGATTGCTAGTGAAACAACTAGTTCCTACGTAATTGTCAGGTATCCAATAGTAACATATTAAAAAATTATGAAAAACGATGATGTAGCAAAATAATTAATAATGAAAAAAAAAAAAAAAATTTTTTTTTGAAAGCAAGCCAAATTGCTGGATTACACTTATTAAAAACAGATAAGTTGATGAACATAATTCGAAATGTCGGACAAAATTTGCCCCCCCCCCATATAAACTTTATTAAAAACGGGTTTTCATTAATAATTATTTATTTTACCTTATCGTTTTCCATAATTTTTGGATATGTTACTATTTGCGACATGACGATTATGTAGGTACCATTTGTTTCACTTGAAATTCAATTTTTTCTTTGTTTTTAATAATATAGAAGCACACAAAAAAAAAACAATTATTTTTTTTTTTTTTACTCTTACCTCTTTGGTGATCAGGTGATCCCATCTTTTTTATTTTAACAAGGGTGAAGGGTGATAACGTATGTACGTACGTACCTGAAATTATCGTAGTGTATTATTTTTTTTATTATATAGATAATACATTTTTCGTATCAGTTTTTTTTTTTTTTTTTTTGTGTGCACATATTGTCTAACACATGTGGATACTGCAATGTTTAGAGCATATAATAGATATCTTCACCTCCTTACACCCTCACTCTGCCCCCCTCCCACTCTACCCCCCCCCCCCATTCCGAGTAACCTGTTGAAAAATATTTTCTTTTGGTATACATGTCCGCGCATGCATTAATTTTTTTTTTTTTTTTTTTTTTTTTGTGTTTACGTATGTTTTATATGTATGACGCAGTATAACACCGACTCATAAGTCTGTCACATAGCACACATCGTGTCCCCCACGAACAATGATCACTTAACATGGTGGAGAGTGGGGGGGGGGGGGGTCATGTTCTCCACAATACAGGATTCCCTAAAATTTAAAATAAAATTCATGTGTGGAGGTGGTTCGAAATGTCATCCTTTATGATTGAGAAACTGATTAAAATATATGCATATACATAATTGTGTGTGTGCGCGTGTGTATATGTAATTTGTTTGTATATCTTATTCAAAGTGTGTGAATGTGTGTGTGGTTATACCTAAACTGGCTACATGTCCTGTGTTGGTTTTATATATATATATATATATATATATATATATATATATATATGTAATGTGTGTGTGTTGGTAATTGCATGCTAAGTGAAAAATGAAAAAAATGTAAAAAAAAAAAAAAAAAAAAAGAAAATATTTGTTCTTCCAGCTGTGATAATTTTTTTGAGAAAAGATATAAACAAACAAAAAAGAATTAAAAAAAAAAGAAATAAACAAAATCTCATCACAAAGCAATGTTCTTTGTTTTTAATTTTTATTTATTTTATTTTTAATTTTTTATTCATTTATATATTTGTTTGTAAATTGCAAAATGGCTGTTTTATTTAGATTTAAAACGGCCATTTTGCAATTTACATCTAGAGAGAGGATTTATTTTTCCACTGACGATGGGTTATTACTACCCGAAAGGACCTTTGGAATTAAATACCACCCACAGTTTAAATTCAGGTAGATAAATGAATAAATATATATTAAATAAAAAAAATTAAAAAGAAATATTGAATTATTTATTATTCATATATTTATTTATCTTCTCACAGCCACTGTACATTTCCTGCATTGTACTAGTCTTCTAAAAATACCTTTAAAAAAAAAAAAAAAATACTCTGGCTGAAACCGAAACCTAAAGACAGTGATTCAAGTATGATAACCATTAGGCTGGCTTGCCACAATCTCTACAAAGTGTTTTAAAACTTACTTTCAAGATGAAACACCCGTCTAGCTGAATCCACTGTCAAAAGTTTCCCCCACTCTTTATCTGTGCCTAAATCAAAACACGGATTCCATGAACAAAGCTTCTTTCTTAGAACTGCACGCCTGTGGAACTCTGTTCCGTCTGCCTGCTTCCCACCGGACTACAACTTGGATGTGTTTAAGTCCAACGTTAACAAATTCCTAATGAACTGCCCCCTTAAGTAAACACTTCATCAAATCTCCACACTAACGTAATGTACTTGCAATAACCCTTATCCCTGAGTGGCTTCCGGGCCTTGATAAGTGGTGATCACTGTGTAAAAAAAAAAAAAAAAAAAAAAAAAAAAAAAAAAAAAGATAAAAATCTGACGACCCCCCCCCCTCCCACACACACACATACCAATTGTTTAATTTTGACCCGTCAGCAGACCGTTTTCCAGATAAAACCTGATTAAAAAGTTTTCCACATGCTGGAATATCCTATATACCAAATGTCAAGTCTGTAGATCAAAAATCCTTAGAGTATATAGGTTGAGAAGTGTCCTCATACACATACACATTCTCACTTTTCTAGCTATATAGATAACCACTGGATCTGAAATGATCGGCTCTCAAGTTGGAGTCGTGTATCTATCTCTCAAGGTTGCATGGTGGACTATGCTTTACCTCTCAAACCAAGGGCGATCACTCTTATTCCTTCCAAGGGAAATAACTCTTTTCTTGGGTTGACCCTAGCACCCGACAAGCAGCAAAATCCCGTCCCTGCGCTGTAGAGGTCCCTAGATGTCAGAAACTTTTACTCAAATGGTTTCTTCACCCAAACTGCTAGACTTTGGAATTCCCTCCTGGGTCCTTGCTTCCTTAACTGTACTGACTTGCAGAAGTTCAAGTGCAATGTGAATAGACATCTTGCTGCTCAACTCCCTACATAGTAACATTTTATGTGAAAGTGAGACTATGCCTATAACAGTAAAAAAAAAACAAAAACGTCAGACATTGGCACGCCTCTGCATTGCTTGGAAGAAAAAAAAAATTGGTGGGGGGGCTGCTTTGATGCCTTTATGCTTATTTTGATCTGTATCTTTGGTAATTCCAATATCTTTTATTTTTTTTTTGTAATCCTAAAATTATTTGAGTAAATTTCGATTATATTGACACCTTACTGATCAATGTAGCCCTAACAGTGGATGCAATATGCCAGCAACAATCCAATTTCTCTGATTTGTTCCCTTAGCAGTTATTCTTCCTGCTGAAAACCAACAACTTTGGCCAGGTTTTTTTTTGGGGGGGGGCATGATTTCTTGAACCGTATGCAAAAGAAACGTTGTAAGAATTTGTGATTGTAGTCAACTGTGTCGAAAAATTCCTTATCTTATGTTGCCAGACATACTACTTGTGCTTGGTTGTTGGACCTATGTTTTGTTAAACCGACATAAGAAACCTCTGAATCACATTTCACTAAATGTGTGTAGACTGTTTTGCAATTTCTTCAGGATCAGTTGCTTGTCAATTATAAAGTTTAATTAAAGTACCGTAATATTCCAGTTTTCTATTGTAAAAATAAGATTTAAAAAAAAAATACACACACACACACATAAATTTTCCAATCTTATAAATAAACTTATTTCAAGTTAACGGAAAAAAATAACATTAAATTTCTGTGCGAGGTTTGAACCTACAGACCATATCATGCAAAAAAAAAAATATGCTGTCAACTTACCCACAGTAGAATTTTCATGGCCCGTTGTTCTATCATTGTTGCTAAGCGACGACATGGAAAAAATGGCTTTATCGATGATAGATAAATGAAAATAACGGTTTCGATTATCGGTAATTATCGGGGAGTATTCTGAGAGAAAACTTAACTAAGATCACTCCCAAACTTATACACTTAAGTTCTGTAAATTTTAAAGAAAATCTGCTTAACCGTTTGAGTCTATAAGAAATGAACTCGCACACAGTTGCATTTATATAATTGTAGAGATATATTAGGCACCTCCAACACGTGACATAGATACCCCCCTCCCTATATGTCTCCTGACGTAACTGTAATTTCATTTAATATTATCATCATAACTTGTGTGCCATTTACACGAAGAAGCTTAAAACAAACTAGTAACATTTTTAATCATTTTTTTTTTACAGCATACGAAAATAATAAAAATGCAGGATTAAAATTGTGTTTACGTTATCGACATCATATGTAGTGATTATTTCAAAGGCGTTAACACTCGTTTAAAAAAAAATCTAGAAAAAAATCAACTAATGGCCAGTTTTTCATGAAATTTTTAGTACGTATCCATTTTTAAGTTAACTTATATTTTAAAAGCAGTTTTTGTTAAATATGTCTGGGGAAATCTTTTTTTTTTCTGCTTCTGTGTTTTGCCCCCTTCCCACCATTTTTCATGTTTATGAAAACTAAACAAAATAAATTTAGGTCCATAAAAATTGCAATCTATCTATCTATATATCTATAAAAGTGAACGTGTCTGTGTACATTTCCCTACGCAATAACTCTGTCAATTTTTAGTCTACAGACTCAAAATTTGATATACAGGGTACTGAGATTTGGGAAAATCGATGTGATCGGGTTTTCAGCCAGAAATTTGGCGATTAAGGGGTCAAAGTTCAACGATTTGACCTAATGAGAACTCTAACAAACTCCTCCGACAATTTGGGGTCTAAATACTTGAAATTTTAGATATAGGTTCATTGGACAAGGATGTAACTTAATAACTTAATTTGAGCCCAGAACAATAAATTTTAAGGGGTCATAATAGGGGTCAAAGTTAAAAAAATTGACCCTTTAAAAATTTTTTTTTTTAATTTTTTTATTTTTTCGCTCAACATACATCTCCAAATACCCGGGCAAAGCCAGGCACCCATGCTAGTATTTTATAAAGCTGAAGAGTTTAATTCAAATATATATATATAACTACTTAATTTACTCACATAAAATTAATATACGAAAGTATAGATTTATGTGTAAACTTTAAGTATTTACTTCACAAGTGCTCAATACGTAGGTAGAGCTAGTTAGTAAGTTATAAAATGTATATGGCAATTAATCTTTTGATAAATAATTTAGTTTATTTTTATGTTAGCTGATACGTCTGCTTTTAGGCCTAATTTTTTCATTTCCTTGTGTATGATTTTCTTAAAGTTATCTCCCTTGACTTTGTTGGAGTTTTTTATTATAGCTAGTCCGTCATCTCTATATTGGCCGATATCCGTAGTATCAAATATGCCTGTGAGGGTATATAGAATGAATAATCCCACAAGATCTGATGCCTCTGAACTTATATATATTACTTATTTCACTTACCTTGAAGTTGTAAATAAAAAATGGACATAAAATCAATATTATGTTTAAAAAAAAAGAAACATCAATCTATTTTCTCAGTAACCTATGGGATGAATAAAATTCTAAATGTTTATTTATTTATTTATTTATGTGTGTGTGTGTGTGTGTGTGTGTGTACATATCAATAAAACTTTCGAACAGATGCACCGTATTGAAAAATTCTTTTTTTCTCTGAAACATATGAGTCCCTAGATTGTCTTTATCTATATATAGTTTATAATGAACAATGCTGAGTCACACAAAATACTCGAAATAAGGGTTTTTGGGCCGTTTAGTGCAATTGTCGAAAAAATTACCTTCCCATGTCAACGGAATTTAGCACTGTCTGTATACAGTCGCAGTAACAGGACTTGTGATGCAATGGATAACGCGTCTGACTACGTATTAGATGATTCCAGGTTCAAATCCTGGCAAGTTCGTAATAATTTTAATCATTTTATCCAACATTTACTCATTATCCTTACCTTTAGGGTATTTTTGTTTTTTCAGTGATTTTGTTTTGTGCATATGAGAATTTTCCATACTCCGAGTTCACAAGGTAAGCGTTGATGGTAAGACGATGTTGAGTGTACTTGATGTTGAGTGTACTCGATTCTGTGTTTTACTCCGCTTTGTGTGTGCTGACGCGGTGCAGCCGTTGGCATATAATATTAGTTAAATTACAATAACACAAAAAAGATAGAATTCTAAAACAAATTAATTTTTAAGATTTAAATAGAATAAAATTCCGATTGGAAGTTTTAAACATAGACTTTTGAGTAAGGATTTCCAATTTTAAAAATATTTTCATATAATCTAAAAAGTGACTACTGGCAATTTGAAAATAACAAATTCAAGTACAAGTTCAAATTATTTTAATTGTTAAAAGGTTTTTATTTCTAAGGTGGTGGTGGCAACTTCATTTTAGCGCTAATTTTGAAACAATATATGGAGGCCTCTAATTAATAAAATTAACACAAATAATTGCTTCTTTGATTCAATTCAAGTGTCTAGAGGCATCTGTAACAATTATATACAATTATAAGACACAAAATGATGTGGCTGATAGTGTGTAAAACGTTTGTGATGTCACACAAGAATTTGGAGCGGTCTTTATTTATATATATATATGTGTGTGTGTGTATATATATATATATATATATATATATACACACCAGGGGCGGAGATGGGACTAGTGCCACTCGTGCCCAGCACGACCAATAATTCGGTTAATGTTATTCAAAATGGATTAAAAAATCATCCATTAATTTCAAGCAAACATACTTAGTCTGATCTCAATTAAATTACATATCTATTCAAGTTTCGATAACTAAGTAGCAAAAAATTCATAAATATATCTGGGAATAATACAAGGATGCTGTTTTGAACGGGTTGTCTTTATCTGGCCACCGCCAGATTCATTGAAAACTCCATAACAGCGGCTATGACGTTGAACGTCCGTAATTCGTGCCAAGCCAAACCTTTACTCGTAATAATAATAATAATGTTAGAGAAATCCAGATTTTTCTGTAGTCACCCGCAAAGTGAAGCCCACTTATAGTGCCTAAAATATTTAGCACGATCGAGCCTGCTGATGTCTGTTTTAGGAAGAGGATGAGGGACCAGGAGAGAGAGAGGGGTGAGAGAGATCTCTAGACACATACATACGCATAAACACATGAAGAACGATTACTACTACTGCTGCAATATGTAGTAGCACGAATAGTTCTGTGTAAACATAACCACGTGTGTATATCAAATTGTAAATAAATATCAGTGATGAAGTTATTGTTTCATTAATTAATAAAGAACAGGTTTTGAATAAGAGTGAATTTGTTTTTTTGAGGAATTTTTTTTTTTTGTGAATTTTGAATCATAGAAATCTACGAAAAATACGGGTTTTAAGTCATTTTATATTAATAGTAAGAAACCCGTCAATCCAATAAACCTTCGTAGAATTCCGTAGTGATACGTAAATACTTTGTAATTTTTTTTCATAAAAACCCTGTATGTAACTTTTCTTGCTGCATCCATCATTTCACAGCTATTTAAACCCAACTTTATTCATCAATATTACCTTTTATTCTATGGGAAAATTTAATCACCGTTTTTGGAGAACATTACTTCAGTTGCCGAAATATTTCAGTCGCTTCACTACATTCAATTTTACCACGGACTTTATTTACGAATTCTTTGTATCTATTGCTAACCTGGTTAGTTGTCATTGTCATCAATTTCTTTATTCTAACAAACATATTTTTCTACTCATTGTAATGAATATCTCTTTTCTTCTATACTTTTGAAAGGGAAAAAATATCTTATCTACTGTATCGACAAGACCACAAATTATATAGTATCTTGATTGTTCACAAAAAAACAAAAACAAACACCATGCAAGGTACGTTAGTCAATCTGTGCTATGCAATGGAGAATCACGCAATAGCAACTATGATTACTTATTTGGGTCCACGGACCACGGATTGGGAACTAAAGTTGACAAAGGGCAGGGGGGGGGCGGCACGACAAGCAATAATAGGCTAGAGTCGCCACTGATACACACATACAGCAACCGCCGATTAGCGTAATCGTTAGGAGCCTTGACTGTAGTACAGGCGGTTGGGTTTCAATCCTAGCTTGAGGTAGTTGCCTGTCTAGCCGCACTGATGAGCTGTGAAACAACGAAACTACTGTATGTGGATGACTAATATATATTGAGGAAATTAGACCTGAAGTTTAAAGAGTAGTTTATTTTAATGCACTAGTAAGTGTATTATTACTATTAAAAGAAAACAGTGTTCATTGTACTGTAGATATACATATCATATATATATCGGAATCGTCCCATCATTAATATATATATGAAAATAATGATGATGGGACGATTCCGATACAATTTCCGATTCTTTACAAATCTCTAATTATTTAACTATAAGATTGTTATTTCTCCCGATTATCGTCAAAACACATGTTAAATATGCAGATATTTTCCTAAACGTCCAAATACACTTGTGGAGGAGGATCTATCGATTTTAACTTTACTGGTAATTTAAGATCAATAAATATATATTATTTTATCATTATTACCAGCAAGGGAAGATTTTGGTTTAAACAAAATCAGATAAATAAAAAGGCAATTAAAAGAATCGTTTTGATATTGGAAAATAGGCATGAATTTTTCCAATACCCTCAAATCGTTTGATTTTTCTGATTCTGATTGTCTCAACACTGTATATGTATAAGGAGGTATATTTGATAATAAAAAAAAAAAACAGGGAAAAAGTGCTCAACATGTGAGTAGAGCTAAATATGTTTTTACTCTTTCAACCTCATAGATTTTTTTACTCAAATCATTACAAAGTGTTTCGATAGACAGGACAATAAAAAAATCCTGTCCATCTCTTCAGACAATTCAAGCTAAAAAAAACAATTTTGAAGGAAAAGATTCTTTTAAAATTATGTATGGATATCAAAAACGAGAGTTGAAGTGCTTGACAGAGATTGTGAAGGGAGAAATAAGAAGAGGAAAAGGAGTGGGGGGGGAGGTACAGATAATACAGGGTGACCCCAAAAAAAAACAAAAGCTAAATGGAGGCCATCTAGAACATAGAAAAAAAAGGCCAAAGATGCTAGTGTTTTGATGTGATGTTTTGAATCTAATAAACTAGTTATGACCAAAGTTTCATTTAATTTTTTTTTTTTTTTTATATATATAGGCATCACCACATTATCAAGGCCAAGAGGCCACTAAAGGATAAGGGTTAAAGAGTGTACAGTAGAAATTGGACAATATAGTAATCATTAGTAATGAAATTTTGGTAAATTTGATAACTTATATGGAACGCTCATCAAGAACTTATTTACGTTAGACTTGAAGACAACCATATTGTAGTCAGCCGGAAAGCAGGAAAACGGAAGACAATTCCACAGGTGTGCAGTTCTAAGAAAGAAGCTTTGTTCATGGAATCTACGTTTAGGTTTAGGCACAGATAAAGAGTGGGGGGAATTATTGATAGTGTTTACAGCTAGACGAGTGTTTCTTGTGAAAGTTTGGTGAGGGAGGACCATAGATTGAAGCTCAGTCGAAAACTTTCCATGAAAATAACGATACATCAGAGACAAACTCGCAACATCTCTTCTGTGAGATAGAGGTTGCAAGGAAGAGAAAAGGACATCTCCTACGAGGCTACGAAGTCTATTTTGAACTCTATCAAGGCAGGCCAAGTCCTTTCTAGCAGCTCCTGCCCAGATGTGGCAACAGTATTCCATCCTTGGACAACAAAACACTAAGAAACGGGGCCTAATTATAGTTGGGGCCCGTTTTTTTTGGGGGGGTCACCCTGTATTTATAATTAGGATTGATATTAACAATTCAGACTAGAAGGAAATAAATAAAAAGCGAAGTGAACTAACAAAGTTAATAGTATATAATATAAAGTATACAAAAAATAAAAGATAATGAATAATAAAACAAAACAAGTGAAGCATGCATGCTCCCCCGTGAGTGCACAGTGAACGAGGCATAAAAAAAATGACTAAGTTCAGCATTGCGCCTGCCCATTTAGCTCCAAAAGTCCCCAGGGGACGTTAAATTCTGGTGAAAATGAACAAAGGGTACATATGTAAATTTGACTTCTGCACCAGGCAAAAAAAGAAATCCATCATTTGCCCCCCCCCCCTCCATCTCCCATTTAGCCCCAAAAATCCCCGGGGCCTTAACATATTTAAATTTGAGTTCAGCACCATGCTAAACTACGAAATAGACATACACAGCAAATTTTGAACAAATATGGTAAAATAGTCCCAAAAATGGAGTGTTTTTATTAACCCTAAAAAAGACCCTGGGGCACACCCAAGAGTTATCGCGAAGTATAGACAAACAAAGTTATATAGGAATCAGTTAGTTACAAATTTTCAGAAAGTTTTATAAAAATCCAAGGTATCAATTTTTTTTTTTTAATAAGCACAAAGGTTTCAATTTTAGCCATTTTAACCCGAAAGGCACCTCTAGGGGCAACCAAAGTTTTCCCAGAAAATCTGTTCTGTTACATTTTTTTTTTTTTTTTTTTTTTACACATATCATGTTTAATGTTTGTGCAAAATTTCAAAAATTCCAAGGTGTAGTGAAAAACAGTAATTCGAAGAAGAATACGAATAAGACTGACGTATGCTGATGAGGATTGAAGTCACCAGCAGGAAGGCAAACCACTCCTATGTATTAGTTTCACTACAAAAATTTCTATTTCTACTTTTATATAAAAGAAACTTGGTGTGTGTGAGTTTGTTTCCTATGGACTCCTAAATAGTTGAGCCGATTTTTTTTTTTTTTTTTTTTAATTTCACACAAATCTACTTTATATGCCTGGCAGTGTTCTTAGATGGGTTTTGTCTTCGATAAGTATCAATAATCCAAGAAAATTTGATTAAAAAAATAACAGGCAATTCTGACTAAAGTTAACATCCTGTACAACCTAACATCACAAGTGCATTTGCTAAGTTTTATTACCGCACAAGCAGAAAGGCCCAACATATAAAATCAACAGTAGGCACTTTGATATGACAGGAGTGCATTCGAAATGAATGTTTCTATTTAGGGCACAATTGAACCATGATACTTGATTTTTTTTTTTTTCATTTATTACTTTATTTCTAACCATTATTACCGCACAAGCAGAAAGGTCCGCCATATAAAATAAACAGTAGGTTCTTTCACATAATAGGGGCGCATTCAGAATGAGTGTTTCTGTTTAGAGCCCAATTGAAGCATGATAGTTGATTTTTGCATTTTAAACTTTAATTAAAGGTTTTATAAAATTATAAAAATAATTTTATAAAACCAACAATAGTTTCTCTACAGTGCAATGTAAACCACAATGCATTGTAGATTAAGTCGCTGCGGGGAGACGTGAAGCCTAATCCCAATGCACCACGGTGAGTCCTCAACTAGAGCAGGCAATTCATCGATTTGATTAAAAAAATGGTTGATTTCACTGATTTCGATGACAATAAAACATGGGAGGGTGAAACATTCGTTGATTCTTATTTAATCCCGGGCAACATCGGGTTTCCCTGCTAGTTATTTTTAAATGCTTCAGTGCGTTTGCTCTCCTGTAACAAAATTTAAATAGACTTAATCACGTTGACACACCGGTTCCCGCTTGATCACCGAAGTTAAGCAACATTGAACCTGGTCAGTACTTAATGGGTGACCATTTGGGACTTTCAGGTGTTGTATGTATTCTCAGCTTCTCTCGGCATTTGTTTCCAGTCGTACTGGATTTTTCCTTGCCACTGGACTCAAATAGCGCCGATTCAGGAGAAGTATGGCTTGGGATTGCGCAACCCTTGCCTCACAATTATATGCGCAGCAACCCTTACAGAGGGTATCCTTTGTCTTTTGAGACTGAACGGAGGCATCGATCGAGACTTTGTGTATGGGAGACTTTTTCAAATCTCGTCTTTATTGAATTACTGTGTAGCAATTCTTTAATCTCAATAGATTCTTTATTTTTTTTAATTTTTTTTTATTTCTTATTTTATTTTATTTATTTAAAAAAATTTTTTTTTATTCTATTTACTTTTTATTTTATTTATTTTTTATTTTTTTATTTTATTTTTTACTGTTTATTTTATGTTATTCATTTTATAAATTTTTTATTTTAAAAATTTTTAAATTTTGTTTATTTTTTAAATTTTTTTATTTATTTTATTTTATTTGTTTTTATAAATTTTTAATTTTATTTTTTAATTTTTAATTTTTTAATTTTTAATTTTATTTTTATAAATTTTTTATTTTATTTTTATAAATTTTTTATTTTATTTTTTATTTATTTTTATTTTATTTATTTTATTTTTATTTTATTTTTTGTTTATTTTTATAAATTTTTTATTTTATTTTTTATTTTATTTTTATTGTTTATTTTATTTTATTTTTATAAATTTTTATTTTTATTTATTTGTTTTTATTTTTTATTTTCTTATTTTATTTTATTTAGTTTTATAAATTTTTTTTTAATTTAAAAAAAATTTTTTTTTTATTTATTTCATTTTTTTGGACCACAGAAGCACTGCTTATGAAAAGGATAAGGGATAAATTTGTTTTGTCAGGTGGACGATAAGACAACATCTTGAAGATTGGAGATGAAGGGTTGAAACTGGGCAGAGTCTGATTCTTTGAAAGGACAACTTAACAAGAACTTTACATTAGACTTAAAAAATGACCATGTTGTAGTCAGTTAGAAATCAACACTGATATTGTGTCTCATGGATGGCCAGATTTTGGAAAGAAACTCTGCTCATGGGAGTTCTGCTTTGCTCCAGGTAAATATAGGGAGAAAAGGAAAATTGTTTTGTGTGGTTTTAGTGATTTTTTTTTTTTTTTTTTTTTTTTTTCGTGAATGTGTTGCAGGGGAAAATGATTTGAGCACCTATCATAGAAATAAGGTTAGAGTAGAGCTAGACTGGCAACAATACAAAATTAATTCTGTTGTCAGCTTAGTATATTCACATTTATTTGTGTTAAAACATATTCAATTATCTCCCCTTAATTATACTAGCAGCAAGAGACTGAATTAAAAAAGAAATACTTTTTGGCTTCTCCTTTCTTGAAATGATTCTTGTAATATTCATTAGAATTGTTCAACATTAGCACAAGATAACATCACAGTTGTGCTGGTAACGCATTTCATTTTTTACTACTAGATTCTTTCAGCGTTGCCCAGGAACAAATGTTTTTTTTTTTTTTTTTTTTTAATTTAATACTAATGCATCACCGCTTAGCAATGCTCAAAAAGCACTCAAGGATAAGGATTGATAAAATTGATACATTGAAAGGATTACAAGCCATGGATGGAATGGTTAGAGTGGGTGGCTCGACAAGAATTTGTTAACATTGGACTTGAAAGATGACCATGTTGTAATCAACTGGAAATCAACACTAATATTATTTTCCACAGATGGACAGATTTTCGAAAGAAACTCTGCTCTAGGTAAACATAAAGAAAAAGAAAATTGTTTATTGTGGTTTTAGTGAAACAATTATTTTTTTTATTTTTTTGCTGTGAATGTTTTACAGGGGAAAATGATTCGAGCTCAGTCGAGCACCTACCATAGAACTAACATCAGAGTAGAAAAAGACTAGCGATGTTCATTCTGTAAGAAAGAGGTGGTGCAATTTATTATGGTGTGTCTTCGAAAAAGATGCATTTCAGAGAAAAATATTATTACTTATGTCTCATGCCGAAATTTGTATGAATTCCGAAAATTATGAAAAATGGCCCAATTGTAGAATAATCTTTGTACATGAAAGGCAGAAGCGGCACACACATTTTTGTATGTCCAGCAAAGACTTTTTTTTTGTGGGGCTTCTCCGGGGGGGGGGGGGGGTTACTATTGCTTAGAACTTTTTATATACCCCCTAGATCATAATATCTACGATTTGCGAAGGGACGTCATGTCTAGATTTATTTTAATCGACTTTTATAAAATTCGCGCTATTTCATTGTGTCACGTGTTTGTTCGGCTTTTTAGTATAAATAAAGTGAAACTAATGGAGTGAAGTCATTCCTCAGCTTTCCCACCAGGACGTCCAAAAAGCAATATCAGGTTTGATCAATGCGGTGAAAACCGTCATATCAGACAATTTCTATTCATTTGGACACTCCCCTTTTTTTATGGGGAGCTGGTTTTGTCCCAACATCTTAGGAAAACAAAACACTACCTCGCAGCCCAAGTTAAGTGCAGGATTTCATTTCCCTATGGTGTGATATTTGACCTCATTAAATTCACACACCTGTCACATAACTTTTTAATCGTTTAATTTCATCCACTCTCGTTCCATTATCTTCGTAGCGTCGAGGTAAATTATCATGCTTTTTTTCCGCCTTCGCCTCAAGGATTTGGGTTCGAGCCTACCTGCCTACCAAAACATTTTTCTTTTTCTTTTACACTGACAAACAACGTTGGGCATCCCTGCTAGTTATAGATAAAGACAATTATTCAAAATTGCCATTTTTTTTCACTGTAAATTAACTCTTTAGTAGATTGAAATCAGGGGGAGATAACTGCATTCTACCATTTAAGTTGCTTTGCACAGAATCTGTTGATACCATCTTTCAGGTCGGCCATCTAGCCTTTTCTTAATATGCTGTACACTTTTTTTTTTTTTTTTCTCGAAAAATCAGCTCTATCAGATCTTCTACTGGATCAGTTTTCATAATTTTTTGTATTTATACTAATTTCGACATGACACGTAAGTACGTAATAATGTTTTTCCCTGAAATGCCTTTGTTTGAAAATACGCGATTGGGTCGGACGACACACTATAGTAAAGTTACACCGAAAGAGGCTAAGGACATCACTCACTAGATTACGAAGTCGATTTTGTAGTCTGTTAAGCAAGGAAAGATATTGACATATCATGTAAATAGCTTGTTGATCTGATTACACATAGCAGCCGTTGTGAGAAAATAGTTTGAATCCTGTAATAGAAGGTATTACTAATGCAACCGACTGCACCTCTGTTTGTTCTTTATGTACATGTGGCACAAATTTGCATATGAGAGGAATAGTGGCGATTAAAATAGACAGAATTGTAAAGAACAATCAGTCGAGTTTTAGATGGCTGATAGAGAGCATAGACATTGAGAGTTGGTGTCGTGAATTACGGTTTGAGTTAAAAGGGATTGGTATTAATTATGACGTGAGAAATTCTGGCATTTTTTTTTTTTTTTTTTTCATTCACAAATATCTACCAAAACAGCATATTCTTTGGTCTCTCTTTTCAGGGATTTGTCAGGAAAACCTGACATAAAGGTACTTTGGGCCTTCAATGTTTCCAGACTTTTTTTGCGCAAGCATTTAAAATTGTCATAGACTCTTGAAAATTCAGTATATTATTGCTATACATCTTATGAGATGACTTCCTTATTTTTATGATTTCAGGTGAAAATGAACAGCTACAACAGGAACTGGAATACACCTTCATAATATCTGATTGTCATCGGTAGTGAATTTCAAAAATAGAATCTGGATGTAAGGACACTTTACATGAACAATATACAATAAAATTCTGTTTTAAACTTGGATATTTCAGACTGCTTTTTTGACTATTTTGTATGAATCGCGCATCAGTTTTTGAGTGGCATAAAGGATTCAAGGAAGACAGGGAATTTGCGAGGGATGATGAGAGGTGTGGGATGAATAAGGAAGTCAGAAAGGCTGTTGTTCGGTAAGTAAAGAATTTCATGATAAGGACTGTCGTGTGTCTGTAAAGACAATAAATGAACGGTGATGTCAGTGTGGGAACTGAAAATGTGGAAGATTTGTGCAAAGTTTATCCCAAGCGTGTTCCATCCTTGTCACCGACTATTTGACCAAGATGAGCATCAAGACAGTGCCTCATCCTCCCTAGAGTCCAGACTTTGCTCCCTGTGACTTTGGTTATTCTCCTAAGCTCAAGAGTAACTTTAGAGGCTTTTAAGACAATTATGGAGATGAAAGAGGCTGTCATTGACACATTCACACAAGAGAACTTCCAGAAGTTGTTGGATGGTGCAACAAGTAGATTGCAGCCAGTGGCGATTACTTCGAAGTGGACTAAAGTTCCATGTGTGTACTATCAATAAAAATGCCCATATGTAAAAAGTCTAGAAACTTATTTAAGACACAGCGTACTTCAAACCCTACAAGAGAACCCTAACCAAATATTAAAAATATGGTAGTATTCAAAACCTATATAAGATACCCTCAACACGACTATACATTGACTCATATAAAGCAGTTTTTGTGATCATTGCCTCTGTTCAGTTTTGAAAGACAAGGGATAACCCATGTAAGGGTAGCTGTATGAGTAATTATGAGGCAAGGGTTGCGCAACCACCAACCACACAACTCTTGAATTGGCACTGCTTGAGTCTGCAAAAGAATTCCAGAATGACTGGAAACAATAAGTGGATAAGCAGAGAAAACATACCGCACCTTGAATTCCCAAATGGTTACCAATTTTCGTACTGACCAGTCTTAACGTTGCTTAACTACTGTGATCTAACGGGAACTGGTATATCAATGTGATTATGCCGTTTAGCGATATTATCTCAAGAAATAGCACAACTAGATACACCACCAAACGAAATGAATTCTCAATCTGGAATCCGGCAAGACCAAGAAAAGACCACAATGAAGATATGCTTTAATATAATTAAATGGTGAACTGGGGAGAGAAAATTTAGTGTTCTGCACTGTTTGACTAACGCTTGAGAGGTAGAAGATAATCTTGATTGAACTTTGGTATCTAAGTATTTAATATAGTATTATCTCCCCTTTAATATTAATGTACCTCATATAGCGTTATCTCCCTTTGATTTGTAAGATCTATAATATAAATTTCAATGTTTAAGTCTGTTTAAATGTATGTATGTATATCACCAGTCTGTATGTATGTATGTATGTATATCACCAGTCTGTATGTATGTATGTATGTATATCACCAGTCTGTATGTATGTATGTATGTATGTATGTCACCAGTATGTATGTATGTATGTATGTATGTATGTATGTATGTCACCAGTCTGTATGTATGTATGTATGTATATCACCAGTCTGTATGTATGTATGTATGTATATCACCAGTCTGTATGTATGTATGTATGTATGTATGTATGTCACCAGTATGTATGTATGTATGTATGTATGTATGTATGTATATCACCAGTCTGTATGTATGTATGTATGTATATCACCAGTCTGTATGTATGTATGTATGTATATCACCAGTCTGTATGTATGTATGTATGTATGTATGTATGTATGTATATCACCAGTCTGTATGTATGTATGTATGTATGTATGTATGTCACCAGTATGTATGTATGTATGTATGTATGTATGTATGTATGTCACCAGTCTGTATGTATGTTTGTATGTTTGTATGTATGTATGTTTGTATGTATGTATGTATGTATGTATGTATGTCACCAGTCTGTATGTATGTATGTATGTATGTATGTATGTCACCAGTCTGTATGTATGTATGTATGTATGTATGTATGTTTGTATGTATGTATGTATGTACAGCCTTTGAGATTTGAAATCGAGTGTGAGGGAAAATTTACTCGCCCCCAAATATTTTTACTCGTCCGACTTTATGTTTTTGTTTCAGTCAATAATAGTAAATAATTTTACAACAAATCAAGAAATTATTATAATCATCTTTGATATAATTTCGAATAGTTTAAATCATTATAAGTACACGTTTTGTCAATTTGAAAAAAATACATAAAGAGACCAAAAGCGAAAGAAAGAAAACAAAATCAACGCATCGATATTTTTAAAATTTGGTTGAAAATGTACATTACTGATAGCCAGAATTACAAAAATCCTCTTTCTTTAAAAATCCACACGTGTATAAAAAAATGGTAGGCGGAGATTTCAGGCCACGGAGATCTCATACCAGGAGAATTAAGAAGAAGAAAAAAAACTTTAATTGAATGATTTTACGGCCAACACAATTTTTCAACACACATGAATGTTGAAAAAGACCTAAACCGTAGGTGTTGAAAAAATGTGTTGGTCGAAAAATCATTCAATTAAAGTTTTTTTTTTCTTCTTTATTCTTAATAAAAATATCAACAAACTATTCTTCCGATACCCAAATTATGTCATAAAATTTCATACAAAAATTAAAATATCTAGCCTAAACCATGGGTGTTGAAAAAAAAAGTGTTGTGAAATTTCCGGGTATTCACGATTATGGACTGAAATCTCCTGGTACGAGATCTCTGTGGCACGAAATCTCCGATATTAAAAAAAAAAAAAAAAATACCATTTAGCTGAAATGAACTAGATTTCTTAGAAAATCGGCATGGTTTAATATCTTTTTAAAATTTAAACGGTCAGTAATTTATGGAAAAAAAACTTTGATATAGAACAGAAATTGGTCTCTTTTGTTTTCTATTAAAACAAAGAATTCACCACGGAACAACATTCTAACATCTAGAATATTATTTTTAAAATTGGGCATCGATGATTTTTTGAAAGTTGCACAAAAAAGAGCATGCAAATATCTGAATTTATATAATTGAGAAAAATATGATTACTTACTTGTTGTATAATTTAATTTTTGGTGCGTGCTTGACGGAACAATACGTTTTTTCCTCTTTCAAATGTTTGTCCTTACTTTTGTAAGCATGAAGTGTATGTAGTTGTAGCGTCGAAGAATTTTTTTTCCAAATGAATTTCAAAATCAGAGAGCTAAATGAAGGCGACATTTTGATTGACCTTTAGCATGATCACTCTTTTTTCACAACTAGAGATGAAAAAATTCACAAATGATGAGACATAGGTCATTCTACGTCACCGCATATTTGAGGGTCGTAAAATAAATGAGTTTTTCCTGTTTCTTTATTTAAAGAAATTTTATCGACTGGCGAGCGAGTGATTTACGACTTTTAGTTGCCTTAAGAAATTTTCAATCGACTGTGGCGACCAGTCATGTAAAGTCTCAAAGGCTGTGTATGTATGTATGTATGTATGTATGTATGTATGTATGGGGTGGAGAGGGCTCTCGTAAGCCGTGGTGAAGGCAACCTTTCTAGGAGGAGCAAATCTCTGATTTAAAAAAACCATAAAGCGGAAGACCAGTACCCGCATTAAGCTGGTCTGCAGTTTAATTTGTTGCTGGCTATCTTGCTCTTGCTTGTTGCTGGATCTCAACATTTTGAACCGAGAGAGAGACTTAGCTGTCGTACAAAGCTAAGACTCTGTAACATCATCTTTGTATAGATACTCCCTCAGGCATTTGGGCTCATGGATTTTAAATGTCTGAGGGAGTGGCATTCGTCTGACAAGACGTTGCAATCATCATGTATGTATGTATATCACCAGTATGTATGTATGTATGTATGTATGTATGTTGCTTGTTGCTGGATCTCAATATTTTGAACCGATAGAGAGACTTAGCTGTAGTACAAAGCTAAGACTCTGAAACATAATCTGTGTATAGATACTCCCTCAGGCATTTGTCTATAAAAATGGTCCTGTGGCGATGGAAGTCATTTTTGGGCTCATGGACTTTAAGTGTCTGAGGTAGTATGGTTCCAAAAAGGAGAACAAGATTCACTAAAAGCATTTACTTATCAAAATAAATCAGACATTTTTTTTTTCTTACAGAATGTCTTGTCGTCTCATATATAAAGTAAAACCAGTCTCTTTATAGTTGTTCTTCCTACAAAATCAATATCTTATTCTGGTTTACAGCATGAAATTAAGAAGAATAAAATGTGATTCAATCTATTTTCTTTCAGAAAATACTTTGTCCTAGTCAGATTTATTTTCCAATGGTTGACATCTTAAAAAGGGGGACATAACTCTGTATTTGTAATCTTTTTCAAATTTGATCAACATGAAAGAAAATATTTTGTAAAAAAGAAAAAAAAAACGCATAGTCTAAAAAAAAGAATAAGCAAAGCAAAATGAATTGCAATTTGATACACTACTGAGCAACATGGGGTAGATTCTGCTAGTAATCTATAATCTATATATATATACATAATTTGGCATCACATAATAAAAGTAAGTTGCACTCATCATGTATGTATGTATATCGTCAGTATATATGTATGTATGTATGTAAGGGCGAATGAACTCTTTTTCTGGGTCAACGGCCAACTAGCACCGTGTATATTTGTGTGTGTGTATATGTGTATTGGGGTAGAGAGGGCTCCCGTAAGCCGTGGTGAAGGCAACCTTTCTAGGAGAAGCAAATCTCTGATTTAAAAAACCATAAAGTGGAAGACCAGTACCCGCATTAAGCTGGTCTGCAGTTTAATTTGTTGCTGGCTATCTTGCTCTTGCTTGTTGCTGGATCTCAACATTTTGAACTGAGAGAGAGACTTAGCTGTCGTACAAAGCTAAGACTCTGTAACATCATCTTTGTATAGATACTCCCTCAGGCATTTGGGCTCATGGATTTTAAATGTCTGAGGGAGTGGCACTCGTCTGACAAGACGTTGCAATCATCATGTATGTATGTATATCACCAGTAAACGAAGCGAACGTCTGTTTATTCTATGTGCTGTGTATTTCGGATTGTTTTACTATTTTATTCATATTGAATTCACCTATTTGTAACAACCATCATCATTGTCATCATGAATGCTCCCTCATGTATATATTACGTGTATGTGCATATGTATGTATATGCGTGTATGTATGCATGTATGTGTGTATGTGCAAGTTGTCATGTGTGTTTGTGTGTGTTCTTGCGTATGTATGTTTGCATGCATCTGTTTGTATGCATGCTTGTATGTGTACGTTTATATGTTTATTTCGATATGTGTGTGTAGGGGGGGGGGTGGAGAGGACTCCCAAAAGCCTTGTTAAAGCAACCCCTGTGGGTGAAGCAAATCTCTGATTAAAAAAAAAAAAAGAAAAAAAAAAAGAAAGCGGGAGACCTGTACCCGCATTAAGCTGGTCTGCAGTTTGACTTGTTGCTGGCTATCATGCTCTTGCTTGTTGCTGGATCTCAACATTTTGAACCAAGAGAGAGACTTAGCTGTCATACAAAGCTAAAATTCTGTAACATCATCTTTGTATAGATACTTCCTCAGGCATTTGTCTATAAAAAAATTGTCCCTGGCGATGGAAAAATTGTCACGCGTGTAGCCCTGAAATGCTGGAAGCATGTAATAATTGATCTGCCATCATTCTGTATATGTATGTAATGTATGTATGTATGTATGTATGTTAATATATGTACTAGTGTATGTATACCTATTTGTATATGCATGTATATATGTATGTGTGTATATATTTTTTATTTATTTATTTATTTTTTGTGTATATATGTTTATGTGTGTTTGTATGTATATACGTATATATATATTTGTGTGTATGTATGTATATGTATATACGTATATATATATTTGTGTGTATGTATGTATATGTATATATGCACGTATATGTATGCGTATAGGTGCATATATATGTATGTGTAGGTATATGCAGGTAACTTTATGTGTATGTATGCATATGTGCATACATGTGTACGTATATGTATGTGAATATGTATGTATGTGTATGCATATGTATGTATATGTGTGTGTATGTATATGTTTGTATGTATGTGTTATATGCATTGTGTATGTATGGATGGATGTGTGTATCTTTATGGGCATGTATGTATATGTATGTGTATATACATATATATATATGTATATATGCCAACGACCGTCCTCAGTGTCATGTCTGCTTGAGCGTGTGAATTTGCTGGCAGGACTAAAAGAAAAAAGGTTATCTTCGGGCTCATGGACTTTCAGTGACAGAGAGTGGCACTCGTCTGACAAGACGTTGCAATCATCATCATATCACCAGTATGTATGTATGTATGTATGTATGTATGTATGTATGTATGTCAGATATATCAGGTCTGTCGGAGGATTTCATGCAGAACCACACCTGTGATTTATGCGGTAAAATGATTTTATCCGGAGCTGGCCTAACTAGCCACAAGCGTTCACATGGAGATCAATCTTTCTTTGATGGGGAAAACATTGCAGGGCACAGATGTTCTGTTTGCTCTGTGGTCTGTAAATCGAGTGGAGGCCTGAAAAAGATATTTCAAAAATACATGAAAATGAATGGGTAATCAACAATAAAGCAAGGGAAAGATGGTCTTCTTATGTCAAGAAGTGACAATCACCATATATATATGTATGGATGTATGTCACCAGTCCGTTTGTATGTATGTATGTATATCTTGCAAAAACTTTCGACAGAGGCGACGAATCCTGACAAGATCGATATTATATCGACGTCTCGGATGACAGATATAAAAAAATTGGCCCAAAAAATTAATTCCTTCACCCTAAACTCAGCCGTTTTGTACAAGGAGGGGGTCGATTTTTTTCGCCGAAATTTTAGCAAGTCATCGTCACCATTAGATTGACTTTGGTTAATTTATACGCTTTTCACTCCCGGTCGTGTCATGGGCACATCGGCTAAGACGTCAAATTTTCTTTCACTTTTTTTTCCGCCTTCATGTCACAGGTTCGAGCCTGCATGCCTACAAACACCTCTCTCCACATTCACGGGTTCGAGCCTGCCTGCTGCCACATTTTTTTTTTTATTTTGCTCAACATACACCTCCGAACACCCAGGCAACACCGGCACTCAGGTCAGTACAGTACTGAACAAAAAAAAAAAAAAAAATGTATTTGAACCCCGGGATACGGTGTCCTTAGGATACTTTCTTTTTCAGGTTATGATGTGAAATATGTTTTCCTGGCTCCTGGTTATGGTATTTGCCCCGTCTTATCGTGTTATTAATAATGTTTACTATACTGTATTTAGTTACTAATTTTTAATGCCATATCCCTGGGTTCTACTGTAATGCATTAACGAATCTGAGCACTGTAATAGTGTTGTAGATTCGACTACTAACACATAGATACCAAATTTCACATTAAAAAAAAAAAAAATCTTATTCAGTTGGGAATAAGGCATCCCATCGAATGTCAAAAATTTGCGCGCCAACTCGGATATTCAAACTGATAGATCTTTTATTTAAGATTCTGACCGTCTCTTTAAGTGCGATTGTGTGAATCTCTCTTGCACTTATCTCATCAGGTAGTTTTTGAAGTTCTTTGCCATGAATGCAGTTGTCCTTATAATTACTGGAATGATAGAGATCTTTCTAAAATTCCAGTTTATTTTCATGTTATATGTAAGACCGGCTCTAGGTGTGTCAGAAACGTCGTGAAAAATATTGAACTCGTAAAATTCAATTATTTTCATCACTGTTTTAAAAAATAAAAAATATAATATTTCTATTATTTTTTATACAACTTTAATAGTTTATTTTGAAAGTATAATCCATAAAGAAAATAAACAACCCACTTTTAAAAGAGAAATTACGAGTTTTTTTAATATTTTATTCGCAGTTTCGTGTTAGGGGTGTCAAAAATTCCTACAAAAATTCTGATACACCTAGACCGGCGCTGTTTTACATTTTGTCACTGTGCAGGACTGCAGGAGCGAGACAACTCTCGTTTACTCGTTTTTTCATCTCACAATTTAGGATGCGATACTTTTTTTTTTTTTTTTTTTTTTTAAACCAAAACATAAAAAAAAGAAATCTGTGGCGAATTTTTTTTTATGTAACAAAGTTGATAACAATAATAATACAAAATGTAGTCTTTACACAACTATTAAGAGAAACCAACGAACCCACGATATTTTCATTAGATAAAAAAACATGTTTTATTAAAGAGTTTCATTTGGTAGATTTTAAAGGTTAAAGACTATTTTTTTAATAACCTTACCACAACATTTACTTTTTAATTAATAAATAAAAGTTATCAAACTTCTTTTTTAAATGTTTTCATCTAATTAGTGACATATGGCCGAGTGGTTCTAGACGTTGTATCAAAGTTTAGTTACCCAAAGGTGTGCTGAGTTCAATCCTGAACGAAGGCAGTGAAAAGTAACATTCAAAACAGAGAATCAGCAACTATGTCCCAGAGCCTAGCTGAACTCCGAACATGGTACCCCCGTAATAATAATAAAGGGTTGGGTTTGAGACTCCTAAGAAACGGTTCCCCAGTTCGATACAAAATACCTGATGAAGGCCGGAGGGCAAAACGGCCGAAACGTTGTGACTATAACAACCAAGATGAGGAAGTCAGTCCGATAATCTCAATCAATGAAAACACCTTATCTAAAAAATACAGACAATTAAAATATCGTGGGTTCGTTGGTTTTCTCTTAATAGTCGTGTAAAGACTACATTTTGGGTGCAAGTCTATAAATGGGCCACTAGTAGTCATTTTTACTATAAAAATCTGAAAAAAATCTTTATAATGCACGTACTTGTCACTGCATGAAAATGTCATATTCCAAAAATCACGTAAATCGATCAAGTAGTTTTTTTTTATTTAAGAAAATCAAATATTATGAGAAATTTTATCGAAGAAAAACTTCCCACCATCTTGTTTTTGAATGATACACTGCTAGCGACACCTATTATAAAGATTTTTTTCAGATTTTTATAGTAAAAAAGGGGTTTGTATTACTGTACACATAGATTCGAAAAAGTTGTCAAAAAACAAATATATAACAAATAAATGTTATCAAAGGCAAGATAAGTTACTTTTCTACCAAACTGGATATATTTTGTGTCTTTATTCAATGTAACATATTTATTCAGCTCGAAAAACATGCAGTGTTTACGGATGTATTGGACAATTCAAAATAGCGGCCGACTCTCTCTTAAACACGGTAAGTTCGAGAAAAGGTGTTATAAATAATAAACTAGACAAAATACTATTAAAAAACACCGAATATATGTCAACCTATGTCACGGTAATATATATTGAGTGAATTTCTAACAGTATTTTGTCTAATTTATTATCTATAACACCTTTTCTCGAACTTACCGTGTTTAAGAGAGAGTCGGCCGCCATTTTGAATTTTCCAATACATCGGTAAACACTGCATGTTTTTCGAGCTGAATAAACATGTTACATTGAATAAAAACACGAAAATTATATCCAGTTTGGTAGAAAAGTAACTTATCTTGCCTTTGATAACATTTATTTGTTATATATTTGTTTTTTGACAACTTTTTCAAATCTATGTGTGCAGTCACTGCACACCACTGCACTGCAGTAATACAAACCCTAAAAAAGATTACTAGTGGCCCACTGGCCCATTTATAGACTTGCACCACATTTTACATTATTTTGTTATCAACTTTGTTACTTAAGATAAAACTCGTCACAGCTTTCTCTTTTTTTTTTTTTTTTTGATGTTTTGATTAAAAAAAAAAATACCGCGTCCTAAATTATGAGATGAAAAAAAAACAACAAAAAAAAACGAACGAATCTCTTAGTAAACATGAATTGTCTCCCTCTGCACAGTGACAAATTGTAAAACAACGGTTTAAATGGCATACAGTGTTATCTCCCCTTTGATATCTAGGTTATCTCCCTTTGATTTGTAAGAACTTCCTGAAATAAAAAGCAAATACAGTAGAATACGGTGGCCTAAGGATAGTTTTTTTTTTTTTTTTAGGTTACGATGTGAAATACGATGTTTTTCATGCCCCTGGTTACGGTATGCCGCCCCCCTTATGGTATTATTTCTAATTTTATTTGATTATATACATGTGTATTATATACGGTATTGTATTTTGTTACTCATTTTTAATGCCGTATCCCGGGGTTCTATTGTAGTGCATTTGCATTAACGCACCTGAGCGCTGTAATAGTGTTGTAGATTCGACTACTAACACACAGATAACAAATTTCACATTAAAAAATATTTTTTTTTTTTCTTATCAGTTTGTTTAAGCTGGGGATGGGGCAACCTACCGGAGGTCAAAAATTCGCCCGCTGATTCAGATATTCCAACTAAGAGATATTTTAAAAGATTCTGACCGTTTATTTAACTGCGATTGTTTGTATCTCTCTGGCACTTGGTTCACCTGGTATATTTGCGACGTAGTTTTTGAACTTCTTTATAATGAGTTCAGTTATTCTTATACCTACTGGAATGATAGAGATCTTCGTAAGATTCCATTCATAATATCATTCATAAGACTTTGGTATTTTGTTATCTTTTCCCTTTGACTTCTGTTTAATCCGGCATCATTGGGGGACACTAACTTCTACTAAGGTTGCCTCTTTCTCTTTATTTGTGCCAACTAAACTGGAATTGAATTAACATGGCACAGTTTGTACTATTTGGGTTATTCGGAGTACCGTTCTCGTCTTGGTTGTTCTTACAACATTTCGGTCCATGCAACCTCCGACCTTCTTCAGGTGTATCTTCACAATGGATGTTGTCGGTGAAAGGTGAAAAAAAAGAGAATTTTTTTTTTTAACCAACCGTAGTTGTTAGAACTCAAATTGTGTAATGTTCTTAAAAAAAAAATAGGTGGTTTTCATTTTGATATCTATATATATAACTTCGTATTCCTGTCGGTTTGTTTGTTTAATTGTTTGTTCACAATTTGATTAATATATACAAAAGCTCCATTACTTCAATGCTTCATTCATTCCTATATATAGTATGATTCTTGTAAAATAGACGATTGAGAGATGACGTCATTTGCATATTATATTAAGGAAAATCGATTTATTAAATAGCGGTGTGTTAGTTATTGTTTATAGTGAAAGAATTGTTTTAAGTGTTCTGTTTAAGTTTATTATTTAAATTTTATTTATATTGATAACATATTTAATTTTATTTATTTTTACCAACATTGACTTTTTTTTATAAAACTGTTTGAGTTACTCGAGTTTTGAGTTATTTCTCTTTCTTCTTTTTGTTTTTGTTTTCTTTTTCGGCGGACAATCAAACTAAAAATAATTCACACAAACTTTCAAGCTTAATTTTTGGAATCAGTTGAAATAAAATAATTTCTGTGATTTCGCAGTTAACGTTTTGGTCCAGTGGATTTTTATTTTGAAATAAACAAACAATCCAATTCAACTACTTTATTTAAAAACAAAAGCATACAAAACTTTCATTTACGTTTTTTTACTATTTTTTTTTCTTCACATTTTTTTGACCTCGTAATTAATTTTTTTTTCATTTAATAACACAATAAGTCATAACTCATAATTTTTATAACATAAAAAGTGTATTTCGGTTAACACAAATTCTATTTTGGTATTTTTGAAACTGAATTTACAGTTTGTTTTCGTTGCAACAAACCGTAATAACAAATCTTTCCACACTGGAGCATAAAAGAAATTCGCTTAAACTGGAACATAGTCATAAAAAGGTACTCAATATCCGGAGAATAGCTTCTCTTCATATCTCTTCTGCCGAAATATCTGGTGGAGAATTTGTCACGTACTTCTGCTTTTTTTCGGGAGGTGGGGGGGTTTACATTTTCGTGTTTTCATTCATTGTTTTATTTTTGAAATTGTTGGAGTAACGACGGAGTTGACATATAATAATGAAAAACTGGTCAATATTCTTAGTATAGCAGGTGTGGCCAAACTGAACTTCATGTCAGCCCTGGCAACGCTGGGTATCCATGCTAGTTACGTTATATGGATAAAAAATGTTAAAATGAATGTTTAAAAACTTGTTTATTAATGATTAGTCATCACTTTTCAAGACCAAAAGCCATTCGAGGATAATGATTAATGAGACATCTTTGTTCGAAAAACAAAACAAAACAAAAAACAAACAAAAAATAGTTGCATTTTTCTTTTAGGCACTTCTATATAATAACGACAAAAAATATCGAATTTCAAGTGAAACAAATGGTACCTACGTAATTATCAGGTCTCAAATAGTAACATATCAAAAATTATGAAAAACGATAAGGTAGAAAAATAATTATTAATGAAACAAGAAATTTGTGAAATGAAGGTAAATCACTATGTTACGCTTACTAAAAAGGAGGGAAGTTGGCAGGGAAGATAATTAAGTTCTGTTGCTTACGTCAGGTAATTAACATAATTCAAAATGTCGGATAAATTTTATTCCTCATCTATAGGCATTGCCAAACGAACGTGAAAAAAAGAATGCATGATTCCGTGACGTCAGACTTGTGTTAACTATACAAACTATGGAAAAGCAGAAGTGACTTAATGATTTTTTAAAATCATTGTTTATCTTCTTCAAACTGCAATTAATAATTAATCTTGTTATAATTCTGTTAGGTTTTAATATTTACACAATTTAATGATTAATAATATTATAAACATTTGTATATTAAATATCAAATACAGTTTTACGAGTGCTTATTTGGTTAACAACCGGCTTCCATACTTTTGTTCAGTAAAAAGAGACATACAAATATGAAAGTCGGCTACAAAATGTTTATTTGGGCAATAATATTTTTAAATCGGTTTTAATTTGGCGATAAAATAGCTGGCAAAAGTCATGTTTATATTAAAACTTAATATTTAAAACTTTTTTAAACACAGCTAATTGAAAATCTATGTTGTAACGAATTTTGAAATAATGGAAGTTTAATCGTTTTAATCTTTTAAAAATTAATTAATTTTTTAGGAAGTTTATTTTTCTTGGCAATTCAACTGATTAAAGTATATATTAATTAGAAAAAACGCTATTTAAGAAAAAAAACAAAAACAAAAAACATAATAATATCAAATTTATATAATTTTTTTTAAATTGCAGCTTCAAGGTAAGTTTTTATTCAAGACGTGTATTTAAATTAAAAAAAATATTTTTTTTTTACTGATTTGAACTCTTATATTTCATAATAAATAGAAATTTCGATAGATTTAAATATATTTTGTTCAAATTTCGAAAAAATAAATATGGGAGGGATACCCACTAAAAAAAAAAAATATTTCCCCTCATATATTCATATGTAATTTCATTCTAAAATGGATAAGTATACAAAATTTCACGAAATTCTGACGATTAGTTGATTTTTGCTAGATTTATTAAACACATATGTTTTCACGTTCGGAATGCTTACTACATGGGAACGTTATTTTAAAGCGTCAATTATGTAAACACGATTTTCGTCTCGCAATTTCATTATTTTCTTACGATGAAAACAAGTATATATATATATATATATATATATATATATATATATATATATATATATATATATATATATATATATATATATATATAATAAAGTTACATCGTTTTACGTATAGTGGGGGTTAATTCTGTGGTGATTTTTGGAGGTACACTAATCTATTTAAACTTTATCGAAAACTCTTTTTCATTAATAATTATTTTCCTACTGTGTCGTTTTCCATAATTTTGGGATATGTTACTATCTGCGACACAACAATTACGTAGGTAGCATTTGGTTTACTTGAAATTCAATATATTTTCGTTATTATGAAGCACCATCTTTACTTATAATTAGAATTTCAAATGATCGTATGAAAAAAAAAAAAAAAAAAAAAAACCATTACGTTCCTTAGACAAATCGGTCATTATAGCCGAAAAGAATATATTTAGCACCTTTCCACAAGAGACGAGAATGTGTAATTTCAAAGATATTTATATTCAAAATACATTTAAAATAACTCTCCCTTGCCAAAAAAAAAAAAAGAATTATTTCCCTTGAAATAGTTATATTTTATTTATTCTTTCCTATTTATTCTGGCACTTTATTATTTTTAACCATTAATATTGAGGGTGGATTATCGTGACGAATCTTTTCAATTTTAAAAGATTAAGTATTATAATCCACGATGCGAATTAATGGCCAAGCTATTAAAATGCTAGAAAATAAATAGAATAATAATACAATAAAATGTTACTTTTTGTTGTAAAGGGAGACAATTCATTAAATAAAGGGAGATAACACACGGAGAAAAACTTCTTTGAATTTTTTAATTTTATTTTATGGTTCTCTATTTTTATACTTGTCACGTTATGTTATATTATAAATAAGATGCCGGATGTTATATTATGAATAAGCAAGCAAATAGCGAGAAAGAAAGAAAGAAACAAACAAACAACATACGTTTAATTGTAAGTGATTGATTATACAATTGTTTATTTTTAAGTCAAACTAAGAAAATAAAATAAAAGGTGTTGTCTTTTCAATAACAGAGTTGTCTCTGCTGTTTTTATGTGGCATTGCATATTGCTGTTGTAGAGTTTGGAGAGAACTGGGGCTACTTCGGCTGAGCACTTTTTTAATAGCACAGCTGGGATGAGATCAGGTCCACGAGCTTCTGAAGTGTCAAGGTTTTTTTATGATAGCGTGTACCTGAGCAGGGGTGATTTTTAGATCGTCTAGCGTGGCGTCTGTCCTAAAGGAAAGTCAGGCAGGGGGTGGTTGGTAGGGTCCAGTGTGGAGTTCGAGGCAAACCGGCTGGCAAGCATATTAGCCTTGTCGGTTGCTGAGCAAACAACCTCGTGTTTGTTGGTTAGCGGGGGAATTGTTGATTGCCCATTATTTACTAGACCAAACTCCTATCCTTACATCATCAACGCTCTGATCCCCATCTGGCATCAATTGGGATGGATGGCTCTCGTCTGGGAGAGGCCCCGTGTTTTGACAAGCTTCTGGGTTTGACCTTTACTCTTGATCTGAAATGGAACATGTACATCAAGTCTGTTGCCAAGGTCGCTGGAAAGATGGTGGGATCCTTCTACCGCTCCAGAAGATATCTCACTACTGATGCAATTCTCTATCTATATAAAAGCCAAGTACGCCCAAGGATGGAATACTGCTGCCATATCTGGACAGGAGCTGCTAAAAACAGCCTATCCTGCCTTGACAGAGTACAAAATAGACTTCGTGGCTTAATGGGGGATGCCCTTTTCTCTACCCTGCAACCTCTCTCCCACAGAAGAGACGTTGCGAGCCTATCCTTGTTTTATCGTTATTTCCATGGCAGGTGCTCGTCTGAACTTCAATCTCTGGTCCCCCCTCGTCAATCCTTTCATGAAAAACACCCGTCTAGCCGAATCCACTGTGAAAAATTTCCCCCAATCTTTATCTGTGCCTAAATAAAAACGTGGATTCCATGAACAAAGCTTCTTTCTTAGAACTGCACGCCTGTGGAACTCTGTTCTGTCTGCCTGCTTCCGACCTGACTACAACTTGGATGTGTTCAAGTCCAACGTTAACAAATTTCTAATCAACCGCCCACTTAAGTAAACACTTCATCAAATCTCCACACTAACGTAATGTACTTGCAATAACCCTTATCCCTGAGTGGCTTCCGGGTCTTGATAAGTGGTGACAACTGTGTAAAAAAAAAAAAAAGAAAAAAAAAAGATAACATATAAAGGGGAGGTAATCAGTGATAATTTTGAGTTTCCATGTGCATTAGGGTTGTCTTCCCTTGTCCAGCGATTCGTTGATTTTATTTTTTTTCATCCTCATCGAAACAGAATTAAATTGGATTTTCTTGAATAAAAAAGAAAGAAAGAAAGAAAGAAAATACTTGATCAAATGACTTGATTTTTGTAATTTTTCATCCTTGTCTCGTGACTGGTACGTATGTCATACATACAGATATTTCTGTATTTTCTTTAAATTTAATTGCCGCCATAAATGCCGATATGAATAAGCACCATTTCCAATTTCAGATGCGGTGGCCATGATCAAGTGGATACGTTCCATTTTACTAATTAAACAACAATAATACAAAAAACACAATCGTGTTAATATCTGTTGATACTACAGAAATGTTCGAAGAAGTTCTAAGAAAATTGGAGATGAAGAACAATATCATCATCCGGACTTGAAAAACAGCAAAATAATGATGCGGCTTCGGGCTTAACTACTCGAATTTCAGATAAAACATCCGCCGTGAATGACGGAAACGCTAGTTTATAATTCAAAACTTTATTTTATAACTATAAATGATGACGTGAATTTGAAATATTTGAGATCAAACGAGATTTCTTATTTTTGTGTCGCTTACTCCAATTACTTCTTATATAATATCTTTAAAAGTTACGCTTTAAAAGGTAAAAATATACTAAGGCCAAAGGGAAGTAATTCATATACACGTTTTCTAGAGTTACGTTTCTTGGATATCTCATTCTTGTGTGTATTTCTCGTTTCGATGTCATTATTTATTTATTTTTAAAATTAAGCATTCATAAAATAATATGTTTACAAAAGGGTGACCACTTATTATTATTATTATTATTGTTATTGGCTCACAAGGAGCTTTCACACAGGCCACCAAAGATCTCTCCTTGAAAACAGCCTGTGGTGTTCCCTATAAGCTGAGTGACAACAAGTCTCCCCAGATTTCCAGTACTCTTCACCTTTTTCGATAACATTTCTGGTCAGTACTCTCTTGTCGGTCTTTTCTTCCTCCTTGACTCTACTTGGCTATTTGGTCTCAATCTTTTTTTAAGGGGGAGGGGCAGTGATGTGGTAATGGGGGAGGGGTTAGAAAACTTATAGATATGCGGCTTCAATGTTCTTGGTTCCATGTAGCGTTTCTTCCTCTTCTTCTTATTATTATTGATGATAGTTATAATAGTAATAAAAAGTAATAATATAATTAATAATAATAGTCCTAATTTACAAAATCTTTTCAGACCTAATTTATCTAACTTTATCCTCCTAATGTATAACTATATATATATAGAGAGAGACAGAGAGCGGGACCAGCAAACTCAAAATACTGACGTTTACGTCTTAGTCTGTCGAGTCCCCTTAACTCATTAAACGCAATTAAAAAAAAATTCATCCCGTGCCTGAAGACGATTCATTGGAGTTAAAAACGTTTGTAGTTATGGCGATTTTTTTTTTTACATTTGAATAGAACATTCGAATACTGACCTGCTAAATGGAAAAGACAGATCGTAAGAGGAACTACAAGTAGCTCTAGCACTGTAAAAGCGGTGGGCGAGTGTCTATTTGAATAGACATTTGATGATGGCATTTGTGAGCTCCGATCCCATTGGCAGGAGGTTAGAACTGCCGAGTATCAGCGCGATAGTTGTGGGTTCAATCCCTAGATAGGAAAAACTGCTGGTCTACCCGCACTGATGAGCTGTGATACAGCGAAACAGTATTGCATGTGGATGACTATATATACATATATATAGAGAGAGAAAAATAAAAAAAGGAACAAACCAAATTGTGTGTTCATCAACGTTTTTTCTTTATTGCGAGACTTCCTCTGGATGGATGAAATTAAGAAGACAAACCACCAATACAAATATTTGAAAATATATTTTTTTGATGTAATGAAATATATTATATATGTTCCAGTCATAGAAATTATAGACATTATCATAAATAATACATACAATAACCCCAATCAATGCCCCCTTAAAATGAACCCAAATACCCTTTTGTTGGCCAGTACAACTGAAGTCCTTTTTTTTTTATCACTATGGCAATATGTTTTTACAGAAAGATGGCGTTCCATGGGTTCTGTTTTAGGTCCAACTTTCAGTAATTTTTATATGTGTAACCTAGAAAATAAAATATTCAACAGCATAAAAAAAACTCTATGATATGTCGATGATATCTTAATACTTACCTATAAATATAAAAGCGAAAATGTATGTATGTATGTATGTATGTATGTATGTATGTATGTATGTATGTGTGTATGCATGCTCGCTTTTTGTGTATGTCTGTAAAAGGCTTTTTTTCCAAGAAGCGGTCGGTCGGCTCACAGCTTATATATATATATATTTGAGGTTAAAGGTACCCTCCCCCCCAAAAAAAACAAAATAAAACAAAAAAAACAACAACAATGAATTTAACGAAGTTATTAATAGCGCTCAATAAAAAGAACAAGATATATTTTTATGTAATTTTAGGTAAACAAATTATATGGTCATGAAGCTACTGTTTCCTTCAACTGATGACCTTTATCAGGTAATCTAACTTTGAAAGATACCTGCTCTTAAAACCTTATAAAATATTTTATAAGAACAAATCTCTTTGAAACTGGAAGTTTAGGTTTCCCGATGAAGGTTATCAATCTGCTCTATCATTATTTTCATGCCAAGTGCTCGACTGAACTCCAATCTATTGTTGCCTCTTGTCAAACTTTCACAAAAAACACTCAACTAGTTACAAACACTATAAACGATTTTACACACTATCTGTGCCTAAATCTAAACGCAGATTCCACGAGCAAAGCTTCTTTTCCAGAACTGTCCGCCTGTAGAACATTGTTCTGCCGGTCTGCTTCACGGTTAAATACAACATGATTGCCTTCAAATCCAAATGCAAAAGAAAAACGTCCTTGTTGAGCTGTCCCCATAAATTATCAAATTCTATCCAATTTACACTATTAACGCCTACTGCACTACCACCTTGTATTCATCAACCCTTATCCTCGAGTGGCTTTTGAGCCTTGATAAATGGTGAATCCCAAGAAAAAAAAAAGCTATAACAAAAAGAGAAAAAATAAATTTATCAGCAGAACAAAGGTTAGAAGAAGTTGTTCACAAAGGCAACAGAAATAGGATTGCTATGCTAGAAATAAATATATTCCTTCAATATAATTAGCAAAGTAAAATTTTAAGGGTGTACAATAATGACCTCCAGATGTTCACTATCACCTTGTATGCCAACACTTACAACAATCAATAATTAAAAGAATTTATTCTTATAAGTATAATGATATACTTCTATAGCGTTGTTACCTTACATTACTCATGTTTATTATAATCTTCTAATTATATCAAATCCTAATTACTCTTAACAGAGCCTTAACAGAGCTTTATATTATATTTTAAGTACAGAGGCCACTCGAGGATAAGGGCTAATGGGTATACATTAGTCAATGTGATTATAGCGTAGTAAACATAAGTAGTGGAAATTTTGTAAATTGGATTACTTAGGGGGACGGTTCATCAAAAACTTGTTTACATTGGACTTGAAGACAATCAAATTGTAGTCGGCTGGAAAGCAGACAATCGGAAGAGAGTTCCAAAGGCGTGCAGGTCTAAGAAAGAAGCTTTGTTCATGGAATCTACGTTTAGGTTTAGGCACAGATAAACAGTGTGGGAAATCATTGATAGTGGTTTTGGCTAGAGAGATTTCGGGCTTAACCTTTCGTTCATTAGAACGGCGCCTGCAATCCACAGCTGCAACCGGGGAAGATTGGGCCTTCCCTAGGGGGTGACGTAACTAGATGCGATTGGTCCAGGAAGTGGCCCCAGCTCACCTCTCACCTCACTATATGAACGGATCTTAGTGTTGAGACTGCTAGAATCAAGCTGAGTTTGGCGACGATCAAGGGCAATTGAAGAGTTGCCACACCCCTTTCTTCCCGCATTATTCCACCGCTATACCGAGAAAGAAATTAACCTATTTGGGACTCAGCGGAGTATGTTAAAATCAACATTGAACTACGAACAATTGTATAAAATTATATATATTGTAAATCTTATCGTGAATTTAATCAGTAGAATAGAGATCTGACTTTTTTTCTTTCTTTTGTGTGCATGAGATTGCTTCCCTTCTACCATGACAGAGCGACGAGGAGGCGACATATCAACCGATCGTGAAGTCGAGACCAACTGAATCGATTGACGGGTCCTGCCACACTGAAATACCTTGCTGACCTACGAAGGACGGGTCACATGTGGTCCGTGACCTAGGGTTGACTCTTATGTTACAAAGGGATTCCCTGGGAAGGGATCGCTTCACAGGATCACATTTGGTCGCCGTTTAACCAGGATAAAGACCCTGAGTGATCAGGAAATACCCGAAAAAAAAAAAGAAGACAATGAAACAGAGAAAGAGACCAAAGAAAAAATAATAGAAAGGGAGAAAAAGAGACTGAAAAAAATAGAGAGAAAGAGAGACTGAAAAAAAATGATAGAGAGAGAAAGAGAGACTGAAAAAAAATACTAGAGAGAGGAAGAGAGACTGAAAAAAATGATAGAGAGAGAAAGAGAGACTGAAAAAAATGATACAGAGAGAAAGAGAGACTGAAAAAAAAATGATAGAGAGAGAAAGAGAGACTGAAAAAAAAATGATAGAGAGAGAAAGAGAGACTGAAAAAAAAAACCCACTGGCACAATGTATAAAAAAAAAGAGATTTTTTTTTATTGTTTCCAAGATCAAAGATCACAAACTTTTCTTAAACCGAGAGATGCCGAGACTGAGAGCTGACGTCAGTTGTGCAAGATCACCAGAACTTGCGCAGGAAGGGTGAGTAAAGAAAGTTTCTTTTTCGAGTTCTTTTGTCACCAACGCAAACGTTTTGAGGAATGCTTCTAAGGGAAAGTGCTCTGTAGTTGTGTTCATTTTAAATAAATAAATAAATAAATAATAAACAAACCGTATAAAGAAAAAGAAAAAAAGAGAGGAAAAGAGAGAACGTCAGTGTGAATTGAAAAGTGGAAGTGTTTTCTGACGGCGAGCTGAAGGGGGAAGCTTTAGTAGACTGGGTATTAAATCGCGGGCTGTCGAACAGCCTAACTGATCAGCTGGACGAAAACCAGGAGGAGATCGAGGAGAGGGGCGGAGGTGAACTTAAGCCACTGAGAGTGATAGAAGCCCCTCGGACTCTCCTGGAGAATCTGAAAGTACCCGAATCCAAGGGGGATTCTAACGAATTGGATGATTGGTTACAGGTGATATCGAAAAAACAAACGGTATATGGCCTACGGGAGGCAATGGTGGTTTTATTGACACATGAAGCCGCTCGAGGATCGGCGTCGAAGTTCCTTGGACGACAGATTAAAGAAAATCCTCGACTGACATGGAGACAGCTGTAGTCGGCCCTGGTGGAAGAATATTCCAATGAACGAACAGCTCTCGATGCTATGAGAGAGATGGTCCGAATCCGGCAGAAATCTGGAGAGGAGATAGTCACGTTAGGAGAGCGAATCTTCAGATTAGCTCGGAAAGACTTCTCCGACAATACTATGAGAGAAGGTAGGGCCGTCCAAGCCCTGTTGGCGTGTTGGCGTCTATACCCGGAGAGGCTTTAAGGGAAGAGACGTCTGAGTCGATGTCATTAAGGGTAGCCCGTTCGATTTACGGAAGGCAGTTGAATTAGCCTAGAATAGTGAACGGGTATGGATGAGAATCAGCCGTCCCTGACTACACGAAGATGTTACGGAGAGCCATAAACTTATCTGAGAGTGCTGATTGAGTCGAGCCGAGAAAACTCCGTTTTGGAGAAGAAAGGATCCAGAAGGATATCAGAGGGGAAGGGAGCGACAAGTGGGCCCTGTGCTCTCTTCAAGTCGGAGGGGGATGGAACGTTTGGTCCTTAGATGGGAGGGACATGGAACAGAGAGCAGTCCAATCTGTGCGAAGCATGGTAACTTTAGCTTGGCAGCTAGTTGATGTATAGACGCAGCGGATCGCAGATTAGGAAGAAAAAGATATAAGGATCAAGTACCCTCTGACCCGCCAGAGAAGAGATCCAGAGCTCGAGTGATCTAAGTTGAGACCGCTTTCAGGCTGCCTAAAGGCGCCCGAGGAAGGAGACCAATGGAGCTAAGACCAAATGATGTTCGCAGCCCGGGGAGCCAGGCGACCCGAGAAGAATTTACTGAAATAAGCTTATATTAAACAAAATTAGTAAAATAAACAAGTATATATAAAAAAAAAAAATTAGCACAAAAACCGGTGGGGATTATCTTGTCGTGAAATATGGTCCCCAAACATGGGGTTTGAAAAAAGAAAACTTTACAAGCAGCAGTAAATTTTAGCGACCTTTTTCAACAAGAGAATACAAACAAAACAAAATAAAATAAAGAGTTACAAATTACGTTTTTTACCTCACGAATTCAAAGGTATTAATTTTTTTTATATAAAAAAATTTACAATGGCTAGTTTCAACGCAGTAAACTTCCTTCCTACAAGGCATGTTTTCGGGGTGAGAGCACTAGTGTGGGAGAGAGAGAGAGAGAAAGAGATGGTAGGGGGAGCCTACCGTGCAAGAAAGTGTTCTAGTGGCGATGAATCTGCTCAAGGTTTTTTCTAATCGTTTAGGGGTTTTAAACATTTCTCATGCAGAATAATGTCGAAATACGTGAAAAAGTAGTAGTCGGTAGGTGAGAGATCTAGAGAGTATAGTGGATGAGGCAGAGTTTCGTAGCTCAATTCATTCAAATTTTTGTAAGGTCAGTTTAAAGACGTGCGGTCGGGCATTGTTGTGGAGGAGAATTGGGGCTTTTCTGTTGACTAATGCTTGGTGTTGTTGTCGAAGTTTCTGATGCATTTCACCCATTTGTTGACAGTACTCCTCCGTCATAATAGTTTCATCTGAATTAAAAAAAAATCAATGGATGAGACCAGTCGCAGACCACCAAACAGTCAGTATGTGCAAATCTGGCTTCGGGAAGTGTCGTGGAGCTTCTTCGGCGTCTAATCACTGAGCTGAGCATTGCTGGTTGTCGTAAAGAACTCACAATCCGGTCGAGAAACGGGTCGCTCTTGTTGCATAAAAACATGGAAGATGACACTTCATAATAACGTTTCTTTGGGTTGTCGTTCAATTCATGAGGCACCCATTTATCAAGTTTTTTTTGTCTTCCCAATCTTTTCAAATAGTTGGAAATCGTCATGTACATTGCGTCTGATCCAGAAGCAAATGAATTAGTTTTGACTAAGGTTCTTTATTGATTGTTGTAAACATCCGATGGCCAACCACTATGCTCATCACCTTCAAGACTATAGTCGCCGCCACAAAATTTCTTAAACCACTATTGTGCTGTGCATTCAGCAGTGGTTCTTGTGCCAAACGCTTGATTGATATCGCAAGCTGCTTCAACAGCTTTTCTGACTAACTTGAATTGAAATAAGAAAACTGTGCGAATTTGTTTTGTTCCATCTTGTATTCAACGTTCTGAAAAGAAGACATAATTGTATTAAAACGATTGCAATTTAAACTAGACAACCCGTGACCCGTTGGGTCAGTATGTTATATTACCTATGGAATTAATGTATGAGCGTAATACTTGTGACGTAAAGAAAATAGTTTTTGTGACATAACAGAAACATTTCTATGAAAGTATATTAAAATGAAAAAAGAATAGAGATAGATTTCTATGAGTCGTTCTGTTTATAATTGTTTATTCTTGAAAAGAAAAAAAAATTACAGCCATTGAATTATAAGTGGTTTGCCATACTTATAGGTAAATGAGCACTGGACAGATACCATAATACTTAAAGTTAAATTCAAATTTTGAAATATCTTTTAATTTAAACGCGAAAAAAAAAATTGGGTCGCTGAAAACGTACACAGTAAAACAATACATTGTAAAATAGTAGATTTATTTGTAAGAAAATTGCGTTAAAATAGCTTAAACGTGATACGGAAATGAACGATGCAAAAAAAAAAATGCAGAAAGTATTAACAATTGTTTATTTGGATAATTTAAAACACAAAAAAAAAAAAAATTAGGCCGCTGAAAACGTACACAGTAAAAAAAAAATATGTTGTCAACAGGTCAAAGTTGATTTATTTGTGAGAAAATTGCGACATTATTAGTAGCAGGAGACGTAGTAGAGTAGTAGTAGGGAAAATACATGTCAACCAGTAGTAGTAATAGTAAGATAAGGAAGAGGAGGCGTAGTAGTAGTAGTAGTAGTAGTAAGAGGAGGAAGAGGAGGCGTAGTAGTAGTTGTAAAGAGGAGAAGTAATAGTAGTAGCAAGAAGAAGAGGCATAGTAGTAGTAGTAGGAGAAGGCGGATAGTGCGCAAGCAAACAAACAAACAACCAAGAACGACAGAGTTTTAGTATTATATAGATAGATGATTAGATAAAGCGAAAAACGATCTTTAAGATAATATATAAAGTAAAGCTATTATAATAAAAACTTATTTGAAAATGCATCACTTAAGATCAAAATTAAAAATTCCGCAAAAACTTCCTTCTCAACCTAATATAAAAGGAACTTTGTGTGTCTCTGAGTTCCTTCCATATGGACTCCAAAACAGCTGGGCCAATTTTAATGAAATTTCACACGATGATACTCTGTGTCTGGCAGTGTTTTGTATCGAAATATATTCTCAGTAATTGATAATCGAAATAATCCGGTGAAAGAAAGAAATCAAGCGATTTTGACCAGAGTTTACGCCTTACACAGCTAAACATCACAAGTGCTTTTGAGAAGTTTTATTACCACACAAGCAATAAGGCCAGGCATATGATGTCAACGGTATGTTCTTTGATATGACAGAGGCGTGTTCGAAATGAATGTTCCTGTTTAGAGCACAATTGAAGTATGATACTTGACTTTTAGATTTTAAACTTTAATGTGACTTAGTCCACAATACATTGTAGTCTGCTGAAGTTTGTCAAGATATAGAGCTCACTCAAGAATAGAACCATTCATTTCATTTAGGGGTGACGAGGTTTAGAGAGATCGAAAGTTTCTGTTAAATCGTCTCGTAAACTAATCAGAATCACAAATAAATCGGCTTCTAATTTTTTTTTATTTGTTGATTGAGTTATTATCCAAATAATACGAATAACGATACAATACAGAAACGTAATCTAGCAGTCTTTATTTTATCACCGTTCAGTGATATGCAGAGACACTTTGATGATCGTCTCATCAGTAAGAGGTGCGATACTTAATAGACTTTACATCCATCGAGCCATAAACCATTTCAGATCTGTATCTGAAAGAGGAGTAAAATAAAGTGATGGGGGTATGAGACGAATGGATTCGCCAATCATTTTTATAACCAATGGCTGTGCTAAACAACCAGCAAAAACGGCCCAAAATTATTATAAAAATTGTCGAATTTTGGATTCAATCAGTTCGCCGTTTACTACGTCACGGACCACATTTAATTCTTGGCCGCCATCTTGGTTACTGATCTAAACTACGCCGTCATCTTTGTTCAACAGAATGTCTCAGAATTTAAGAGGTTAACTACGCCACGGACCGCATTTGATTCTTGGTCGCCATCTTGGTTACTGATCTGGACTACGCCGCCATCTTTGTTGAACACAATATCTTAGAACTTAAGAGGTTAACTACGCCACGGACCGCATTTGATTCTTGGTCGCCATCTTAGTTACTAATCTGAACTACGCCGCCATCTTTGTTCAGCACAATGTCTCAGAACTTAAGAGGTTAACTACGCCACTAACCGCATTTGATTCTTGGTCGCCATCTTGGTTACTGATCTGAACTAAACCGCCATCTTTGTTCAACATAATGTCTCAGAACTTAAGAGGTTAACTACGCCACGAACCGCATTTGATTCTTGGTCGCCATCTTGGTTACTGATCTGAACTACGCCACCATCTTTGTTCAACACAATGTCTCAGAACTTAAGAGGTTAACTACGCCACGAACCGCATTTGATTCTTGGTCGCCATCTTGGTTACTGATCTGAACTACGCCGCCATCTTTGTTCAACACAATGTCTCAGAACTTAAGAGGTTAACTACGCCCCGAACCGCATTTGATTCTTGGTCGCCATCTTGGTTACTGATCTGAACTACGCCACCATCTTTGTTCAACACAATGTCTCAGAACTTAAGAGGTTAACTACGCCACGAACCGCATTTGATTCTTGGTCGCCATCTTGGTTACTGATCTGAACTACGCCACCATCTTTGTTCAACACAATGTCTCAGAACTTAAGAGGTTAACTACGCCACGAACCGCATTTGATTCTTGGTCGCCATCTTGGTTACTGATCTTAACTACGCCGCCATCTTTGTTGAACACAATGTCTCAGAACTTAAGAGGTTAACTACGCCACGAACCGCATTTGCTTCTTGGTCGCCATCTTGGTTACTGATCTGAACTACGCCGCCATCTTTGTTCAACACAATGTCTCAGAACTTAAGAGGTTAACTACGCCCTGAACAGCAATATATTCTTGGTCGCCATCTTGGTTACTGATCTGAACTACGCCGCCATCTTTGTTGAACACAATGTCTCAGAACTTTAGAGGTTAACTACGCCACGAACCGCATTTGATTCTTGGTCGCCATCTTGGTTACTGATCTGAACTACGCCGCCATCTTTGTTGAACACAATGTCTCAGAACTTTAGAGGTTAACTACGTCACGGACCGCATTTGATTCTTGGTCGCCGTTGTGAAGTACGTTGCTACGGCTACAACTAAATACGAAACGGTGTGCAAAGCACGCAGAGCTCTGTACAAAACACGTCTCCGGTAATAAAGCTTTTGGTGCTTAACTTGAAAACGACTGCCTTTGTTCTCTGTTACATTTCGCATCATTACATGGTGTAACGAAGTGGGATTTAATTTTTTTCTTCTTTCGGGAACAACGTAAACACTGTGGATAATTATAATCGTTCATCAAATCGTACATATTTTAACTCGGACTTTGTGGTTACATATCCCTGGCACGGAATTTATCAACCACGTGGATTCGGTCATTTTTATACATTCGTCGGCAACAACATGGTATATGCAATTCCACCACCAGTGAAAATGGAAATGGACGGCGATTTACGAGAGAACTGGGCCCTCTTCAAATTAACCTGGGAAAATTATGCAGCTGCAACGGAAATTGGAAAAAAAGCAGCAAAAATACAGGTAGGAACTCTGCTTTCTGTCATCGGTAAAGAATGTTTACAGATATACAAAAATCTGCCAATATCGGAAGAGGAACAAGCGAGTACAAAAAATATTGTGGAAAGGCTCACAGACTACTTTGAGCCTAAACAAAACACCATATACCAACGGTATATGTTTAATTCCTGCACACAGAAACAGGACGAAAAATTTGACAGTTACTTTAATAAATTAAGAAACCTAGTTAAAACCTGCAAGTACGGTGCACTTGAGGATGAATTACTACGTGACCGAATTGTGATAGGTACCAGCAATAATAATGTACGGGCCAGACTCCTTAGTGAATCTGGACTTAACTTAGACCGGACAATAGATATTTGCCGAAGCACTGAACAGGCTGAACAACAGCTCGGCAAACTTAACAAATCAGTAGAGAACGTCCACTTCACGAAAGCAGACAAAAAAAAAGACACGCGAATTTATAAAGGACTGCAAATTTTGTGGACAGAGCCATGACAAAGGGAAATGTCAGGCCTATGGACTAACGTATGCGATCTGCCGAAAGCGCAATCACATTGCCAGGGTATGCCAATCACAGACACAGCCTACCCCACCACAACGGCCAAACAAACCCATGACGCAACGAACTGCAAAAGTGCGCTATGTTGAAACAGAAGTGCCCAGCAGTGATGAAAGCATTTATGTTCTGGGATCTCTGTCAGACCGCAAACAGTACCACGCAGACATTTGTCTATCCATCCCAGGAGACAGTGCAAGAACCACGTGTAGATTCCAAATTGACACAGGAGCAAGCTGCAGCACCTGTGCCCTTGCCGACTATAAACATCTAAAAAAAACACCACTACAGCCTTCTCACACAAGGTTAAGGCTGTACGACAATTCCATACTGCAACCCTTGGGCTCAGTAATACTTCATTGTGAGATAAATGGCATAAGAAAAAAAGTCAACTTTCAAGTGGTGGACAGCAACTCACCTTCACTACTTTCCGGACAGGCTAGCTCAGCTCTGAGGCTGATAGCTTTTAATACAGAATGTGTTCAACAACTGAGTGAAGTAAAGGAGGCAAGGACAACTACTAAAGAAGACATCCTCAGAAAATATGAAGACGTTTTCTCTGGCCTGGGGAAGCTACCAGGCAAATACAAAATCGAAATCGACCAAAACGTCAAGCCTATACAAAATAATCCCCGCAGGGTTCTTCTGCCACTGAAAACGGAATTAAAAAGAAAACTCAATGAATTGGTCGATCAAGGAGTAATAGCCTGGGTCACAGAACCAACCCCATGGATCAACAACCTGGTTGTCGTCCGAAAGCCAAACAAACTGCGGATATGCATTGACCCATACAACCTAAACAAGGCGATCAGGCGCAACCACTACCCAACACCGACTGTTGAGGAAATTGCAACTAAAATGAAGAAGGCCAGATTGTTTTCGGTTGTTGACACTAAAGATGGCTTTCTTCAGGTTGTTTTAGATGAATCATCTTCCTACTTGACAACCTGCTGGACCCCATTTGGCAGAATACGATGGCTTCGAATGCCATTCGGAATCAGCTCAGCCCCCGAAGAATGGCAGCGACGACTCGACCACTGCCTTGAAGGACTTGAAAATACCCAAGTTATCGCAGATGACACCATAATCTACGGGTCTGGTGACAGTGATGCGGAAGCGGACAAAAGTCATGATGCTGCCTTTACAGCGCTCCTGGAAAGGTGCCGCAAAGTTGGAATAAAGCTGAATCCGGACAAGCTCACCTTTAAAAAATCTTCTGTTAGTTACATGGGACATATCTTCAGCGCACAAGGGCTAGCACCCGATCCAGACAAGGTCACGGCAGTATCAGAGATGCAACGCCCTACAGACATTCAAGGTGTTCAACGATTGCTGGGAGTTGTAAACTACCTCGCCAAGTTTGCCCCAAAACTCAGCACAGTATGTGAACCACTGCGACGCCTTCTTGACAAGGAATCTGTGTTTGACTGGCTACCACAACATGAAACAGCATTCACGCAGATCAAACAGCTTATCACCAAAGCCCCTGTTCTTCACTACTATGATGTGAGCAAGGAGGTCTCACTTGAATGTGACAGTTCAGAAGTTGGCCTTGGGGCAGTCTTAACACAAGATGGACACCCAATAGCATATGCATCCCGGGCACTCACAAAAACTGAGCGAAACTATGCCCAAATAGAGAAAGAGTGTCTTGCTATCGTTTTCGCAGCAGAACGATTTGAACAATACATCCTTGGCAAAGAGAAAGTCAAAGTACTCTCCGACCACAAACCCCTAGAGTCAATATTGGCAAAACCCATTCATGTGAGCCCAAAGCGACTCCAGCGAATGCGATTAAGGCTCCAAAAATACTCTCTAGATGTGAGATACAAACCAGGACCCCAAATGTACATTAGTGACACACTATCTCGGGCATCACCACCTACTGCCCCAGCCACAATGGAAGAGAACCTTACCATATTTCATCTGCAAGAACAGGAACTCGCAGAAGAGTTAGAAAACATCAATATGGAAGACGACCACTTTGTCACTGACCACCGCCTCTCACAGATACAAGAGGAAACTAACTGTGACGCAACATTAAGGACACTAATGGAAGTCACAAAAAACGGGTGGCCAGAGGACAAAAACGACAGCCCACTCAACATCAGGGAATACTGGCCATACCGCGACGAACTGTCTTCTGAAAATGGCCTGGCATATCGAGGCACACGCCTCATCATACCGACAAAACTTAGACCCGACATGATCACCAGAGCACATAGATCCCATCTGGGCATTCAATACACACTAAACACAGCCCGGGATATAATGTTCTGGCCACGAATGCATGCGGAGATCACGGAAGCTGTTCAAAGGTGTGAAATTTGCCAACTGACACAACCACAACAACAAAAACAACCTTTGATGACCCACCCGATACCAGTTCACGCATGGCAGTCTGTTGCCAGTGACTGTTTTGAGATAAACGGCAAACACTTTGTGGTAGTGGTGGACATATTTTCAGACTTTGTGGAAGTTGGCCAACTCCCGGATCTAAGCGGAAACTCCCTTGCCAGGGTGATCAAACCTATGTTTGCCACACATGGCACACCAGCTACCATGATAACTGACAATGCTACCAACTATATAAGTAGCGAGTTTCACAAGTTCACACAGTCATGGGACACCAGGCACATAACCGCCAGCCCTCACCATCACCAATCAAATGGGCGGGCTGAAGCGGCAGTGAAGCTGATGAAAGGAATTATAAAAAAGTCAACAAAAGAAAGGAAAGACTTCTGGCAAGCCATACTTGAATGGCGCAATGCTATCACACCTGGCATGCATAGTTCACCGGCACAAAGGTTCTTTTCAAGGCGCACTCGCTCCATGCTACCTTGCAAACCCACAGACTACATACCACAAGTGCAAACAAATACACAGCAAGCACTCATCAATAAAAGACGGGTAGCAAAAAAATACTATGATAGACACAGTAAACCTCTGCCGGACCTCACCATTGGACAGTCTGTTAGGGTGAAATGTCACCCGCAGATCCCTCACAGCGATTGGAAACCTGGCATCATCACTAGCAAAGAAGCACCACGCAGCTACGGAGTCCAAGTAAATGGGAAAATCTACAGAAGAAACCAAATACATGTTCGCTCAACCAACACACCCATCATACCTAATCATGTTCCCATACAGCAAGCAGCAGAAGATAACGCTGACCAGAGGAAACCAGCACTTCAACAACTGTCAACACATGACAAACAACCTCGCAAGTCTAGTCGTGTTGTCAAACTCCCTACCCGACTAAGAGACTATACACTAGACAACACACACACACACAAAACACCAACGACACACAACACACTTAAAAGTAATAAACAAAAACACACATAAGCCCAGACTGCAATGGGTAATAAAAAAAACCAATAAAACATTATTGAATTAGGGGGATGTTGTGAAGTACGTAGCTACGGCTACAACTAAATACGAAACGGCGTGCAAAGCACGCAGAGCTCTGTACAAAACACGTCTCCGGTAATAAAGCTTCTGGTGATTAACTTGAAAACGACTGCCTTTGTTCTCTGTTACATTTCGCATCATTACAGTCGCCATCTTGGTTACTGATCTTAACTACGCCGCCATCTTTGTTGAACACAATGTCTCAGAACTTAAGAGGTTAACTACGCCACGAACCGCATTTGATTCTTGGTCGCCATCTTGGTTACTGATCTGAACTACGCCGCCATCTTTGTTCAACACAATGTCTCAGAACTTAAGAGGTTAACTACGCCACGAACCGCATTTGATTCTTGGTCGCCATCTTGGTTACTGATCTGAACTACGCCGCCATCTTTGTTCAACACAATGTCTCAGAACTTAAGAGGTTAACTACGTCACGGACCGCATTTAATTCTTGGTCGCCATCTTGGTTACTGATCTGAACTACGCCGCCATCTTTGTTCAACACAATGTCTCAGAACTTAAGAGGTTAACTACGCCACGAACCGCATTTGCTTCTTGGTCGCCATCTTGGTTACTGATCTGAACTACGCCGCCATCTTTGTTCAACACAATGTCTCAGAACTTAAGAGGTTAACTACGTCACGGACCGCATTTAATTCTTGGTCGCCATCTTGGTTACTGATCTGAACTACGCCGCCATCTTTGTTCAGCACAATGTCTCAGAACATAACAAGGTGCATAATGAAAACATACATAGAAGTGATCCTCATTCAATCCCGCACAACGCCGGGTCGTCATTTATAACAGGACGGATCCCATAAATGGCGGGTAAATAAAACGCTTGGTGAGATATCGGAAATCGTTTGACGTATTTTTTGTTAATTTCCGTTTTTTTTTTTTGTTTTGTTTTTTGTACGCATTGGCGGCTGAATGATTATCTATGGCTTCGTCGGTTTCATAAAAACTTGTTCGTGTTGTATTTATCCATCATGTGTCCACTGTGAAATCAAGATTTATCTTTTATGAATAAATAAATAAAATGACGATTTAGAGTCAAGTACAGATAATCTTAGATTTACGATCCCCAATTATCTTTTTCTATCTTTTTTTTCGGTATGCTTTTTAATTAAAAAATATGTTCATCGCTTTCAAATTTATTTTTCTACGGCTTGAGACTCTTGGTATTTATTTGCAACGAGAACCCGTACGACGTCACAACAGGAAATTAAAAACGAAGAACATACGTCAAAAGAGATAGGATGGTTTATAATGAAGAGGAGGCATAGATCAGCGTTAAATGTTGACAATTTGACGCGAACACCGACCACAAATATCTACAGACAAACTAAAAAAGTAATATACTTTTTTTTTTTATTATTGGAAGCACATTGCTCTCATAAAATCTAATAAAGTTATATAATATATAAAATGACCTTCGTAAATTTATCTATCTATCTATCTATCTATCTATCTATCTATCTATCTATCTATCTATCTACCTATAAAAGTGAGCGCGTGTGTGTCTGTGTGTGTCTCTGTGTGTACATTTCCCTACGAAATAACTCAGTCAATTTTCAGTCTACAGACTCAAAATTTGATATATACGGTACTGAGATTGGGGGAAATCTTTGTGATGGGTTTCCGCCAGAAATTTGGCTGTTAAGGGGTCAAAGTTCAACGATTTGACCTTTGAGAACTCTACCAAACTCCTCCGACAATTTTGGGTCTAAACACTTGAAATTGTAGATATCGATACCTTGGACATGGATCTAACATAATAACTTGAGTTGAGCCCAAGACAATAAATGTTAAGGGGTCATAATAGGAGTCAAAGTTAAAAAAATTGACCGCTTCTTTTTTTTTTTCTTTTTTAGCTCAACATACATCTCCAAACACCCGGGCAACGCCGGGTTGAAAGTCTAGTATATCTATAAAAGTGAACGTGTCTGTGTATATGTGTGTCTGTGTGTGTACATTTCCCTACGAAATAACTCTGTAAATTTTAAGTCTACAGACTCGAAATTTGATATACAGGGTACTAACATTTGGGGAAATCTTTGTAATCCATTTTAGGCCAGAAATTTAGCTGTTAATGGGGGGGGGGTCAAAGTTTAACGATTTGACCTTTGAGAACTCTACCAAACTCCTCCGCAAAGTTTGGGTCTAAACACTTGAAATTTTAGAAATGGGTTCCTTGAACATAGATCTAACTTAATAACTTGATTTGAGCCCAAAACAATAAATGTTCAGGGTCATAATAGGGGTCACAGTTAAAAAAAAATTGTCCTCTGCGGTCTCTACAAAATTACTCAGAAAATTTCTGGTATGAACATTTGAAATTTTACATAAAGGACATTCAGAGATAGAGCAAGCTTTTTCATCCGTTTGGGTCGAAACTTTTTAGTTACCAATATATAAATGTATGTATGTATGTTTGCATGTCTGCCTAAAACTTTCGACAGAGGTGACGGATTTTACCAAAATCAGTATCATTTTGAAGTTAGAACTTTCAGACGACAAATATCGGAAAATTGGCTAAAAACATTAATATCTCCACCTTTAACGGGGTACTTTTCTACAGGAGGGGGGGTCGCTTTTTTCGCCGATATTTTTGAAAGTCATCCTCTCCTTTCGATTGTCAAGCCTTAATTTAAGCATGAGTTACTTCCGGTTTGGCGGTGGTCGTAATAGCAAAGACGTCAGGTCTTTTTCCCGTTCTTTTCCTCCTTCGTGGTGCGGGTTCGAGCCTGCCTTCCTACTACCACTTTTTATTTTATTTTGCTCAACATACACATCCTAACACCCGGGCAACGCCGGGCTGAAATGCTAGTGTATCTATAAAAGTGAAAATGTGTGTGTGTGTGTGTGTGTGTGTGTACATTTCTCTACCAAATAACTCTGTCAATTTTCGGTCTAGAGACTCGAAATTTGACATAAGGAGTATTGAGATTTGGGGAAATCATTTTAATCGGGGTTCGGCCGGAAATTTGGCTGTCAAGGAGTCAAAGTTCAACGATTTGACCTTTGAAATCTCTACCAAATTCTTCCGCCAATTTTGTGTCTAACCACTTGAAATTTTAAATGTAGTTTACTTGGACATGGATCAAACGTTTTAACTTGATTCGCGGCCCCAAAAATAAACGTTAAGGGGTCAAAATTGGAGTCAAAGTTAAAAATATTTTGACTTCTGCGGTCTCTACCAAATTACTCAGCTAATTTCTGGACTAAACATTTAAAATTTTATTACGATCTACTTCTTCCTTTGACCTGAATGCCTGAGCTATGAAGACACGTTTGTTGCAAGGTTAAAAATTAAAACCTGATCCAATAGCTATTACGTTACGCATGCATATTCATAATGCCGTCGTTCGACCTTCAACTGGAAAATTCCATTTTATTTTAATTTTCACCCATTTGCACCGATTTTCCAAATATAAAGTTTCGCATGGGTTCGAATACCCTATATACTAAGTTTCATGTCTATAAAGCAAAAACTGACAGAGAAGTTTGTTGGACAATTTTTTTAAGCATATATATATATATATATATGCATGCATAAATATGTATAGAAACAGGTTTGTGTTTACTATAACCTTTTTACTCAAATATTACGCAAGTATAAATAATGTAGAATATCTGCATGAATATAATTACACACAATACATACATTATGCATCATAGTTAACTAAAGATGATCATCATATCAGAAAAACTAATAGGGAATTAATTAAAATGAATGTTTAAAAGAACATGCCAATTAGCTAGATGTTTTGCAGATGAATGCCATTCAACGAGCCATATGTAACAAAGTTGTATTTTCTTTTTAAATAAATAGAAAAAAGGAGTTTAAAATATGAGTATCAATACAAAAACACCTCAAATTTATAGGAGTATAGATAGATAGATCAGTAAAGTTGTATTCTCCGATTATGTTGATTGCACCAGTGTGTCCTTAAGGATAAATAAACCTCGAAATTTAAACAATATTTTTTTCTGACCCAAGCTTAGTTTTAGTATAGTATAGTATAGATCCTAGTTTTTTTTCATTTAAATCAACCTGATATATGTAATACAAGCAGGGAGACCCAACGTTGCCCGGGATTGAATGAGGATCAACAAATGTTTCATACTCCCATATTTTATTGTTATCGAAATCGGTAAAATCGTCCATTTTTTAATCAAATCGATTGATTAGCTGCTTGAGTTGGGGACCATCGCAATGCATCTATTGTGTGAGGAAATTCTACACATAGGTCTTCCCCCCTGGCAGAATGAAAGAAAACCAATCAGAAATTACAGCAGGCTCACCTTTTAAACGTCAACGTAAATTTTATTAAAGCAAAAAAAAAAGATCCAAGTTTCAAAAGATGCGTCATCTTCAGCTATTTGTCGTAATGGGCTGGTAACATCTCCAAAAGGATAATGGTTCATCTTCGATAAAAGATAAGTACAAAACTCCGCCGACGAAGAACGCTGCGCAAGGTTGAAGAGTTGAATGATAACTTCCAAGATGGTTACTGCAAGTCGGGTAGCCTCGAGGAGTCCACTGTAGATAACTGTTTAAATGGCGGACAAATGACAGGTCAAACTGTAGACCTTAATTACGTCTCTGACAGACATTATATTGTAATGATGAAAGTCAGTTGATTCACAGAGCACGACAGTGTGCAATAATATAATAATTCGCCCCACATAAGAGCATTAGTGTTTGCAAATGATGATAACATTTCGACACACATTAGGCCATTAATACGTCTCAAAGAGACAAAGTAATTTTGAGGCTACAAGCCTCGAGTGAGAATTCGTTACATCCTTTTACACCCCTGTCTGTTTGGAATCTGATAGTCTGAAAGGATAAATTTGGCGCCAAGCTCATCCTCGCCAATTAGTAAATAACAGGCAATCTTAATGGTTCAAACAAAATCGTGGGCGGACAAACCAACCAATAAGGAACCTGCTTATTTCTGCAGAATTTCTTACAAGTGGTAGCTTCACATGGATCCCCGAAGTCAATTAGTCCACAATACATTGTAGTCTACATTGCACTGTAGAGAACCTACTGTTGATTTTATAAAATTAATTTATATATCTATAATGGCTTGAATTAAAGTTTAAAATGCAAAAGTCAAGTATCATGCTCCAATTGTGCTCTAAATAGAAACATTCATTTCGATCGCGCACTTGTCATATCAAAGAACATATTGATTTTATATGTCGGGCCTTACTGCTTGTGTGGTAATAAAACTTCACAAATGCATTTTGTTGTTGTGTAAGGTGTTAACTTTGGTCAAAATCGTCTATTCCTTCTTTCAATCGATTTTTATGATTGTCGATACTTTTCCAATACATTCGGACGCAAAGCTTATCTAAGAACACTGCCAAGCGCATAATGTAACTTCGTGTGAAATTTCATAAAAATCGGCCCAACCGTTTTTGATTCCATAGACACACACACACACACACACACACACACACACACACACACACACACACACACACACGCACACACACACACGCACACACACACACACACACACACACACACACACACACACACACACACACACACACACACACAGTTCCTTTTATATAATAGTAGATCTATTCTTCCTCCTCGGTACAATCACCGGAAGGTCATTATTTTATTCTGGTACTCTATTTAATCTACATAAAAAAGTCTATGTTCCCATTTACTTGTCTCTACACGAGGGAAGAGTTAGACACAGGGTTGTTTTTAGAGTTAGAGACAAGATTTTTTTATGTAGGGGAAAATCCAGCTCCATAAAAGGGGGCACTCTGGATAAGAACAAAAATAAAAAAAATTGTCTCAGCTAGGAAGGATTTCTCCTTCACTGAGCGAGGACAGAAAAGGTGAAGGTAGCAACAGAACAGATACTACGCTGTGATCTTGGTCGACTTTGCAGTATAGCATTAAAAAAAACATTTACACAAAACAAAATTGATTTCTTATTTGTAGATAGCGAAAATGGGGGAAGGCGACATAAAAAATGAGAGGGTAAGCTTAAAAACAGCTGAATCCACTGTGAAAAATTTTCCCCACCCTTTATCTGTGCCTACATCAAAACGTGGATTCCATGAACAAAGCTTCTTTCTTAGAACTACACGCCTGTGGAACTCTGTTCCGTCTGGCTGCTTCCCACCTGACTACAACTTGGATGTCTTCAAGTCCAACGTTAACAAATTCCTAATGAACCGCCCTCTTAAGTAAACACTTCATTAAATCTCCACACTTACGTACTGTACTTGCAATAACCCTTATCCCTGAGTGGCTTCCGGGCCTTGATAAGTGGTGACCACCGTGTAAAAAAAACAAAAACAAAAAAACAAAAAAAACGGAAGTCCAGAAAGCACGTCATATTCGTGGGAGTCCAATTCGGCTGCCCCGGTATAGGCCAACCCCGGAAGGTGGGGTGGAGAGGGGAGTGGTGCACGGGTTGCCAATAGTCAACCTCATGCAAATGGTATCTCTCCCTCCAATTCATTTCTTTGATGTCGGTAACCATGCATAAACATACAGAAACTTTATATAAACTATCTGTGTGTTTTATAACTAGGGCTATGACAGCAGCATATTTTTTCCATTGTTTTGACTCTCGAATATATATCCGACACAGTTAATCAACCGAGAACCACATCACTCTATATAAAAGCATATAAGATATCGACGGATACACACTCGAGAGTCAAAACAATTAAAAAAAATATGCTGCTGTCCTAGTCCTAGTTATAACTATTCGATTATTTTTCCCCGACAGAGATTTCCAACCATTCCCAGTTTTTAAGATGCCATCTTTGTTTTGGTGACATTGCTGGCCTTTAATATGAAAACAATCTATATTGATGCCCACGGTATTATCATTTAGTTTTTGATAATGTTATGTACGTATGTGCGTGCGTACGTGTGTAGGTGTGTGACTGTATTGTATAGCCGATGCCTTGGTCCATAAATTATCTCTCTTCTTTCTTTCTCTTCTTTTTCTTCCTTTCTTTCCTTTTTTCTTTCTCTCGCTTTATATACCTCTTTCAACAGTTCTGTTTCGTCTCGTCTTATTTCGTTTGTATGCTGCATTCTCTCTCTCTCTCTCTCTCTCTCTCTCTCTCTCTCTCTTTCTCTCACCCTCTCTTCTATGTAGTTTCTATCACTTTATATGAAACACACATTAATCCTTTTCTCTTTCTCCCCCTCTCTGTGTGTGTGTCTCTCTGTCTGTGTCTGTGTCTGTGTCTTTTTTTTTTTTTTTATTTTTTTTACAAAGGCATCACCACATTATCAAGGCCCAGAGGCCACTCAAGGATAAGGGTTAAAGAGTGTACAGTAGAAGTTGGTCAATATAGTAATCATTAGTAATGAAAATTTGGTAAATTTAATAACTTATATGGAACGGCTCATCAAGAACTTATTTACCTTAGACTTGAACACAACCATATTGTAGCCAGCCGGAAAGCAGGAAAACGGAAGACAATTCCACAGGCGTGCAGTTCTAAGAAAGAAGCTTTGTTCATGGAATCTATGTTTAGGTTTAGGCACAGATAAAGAGTGGGGGAAATTATTGATAGTGTTTACAGCTAGACGAGTGTTTCTTGTGAAAGTTTGGCGAGGGGGGACCATAGATTGAAGCTCAGTTGAACACTTTCCATGAAAATAACGATACATCAGAGACAAACTCGCAACATCTCTTCTGTGAGATAGAGGTTGTAAGGAGGAGAAAAGGACATCTCCTACGAGGCTACGAAGTCTATTTTGAACTCTATCAAGGCAGGACAAGTCCTTTCTAGCAGCTCCTGCCCAGATGTGGCAACAGTATTCCATCCTTGGACGTACCTGGCTCTTATATAGATAGAGAATTGCATCAGCAGTGAGATATCTACTGGATCGATAGAAAGATCCCACCATTTTTCCAGCGGCCTTGGCAACAGATTTGATATACGTGTTCCATTTAAGATCAGGAGTAATGGTCAATCCCAGAAGCTTGTCAAAACTTGAGGCCTCCTGAAGACGACAGCCATTCATTTCAATTGATGACAAATGTGGATTAAAATGTTGATGATGTAAAGAGAGAAGCTTGGTTTTAGATGCATTAAAAGTAACCAGCCACTCCTTTCCCCATTGTACTACATGCTCAAGATCAGAGGAGAGAGAATTGGAGAGTACTTGCTCGTTTACTGTCTTAGATGTGGTACCATAAATGGTAGTGTCGTCAGCATAAATGTCTACAAATGATGTAAGGATATGATTTGGAAGATCATTAATGTAGATCAGGAAAAGAGTGTGGCCCAGGATGGATCCCTGAGGGACACCGGCATTAATACTGTGAGCTTCTGATTTTTGCCCCTCAACTACTACTCTTATGAACCTATCAGAAAGAAATGATTTAATAATTGAGAAGACTTTTCTAGCTATACCATAGCTAGCGATCTTATGAAGTAAACCTTTATGCCATACCCTATCAAAGGCTTTAGATATGTCAAGAGCAATTGCCCTAGAAAGATTGCCACCGTCGAGAGATTTGCTAATCCTATGCGATATAACTGTAAGGACATCTGCTGTAGATCTAGCAGAACGGAAACCATATTGAGTGTCACTAAGAAGGTTATTTTTGTTGAGATGTTTGATTACTTCTGTATTTAACACAGATTCTAGCAACTTACTCATGACGCACAGGAGACTTATTGGCCTGTACTGAGAGGGGGATGAGCGATCACCTGAATTCTTAAATACAGGGCATACTGATGAGATTTTCCAGGGAGATGGGAAGCAATTCTCCTTAAGACAACGTTTAAACAGTTTTGTAAGTATGGGCGCTAGTTCAGGTTGAAGTTTTTTGAGTACTATAATTGGAATACCATCAGGGCCAGTTGCTTTACTGGAATCAAGGTTTTTGATTAGCTTGGCAACATCACGTACAGATATACGTATATCACATAGCGTGTTTTCTGATACAGGAGGAAATATTGGGGGTTGGCG
>NC_136493.1:43981536-44039036 GCF_053919585.1 Euprymna scolopes | reverse complement strand
AGTTTTGTGCTGCCAAGACTAAACTTTTCCTTCAATAATTACAAGAAACCTTCTCTACCACCAATAGCAATGGCCAATGACTCTTTATCTGAAAGTACATCTTTTAAACTCCTCGGCCTAACGTTCATAGGAAGCATGAGTAGGAACAATTACATTGAGAGCATTGCCAGGACCGCTGCGAAAAAGGTAGGTTCTCTCTACAGTGCTAGAACGCTACTAACGCCCGAAAGTATCCTGTGCCTCTATAAGGCCACCATTCGCCCATGTATGGAATATTGTTGTCATATTTGGGCTGGTGCATCTGCTACTAGTCTCTCGCTCCTAGACAAGGTTCAAAAGAGAGTCGCCAAGCTGATAGGTCCTGAACTGTCATCTAAGCTTCAGCCTCTGTCCCATCGACAAAATGTAGCATCCCTCTACCTGTTCTACAAGTACTTTAATGGTGACTGCTCCGACGAACTGCAAGCACTTGTGCCCCCCGCGACGTAAATAGCCCCGATAAACCCGACAAGCAGCAAAATCCCACCCCTTCACAGTAGAGATCCCTAGATGTAAGAGAGCCTTCTACTCCAGTAGTTTCTTCCCAAGAACTGCTAGACTTTAGAATTCCCTTCCGGGTTCCTGCTTCCCAAACTGTACTGACATGCAGAAGTTCAAGTGTAACGTGAACCGACATCTTGCTGCCTAACCCAATTCCCCACATAGTACCCCTGTAGATTATGTCCCTGATAGTAGCCCCTATATCAAAGTGGCAATCTGCTTTGTCAAGTGAATGGTATATAAATTCAGAGATTACAATAAGTTCAGAGATTACAATAAGTTCAGAGATTACAGTAAGGATGTCTGCTGATGAACGGTATTGCCTAAATACATATTATTGGTCGGTACAAAGTTTAGCATCTTGGAATGATTCAGGGTTCTCCATAAAAGTATTTACATACTGTTAATACGAGTGTGTTACAAGTGCCGGTAAAAGAGAAGTAAAAATAAATAAAACGTAAAAATACAACGAAAAGACAAGAAACATATGGAAATGCTATCAAATGGAGGTCCATTGTCTACATAATCGCTAAAATGTTAGATATTTGTTATTAAATATATTTTTCTAAAGTTATTTATTTTATTTTGTTATTTTTGTAGAAAAGAGCAAATTGCATTAATACATTTCTGAGGTCGTTCCTGTTAGTCAAAAAAAAAAGAGCGTAAATCTGTGAATGTTTTTTTTTTTTTTTTAAAGAAAAACAATGAAGCCATAACAATGGTCGACACTATAATATCCACACGTTTGATTTCGATAGGAAAGCAAGTGTAAGGATTGCGAAAGATAACTTTGATCTAACGTACAAGTTTATTACTTTGTAGTGACAACAAAATGGCGGCCGGTACGTCAGCATGTCTATCACGTCTTTTATCTCTCTAATATCAACATTTTTATCGCCATTTTGAAAGCTCTTCGGTTAAACGTAATGAACAATTTAAAAAATGCCGTCTTCAATTTTGTAGTGCTTTTAATGAAACGCAAATTAGTAAAATTATTTTTTAGCAATCAATTGCCAACTAAATTGTAAAAGATTTAATCTCTACAAAATATAATAATAATAATAATAATAATAATAATAATAATAATAATAATACTAGTAATAATAATAATAATAGTAATAATTGTAATTATAACATTAATAATAATAACAATAATAATAATAACAATAATTATAACATTAATAATAATAATAATAGTAATAATTATAATAGTAATAATAATTAATAATAGTAATAATAATAATAGTAATTATAACATTAATAATAATAATAATAATAACAATAATAATAATAATAATAAGAACAATAATTATAACATTAATAATAATATTAATAATAATAATAGTAATAATAATAGTAATAATAACAATAATAATAATAATAATAACAATAATTATAACATTAATAATAATAATAATAATTAAATTAATACTAGTAATAATAATAATAGTAATAATAATTAATACTAGTAATAATAATAGTAGTAATAGTAATAATAATAGTAATAATAATAATAGTAATAGTAGTAGTAATAATAATAATAATAATAATAATAATAATAATAATAATAATAATAATAATAATAATAATAATAATCTTATGGGACATGGACATGCAAACTGATAATCCTATCTAAGCAAGAAGACCGAGTGTCGTAATAATTAACAAGAAAGAAAAATCCTGTCAAATCGTAGACTTTGCTGTTCCAGTTGACCACAGGGTGAATATCAAAGAAAAGGAGAAACGGAGTAAATACACAGAGCTAGCCAGAGAGCTGAAAGAGATATGTATGATAAAAAAATCAAGATAATACCGATAATAGTAAGAGCACTATGAACAATCGCAAAAAGCTTGGAAAAAATGGGAGAAATTGAAATCAGAGTAATGACTGAAAAAATACAGCGAACAACAATAATGAAAACAGCTGAAATATTAAGTAAAACCCTTGAATCTGGATACTAACACAGACTAACCAAAAGCGCAGATCAGACAAACTGCTACAGAGACAAAACATGAAGCGCTACATGGAACCAAGAAGATTGAAGCTGCATACTTATAAGTTCTCTTACCTCTCCCCCATTACCACATCACAGTCTGCCAACGAGAAATCAATGGCAAGCAGCTGTTGCGATAATGCAAATTTATTTGCAAATGTTATCGAAAGAGGTGGAGAGCTCTGGAGAATCTGGGGAGACTTGTTATCACACAGCTTCCAGGGAACACCACATGCTGTTTTCAAGGAGATATTTGATAGACTGTGTGAAAGCTCCTCGTGAGCCCATAATAATCTTTAGAGATCATATAGCATAAATAGCATAATTCATGAACTTTTATTATAAAAATATAATTTGTTCAGAAAAATTGAGTTTATAGTTTTTCGGAAAATGATGACAAAATTTACATAAATAGAGATTTTTTTTTCCACCAGTCCGTCACAAGTGTAAAAAATGTAATACTTATATTCTGTAATTTGTCTTATTTCAAAATATCAGAGATCTTAACTGCTTTTTTTTTTTTTTTTTTTTTTTTTTTAATAGAGAATATTGCATTAACAGCAAAAAAAAAAAAAAAAAAAAAAAATTCTCCGAAAGTAAACCGGATATCATGATCCGAAATCGAAATGAACTCTGCGGTTCTATCAATTTGGACTTTCTTATGAATAAAGTTTAAAAAACATGAGGTTAACAAAACGTAATGTCATATATTTATGATGTTTCTATTTACAATGCCTCGTCACAGGACAGAGTTAGACACCAGGGTCGTTTTTTAATGTGGAGAAAAGGAACAAAAATAAAAATTGTCTAAGTCCTGAAGGATTTCTCCTCCACTGACAGAGAACAAGAAATTGAAGTGCAGCATCTGAAGAACAGATACTACACTTTGATCTTGTCCCGAAATGATGTTAGTTATGTTTCAAAACATGAATTCAAACGTAAAAGCTAATAAAAAAATACAAACGAATGGGTTAACAATAGCGTTGCAAATTATTTTAATTGTCCACAACAAATTTATTATGCTTTAACTATGTATTATACGCAGGTCATTTTTCGATTATATGATTCTCAAAGCCTACCAAAATTTGCAAGCAGAGAGTGCATATATTTGTTAGTTTATTAAAAGAAGGATATTTCTTTATACAGTGTAACCCGGATATAAGAAACCGAATATAAGAAAAACGGATATAAGAGAGATTTTCTCTGTTCCCAAATTAGAACCTGTGTTAATGCACAGTGTAACCCGGATATTAAAACCCGGATATAAGAGAGTCGTAGAACCCGGAGAAGAGGTCTCTTATATCCGGGTTATACTGTAGTATCCGCAGCACAAATAAGATCGCCTCGCGATGACCAATCTACACTGGGGGCCGTTTTGCTCTGCAAATCTTAATTTTGCGTTGAACTTGAAAATCGTCACGGAATTTCGAACAGTCTATTAGAGTCCAGGCGGGAACACAGGTCACGTGTCATCTTTCAGGTCACGTGGCATTCTTCTAGTCTTGCTTGTTAAATAAACTTGCCGCTTTTGATCGGGATTGAACTCAAGATCTTAATGTAACTTACATATGTTAATCAACATCACGGTGCTCGTGGCCATGTGTGTCCTCTTCTTATAAAAAGAAAAAAACAGTTCTAAAATTATAAACAGCAATCGATATAAGCATACGCTAAGCCATTTTACCTTTTTTATTAAACAGAATAAGTTTGCTTATTAATATGGTTAATTAATAAGGTAGTCATTTTTACTTTACTTATTATAAACTGAATTCTTACAAACTCAAATCATGACGCTCCGACGAGTAAAACGATACAATTTTAAATACATTTTTAAAAAATGGTCTTGCATTATTTGTACCTGAAAATAATTTTTACGGTAAGACAAGAGATGACATAAAGTGGCGGTGGCTTTGTGGCTAACTACACAAACTAGCAACCTGGGTGTGCCAAGTTCGAATCCAGTCCGATTTATAAGTAGGGCTAGGACAACAGCATATTCTTTTGATTGTTTGACTCTCGAATATATATCTGACACAGTAATCAAATGAGGATCACATCACTCTACATAAAAGCATATATGATATCAATGGATATATGCCTGAGAATAAAAACAAGAAAAAGAATACGCTGTTGTCATAGCCCTATTTCACTTAGAATGTTGATAACCTTCACGTAGTCCCGCCCTGTAATTATCTGATGTGATTTAAAAAAAATATCGAGGAAACCAATGCCAACAATACAATCCTCCGATCGATATGATATGAATGAACAGATACACCCGAATATAAGAAAAACGAGTATAAGAGAGATTTTCTCTGGTCCCAAAGTAGAACCTGTGTTAGGTTAGCAACAATAATAGAACAACGGACCGTGAAAATTCTACTCTGTGGCTAAGTTGATAGTGTGTGTGTGTTTTTTTTTTCATTAATGCAAATAATTTTTTGTTTTTGTTTGCATGACATCGTCTGTAGGTTCAAACCCCGCGCGTAAATTTCTTAATGTTTTTTTTTTTCGTTAACTAGAAAGAAGTTTAAATAAAATAATTTTATAAAAGAAACAGTAGGTTCTCTAGAGTGCAATGTAGAATAACATATTTTTTGGACTAAGTTACCGCATGGAGGCACGTGAAGCTTCCTCCCGGGCGATTTCACGGATTTCGATGTCAATAAAAATATAAGAGTTTGAAATATTCGTTGATCATTCAATTCTGGGCAACGTCGAGTCTCCCTGCTAGTAATCTATACTGATTAAATAGCATAATTCACAAACTTTCGTAAAAGTTAAACTTTTATTATCTATATACCTATAAAGTGAGTATGTGTGTGTGGGGGGGCGGGTTGAGGATAACTCTCAACCTATCTACTCAACGAGTTTTTAATCTACAGACTTGAGATTTGGTGTGTAGGATATTCAAACACGTTTACTCGGTTTTCATCTACTGGGTCAAAATTGCAAATTTGTTACTTGGACGTTATCGGACTTTTACCTGTTTGCCAACTGTTTCACAACTGCGCATGCGGTGGAAGTACGTTTTAAAAAAACTTTTTCAAATCGTCGCAAGCTGGCCTAATGGTTATCGTACTTGGTCACTGTGTTTAGTTTTTGGTTTCGATCTCAGTTCGAGTATTTTATTTTTTTATTTACAAGAAGTTAACTGTTATTATTATTGTTGTTATTGTTGTTGTTGTCGTCGTCGTCAATAAATTCCAATAAAAATAATAAAAAAATCTTGTATTGAATTTAATGAAACACAAAAGTTCCGAAGTTTTCCGTAAAAGACAGAAAGGTAAATTTTATGCATCAAATAATTAAAAATTCAACGTTTAACGGGGAAAAAAAGACAAAATCGATCATGGCGTCTTCATAATTCACAAACTTTCGAAGAAATAATACGTAAATTCCATGAAGAAAGCTTGTTTCTTAGAACTGCACACCTGTGGAACTATGTTCTGCTTGCCTGTTTCCCTCCCGACTTCAACCTGGATGTCTTCAAGTCCAACACAAACAAATTCCTGATGAATAGCCCCCTTAAGTAATGACTTTATCAATTCTCCAATGCTATTACTACACTATCCCATTGATTACTGTACACACAATAACCCTTATCCCCGAGTGGCCCTTGGGCCTTGATAAGTGGTGACCTCCATGTAAAAAAAAATGCTTTTCAATATATATCTGCCTTTACATATATATCTGTCTATTTTCATATAGTCATCTACAGACAGTTTTTTTTATCTTCAATGCGGCAAGGCTAGAAACCACCTCTAACCAGGATCGAATCTATAACCATCCATTTGATAGTCGGAGATTTCAACTACTGGATAAGGAGTCTGGCGTCTTTAAGAAATATCTAAATTATTTTATAATTAACGTCAGCCATCTAAACAGTGCTCAATTTATATATTTACGAACGGTGCTCAATATATATATAATATATATATATATATATATATATATATATATATATATATATATATATATATATATATGAGAGAGAGAGAGAGGAAACGTATCTTTATATATATCTATATTCATATAAAAATTAGCAATATGCGTGTGTGTGTGTGTGTGTGTGTGCTCTTGTCCAACAAATCACGAATATGCAATGCACTTTATTTATTATTATTATTATTATTATTATTATTATTATTATTATTATTATTATTATTATTATTATTATTATTATCGTAGTGGGTGGAATAATAGAAGCAATAAACAAGAGAACAACAAATAACTCCATTAATTGCTCTGATATTTGATTTACTTCTTACGATAATTTGCAACAAATGCGTCAAAATGAATTACATCTTTTCCTTTTAAACTCTCACAGGGATGGGCAAAGACTCGAAAACACGTCCGATCACTTTGAGAGTTAATTTACAGAGGCAGCAGCTCTCTGGCTTATCTGCCACATGCTTCCTCTTATGACATTATAGTTAGCGATTTAAACTTCTAACTTATAAATAGAATTTTACACTCTCCACTTAATTATAACCTTAATTGGAAAATACTGTTATTAAGATTATTTTCACACACCCGAAATATTGGTATATTTTGTTTTGCGTTCGGATTTAAACCTTGAAGATTTCGTTTCTTCAAAACCGTTCTTTTGATATACGGCACAGTCACGTTGACACACCAGTTCTCGTCAGATCACCGAAGTTAAGCAAGGTTAACACTGGCCAGTACCAGATGGGCGACTATCTACCGCGGGGTAAAAATACCAAGTTGGGAAAACTGGCGCAGTCTATCCTTCTCTCGAGGGTAGATGGGACTCTCTTAAGCCATGGTAGGCAACCCATCTAGTGATGGCGTCACGATAAAATATACTTGATAGCCTTGGCGAAGCATAAAGTATTTCCAACCTTTAGAAAAAGCGTGAAAGATTCTGCAGAATTTGTTCACGTTTCACTTGCGCCTACTGAATGAAACATTTCTTTCTTTCTTTTGATGACAATATACAAAATTAAATTTATTAGTATTAAAATTCTGAATTTTTTTTAGATGAGGGCTGATTGTTTGCATTACTTGTATCCGTCGGACTATTGTTCTCATCCTAAGTGTTATTTGTACAACGTTTCGGTCGGGTTTTCCTTCGACCGTGCTATCATTTAATTTATCAGTAGCTAAGAACTATCTAAACAAAACCGTTACGTTGTTGAATGTGGTTTGAAAATAAGTCGTATTATAAAAACAATGAAAAGCGTGTTGTTTACTTTAATCATGAAATACTCCGATTAAAAAGGCACACAAAACACATGGCTAAGAGATATTGTTCGTTGCAAAAAAAAAAAAGAAAAGAAAAAAAGACGCTTAAAATCGATTTCGAAATCTAGTAGATCTCTTCTCTTCTCTACACACGATTTCTCGCAGAAGAGACGCTCATAGACTCTTTCTATTATATCATCATTTTAATCACTTCCACCCCAGTTCAAGTGTGCTTTTGATGAAAGTGTTTCGATGAAACGAACAGGATTCGAACTAGGCACACTAACTTTTTCCATCTGTAGTCGTTACTTTCATGGAAAGTACTCAAGCCAACCCTAGTACCCATGTAATAATCGCGTTAGACTTTGGTCGTGACGTAGACATGACGTCAGAAGTCGCCGTGGCCGAGACCGCTAGCGCGTTAGCTTCTTTTTTCACCTCCTTTTTCTCTTTCGCGTTACAGGTTCGATCCTGCCTACAAAGCTGATTTTTTTTGCGCTGCACGGGTACTCGCTGCTATTTTTATCGAAAACTAGCTAAAGTACCCGGCGGTGCGAAGTTGAATTTGATATATTTGACTATTCTGTCTTCATACATAAGTATCTTAATTCCGGCAAAAAAAAATAATTGTCAAAAAATATCTGTAAGACATTAAAAGAAAAGTTTTATTTTCCAAGCCTGTAAATAAATACTTTTATTCCGCCTGTCCAAAAATACGTTTAAATATATTTAAAATTATGCAGATATTCACCTTTATTAATACAAAGACATGATTGCAAAAGTTAAAAAAAAATGTCTCACTGCCATCAGCTAGTATAGAAACCTAAACATTTTGCGTTTTAGCTGCGTTCTCTACCGATGTTGGTATCGAGACAAAGCTAATTAACTCAAAAGAACTCTTGAAGTCTTGTAGAAATTAATTTATATGCGGATGTGCAGAAAGAAATATAAACGTGTCGACCAGTAGAACATTTCGCATTTCAACATGCCGATATTCGAAAGAAAACCCGAATAACAAGAAATATTACATAAGCATGACTTCCTTAGATTTCAAAACCCGATACTATGACCACAAAAGCACATTCAAAAATAAAAAACACCGTATAAAAACAACACTAGCGAATAAATACTGGGAACTCAAAGAAAGCGGACATTCGCCGGTAGTCGAATGGAAAATAATGAGACAAGCTACCACATGCAGACATTTAGACGACCCATGTAAATTATGCCTCCATGAAAAATTTTCTATCCTGTACTTTAAAGAACCTCAAAATCTATTAAACTGTAGGCGGGAAATAGCAAACAACTGTGTTCACAAAATAAAACTTACTCTAGGATAGCGATACAAAATAGCTTTAAAACTAATAACAACAATAGGAAAAAAACAAATAAATAAATTAAATAAACATGAATATACATAAACGATCACATACATATATGTATATATATATATATATATATATATATATATGTATATATGTATATGTATGTGCATTGTTGTGTGCACATAGTTATATTTATATGTATATAAAAAAAAAAGGAGAACGACCACCTAAACCCACTAACCTAGTTCTAAAACAGATCCTTTGTTTGATAAAATGCATGCCCATTGGCTGGTAGGAAGGGGCGCGGTGGATACTAGAAAGCTGATTGGCCGACTAGAAATCCTCAACATATATAAAAACAAGAAGCAACGACAGAATATATATATATAACTGAAACTGCAAAGCCGGAAGCTAAAAAACCCGCGCTAAAAGAATTCCCCAAGCCAATTTCTACACGTGTATAGGATAACACCAACCCGAACACACCAGCAGCACTCTCACCTGCCGAAACGATGTTTGCGCGGAAAGTGATATCCGTTTTTGACAAACTCTTACCCAAACAGTCAAGGCCACTAGTGACCATTTATGTACCCAGTAAATGTTTCAGATCAGGTGAAAAAGTGTTTTTCAAAAGTTATAAAAACAACACATCATTCTAGGAGGTGGGTACAATTACCAAGAGAGTCGGTGACATGGTATATATCATCCAACCACAAACGTCACCAGAACCAACTAAGAAGATGTCGATTAGTTGAAACCAGCGACAGTCAACCATTAGAAGATGTGCCGGTAGACACTGTCTTCGAAACATTTGACCTTAAACCTCCTAAACCAACACTTGAACTACGGCGGTCGTTCCGTAAGAAAGGTTACCAAGCCATTGATGGTAAACCCTCAAAGGAAGAGGTACTGACTGGTTTTACGAACAAAAAGCTTGGGAGGGGGGACAATCTCATGACGTCACTTCCGGTATCGAGACTGGTTCCTGGATGCCTGAGATTAGCACGCGACCAAGCGGAACATGTGCAAACGCCTACCGTTGAGGAATGCCTGCAATTTATGTGAATACATGTTCGTTTCTCTCTCTCTCTCTCTCTCTCTCTCTCTCTCTCTCTCTCCATATAGTTAGCGGTTAAAGTTAAATTCTGAAAATAATTATAGGAAAAGGAATTTCATACAACCTGGGCAGTCCATAATCGGGAGGAGTACAATATCTTCCGGGGTATTATTGCCAGGTTTGACGAGGATCACTCTGAAAGTATTGCCTCAAAGTACTATCTATTAGGATATTTCACCTGATCTTAAATCTGTGTCTTATCTCGCTTATATATATATATATATATATATATATATATATATATATATATATATATATATATATATATATATATATATATATATTATATACATATCATATTATATTATATATATATTATATATATATTATATTTTAATATATATATTATATATCTATTATATTACATTATATATATTATATATCTATTATATTATATTATATATATTATATATCTATTATATAATATTATATATATATTATATATCTATTATATTATATTATATATATTATATATCTATTATATTATATTATATTATATTATATATATTATATACACATTATATACCTATTATATTATATTATATAATATATATCTATTATATTATATATATATTCTCTCTCTCTCTCTCTCTCTCTCTCTCTCTATATATATATATATATATATATATATATATATATATATTAGCATTGGTACCCGGTACATATGTATATTATACACATATATATCATATACATATATATATATATATATATTATATACATATATATTATATACATGTATATATTATATACATATATATATATATTATATACATATATATATATATTATATACATATATATTATATACATATATATACTATATACATATATATCATAAATATATGTTATATATATACATATTATATACATAGAAATATATTATAAACATATATATTATATACGTATATATATTATATTCCTATATATATTATATACATATACATATTATATACGTATATATATTTTATACACATATATATTATATAGATATATATATTATATAGATATATATAATATACATATATATATTATATACATATATAATATTATATACATATATGTATATATTGTATACATATATGTATAGATTATAAACGTATATATATTATATACATATATATATATTATATACATATATATATTATATACAAATATATATATTATATACAAATACTTTATATACATATATATATTATACACATATATATTTTACACATATATATATTTTATACATATATATTACATACATATATATTATATACATATATATATTATATACACATATGTATATTATATACATATATATATATTATATACACACATATATATATTATACACATATATATACGATATACATATATATTATATACATATATATATATTATGTACATGTATATATTATATACACATATATTATATACATGTGCATTATATACATATATATTATATCCATATATATTATATACATATATATCATGTATATATATATTATACATGTATATATTATATACATATATATATTATATACCTGCATATATATTAAATACATATATATATTATATACATATACATATTGTATACATATATATATATTAGAAATATATATTATATAGATATATATATTATATATATATTATATATATATATTATATATATTATATAGATATATATATTATATACATATATATATTTTATACATATATCTATATTATATACAAATATATTATATACATATATATATATATATTATATACATATATGTATATATTATATACATATATGTTTTTATTATACACATATATTTATATATTATATACATATATATATTATATACATATATATAAATATTATATACATATATATATATGTTATACATGTATATATTATATACATATATATATATATTATATACATATATGTATATTATACATGTATATATAGTATATACATATATCTTATATACATATATATATTATATACATATATATATTATATACATACATATATATATTGTATACATATATATTATATACATGCATATATATGTTATGTACATGTATATATTATATACATATATGTATATTGTATTCATATATATATTATATACATATATATTATATACATATATTTATATAATATACATATATATATATTATAAAATATATATATATGATATACATATACATAATATATATATATATATATTATATACATATATATTATATACCTATATATATTATATACATATTTATTATATACATATACATTATATAGATATATATCATATATAAATTATATACATAAATATATATATATATATTATATATATATTATATACCTATACATATTATATACATATATATATATATATATATTACATACATATATAGATTTTATATGCATATATATTATAAAGATATATATATATTATATACATATATATTATGTACATATATACATATTATATACATTTATATTTATTATATACATACATGTATATATTATATACGTATATATATATTATATATATATTATATACATATATATATTACATACATATATATATTATATACATATATATATTATATACATTTATATATTATACACATATATATTATATACATTTATATATTGTATACATATATACATATTATATACATACATATATATATTATATACATATATATTATATACATATATATATTATAATAATGATTATATTCATATATATTTTATACATATATATATTATATAGTTATGTGTATTATATACATATTTATATTACATGTATACATTATATGCATATATATTATATACATACATATATATATTATATACATATATATTATATACATACATATATATATATTATATACATATATATTATATACATACATATATATATATATTATATACATATATATTATATACACACTTATATATATTATATACATATATATTATATACATACATATATATTATATACATATATATTATATATACATATAATTATTATATACATATATATTATATACATATATTATATACATATATAATATATACATATATATGTTATATACATATATATAATATACATATATTTATCGTATACATATATATTATATAGGTATATATTATATACATATTTATATATTATATACATATATATATAAATATTATATACATATATATATTATATGCATATATATATACTATACACACATATATATATTGCATACACACATATATATTATATGCATATATATATTATATACATATATATTATATACATATATATATTATATACATATATTTATTATTTACTTATATATATCATATACATATATATATTATATACATATACATATAGTATACATATATATATTATGTACATATATATATTATATACATATATATTATATACATATATATATTATATATTATATACATATATATATTATATACATATATTTATATATTATATACATATATTTATATATTATATACATATATAATACATACATATATATATTATATAATATATATAAATGTATACATATATATTTTATATACATATATGTATATTATATACGTATTATATACATATCATTTATATATATATATGATGGGAGCAAATTCGTTCTCGAATATTGCCATTACTTTAATATAACTATGTATTCGTATATTTGGGTTAACGTTAGAAATGTTTATGTCTTTGTAAATAAAGGAAAAACAACATCTGAAGTTCTTAGTACTTTACGGACTTATGTTTCAGATTATAAAAAATATATTGCAAAAATGTGTTTGTAACTTTTCACGTGACTTATCAGTTTTCGATTATAACGTTGTACTTAATTGAACACGACATTTGTGGTCACGATAAAAATGGCAATTTTTCTATGTGAGCGGAAGTTAATTTAAAATTGTTGCATTCTTGGAGTAGTTGCCATTTCATATATTTTTTATTTGTTTGGTAATTTCCTGTTGATTAGTGTAATTTCCAAGCCAAACGGAATTCTTTCAAGCGAGAGGGATGCTTTCAAGCGAGACGATGTGATGGATGGATAGATAGATAGATAGATAGATGAGAGAGAAAAAAGGGGGTTGATACATAAGTGACAGAGTGAGGAGGGAAGAGGGGAATAAAGTAATCTCCACGTTAAAAAACAACCCTGGTGTCTAAGTGTCCTGTGGGGATGCATTGTAAATAGGAAATCTTTCATTTTTAACCCCCACCCGTTATAACCCGTAACTTCTGTTCACATGCCATTTTTTTCATCGTTGCCACAAATTTTGTGTTCAATTTAGTATAACGTTATAATTGAAAACTGAACCTCAGGTGAAATACTATAAAAATTTTGTTCTTTCAATTTTTTTTATAATCTAAAACTTTAGTCTCTAATCAATGATATTAACAGGAAAAATGTTTGAAAAAAAATGTGAAAATTATGGAATTTAGAGGGGGCAATCTTCCTAACGTCTGCCCTTTTTTCATCAAGCAAAGATGAATGTTTTACTATTTTTTTAACCCTAAATTGTTAGGTGTAAGTACAATTTTTTTTCCAAACTTTACAGTAGTTTTTTTCTTGCGTCAACAGAGCTCTTAAATTTTTTTTTTTTTTTTTTTTTTTAGAAAATATGTAAAATGTGTTTATGAAAATCGTAATTTGTCAGATGGAAGTACAGGAAAAAATGTTTTCAAGAAAATTTTTTTAAAATATATTTTTTTTTTTACAGCTTTTCATTGCCGGTGGAAGAACTTTCTAGAGATGAGGATATTTCCTTAGAAATATTTACTTCTGTCCAGAGGGAGGAGATTGGGGTAGAAGAAATGGAAGGAAGCTTCCCAACCGGTTGAATAAAAAATAGTTTCAAACCGCCCAAAAGTGCCATTGTGGTAAGACTAGAGTTTAGACAGCAAAATAATCTCGAACCCTCTATCACCTAAAAGGAACTAAATTCCTGTAGTCACCGTTATGTTTCCATGAAAACAATGTAAACCTTTTTTTTAATAATTTTAAACAATGAATACCATTTCTAATAACAAACAATATTATTAGAAATACGAATATTAAATTAGCAGAACATGTAAAAAAATTTAATAAAATTTTCTTATTTTAAGCAATGTAAGAAACTAATTTTTAATTCAAAATCGAATCACATGATTAATATTAAATCACGTGATTATTAATAAACGACACAAATTAATATTAAACACACGGATTCTATTGCAATTTATTAATTTTCACGTGTATTCTTTTACAACAATGGGCACCACTTTTAATATAAAAAAAATTATATTGTTTAATATTCGAAGAACTACTTATTTGTGGAAAATTTAAATGCGATTTTCGTTTTATGCATAGCAGAAAACTTTTTAAAAGTCGTCATTTTAGGGGAAATGTTAAGGTGGAAACAAAGTAAAAATTAACCGTTTAAAATTGTATAATGTTCGATAGTTATGTATTTTATGTAACGTGCTGAAATAACGTTATTGTTTCGAAAGCCATTCTTAACATAGAGAGAGGAGGGTATTTTGTAACTATTTTGTGCTTCCACCTTAAAATGCAATAATAAAAAAGATATCGTCAAACTTGAACTTAACCTGAAAACCTATTTTAAAATAGCGTGGTACCAAAAATACATACGCACAAAACCCCTATTAACATTGTTTAAAATAAAAAATAAAAAATACAGAAATTTCTGTTTATAAAAATAAATAAAAAGTTTATGTTTGTTTAAAAATTAAAACGAATATTATTTATATTGCTTAAAACTTTAAAATTCCGTTTAAAATAAATAAATTGTTTATTCTTTTAAAATAGTTTAAAATGTAAAAGTTATGTATATATTGTTTAAAATAAAAGAAAAAAAGTGTCTATTCTTTTTTTAATTGTTTTCATATTGTCTATTTTGGAAAAATTAATTCTGCTTATTTAAAACTGTTAACTTCTGAAATACTAATATCATTGTTTATATATTGTTGGCATAGTAACATAACGGCGATTAGGGAGTTTGGTTCCTCTAATGTGATTGAAGGTTCGATATCATTTTGCCACAAACTCCAGTATTGCCAATAATGTCAGGCACAGGAAGGAATTTATGCATTTTAGAAAAAGAAATGAAAGCACCACAATCTCACAATGAAAGCAGATAATCTCATATTGTCAGAGGAAACTTATCAAAACAAATGAGGTGCAAGAATTGTAAACAAAAATGATTTATGAATCGTCGATTCAGAATCGAAGAACGCCAAGCTGTTGAAAAAATAAAATCCCTAAAATCACCCAAATAATAACATTACATTAAAATTTTTTTGATTTAACGTTTTAACATTTAAACAACGCTTGGCTTAAACCGATGCGTTCCGATTGCGCCTGATCCATGCTTGACAGGAAGCGAATCACTGTAAATCTAACGCATGCGCATAACGATAATGTTGATTACGGGGAATAAAAATTTTACATGTAAATTTGCCGATATCTATGCGAGATATACATGCATATAAAGAAAGATATTACTCGCTATAAACCACCCTTGGTACATGAATATTATTTTCTGAGAATTCCCGTGTTATATGACCAGTAGTTTAAGAGTTTACCTGTTAGATATTTTCACACACACACACACACACACACACACACACACACACACACACACACACACACACACACACACACACACACACACACACACACACACACACACACACACACACACACACAGAGACAGAGTCTTAGTATACCAGGATTTCAAATTATAGATATAATTTCTTCTCCCTATTAAAAAAAAAAAAGATCAAAACGCCATCGTTTGCCCCTGACGAGGATGGCGAAAGACGTCTAGGGTCCAAAAGAATTTTTTTTCTGTCATATGTAATTCGTTTTACCCCAAATAAACTCGTATATATATATATATATATATATATATATATATATATATATATATATATATATTAGGAGGTATATTTGATAGAAAATAGGGAAAAGTGCTCCATACGTTAGTAGTGCTAAATATGTTTGTATTATTTCATCCTCGGGGATTTGACTTAAATCATTGCAAGTTGTTTCAATCTACATGACAATAAAACTATCCTGCCGATCGCGTCAGACAATCTCTGATCGACAGGACAATATTATTGTCCTGTCGATTGAAACAAATTACAAGTATTTAAGCAAAATACCCGATGTTGAAAACAAAACACACACACACACACACACACACACACACACACACACACACACACACACACACACACATACCCCCCCACACACAAACACACATATATATATATATATTACCATGAACAAAATAGCCGGCAAAGCCCAAGGGTCCTTTCATCAGACTCATCAGGAGTTAATCGTTGATCATAGAAAAAATAAATAAATAAATAAATATATCGCAAGAACAGACTTAATGAGGTTTATGTGTAAATTTTACCGAGGGAGAGGGGAGGAAAAGGGAAGGATATAATAAAATATATGCATAAGTGTGGGCAAAGGGGAGAGTCAAAATATATCCCCAAATAAGTCTAATGACCTAACGAGCTCCTTCTGTCGACAGAGAGACAGTCTGCGTAGGAGAATAGAGACTGACTCCAAAACCCACAAGTGATTTTCAGAGTCAGCCCGGTGCAAAATCCTAAAACACTCCATTTTATACACATTGGCACACGCTGGATTTTCATGGAGGTGTTGGCCAATGGCAGATTCCAAGACGGAAGAAAGCGGGTAAGAGCAACAGGACTTGCCCAATCTTATTTTTGCTGGAACATGTTGGTTGATTCGGGTCTTTATTAATTTGCTTCCCGACTGAGCACATTAGGCACAAGGCCGTTTTTTTATGTGGAGAGATTGGGGGAATGGGGACAAGCTTCCTGGGGAGTAGGGGAGCTGGATAGTGACAATTGGTATGAAGGGTTTCCCCTACATTGACCAATAACTGATTGCTACAAGAGCAATGGTCTTATATGTGGGGTTGAGCCCATATATGGTCTTTGAGATTCATTGCCCAGCCCCCGCCGGGACCGGTCGAAACTCCGCAAACCATCCTTAAAAACTAGGGGGAATGCAGACTTTACAACAAAGACCAAACATAGAGCAAAGGACGGGAAGGAATTTGACACAGATTTAATGATTCGTCTACCCAAACACTGACCGGTCTCCCCAATCCAAGGGACCTTTTAGTAGACAGGACACCTGAAGGGACCAAAAAATGCAAGAGAATTGTATCTTTATTTTTAACTAGCGGGGGTACCCAGCGTTTGCTGGGTGTTTGCAGGTGTGTGTATGTAAGGGGGGGGTAAAGTAAAGAATAAGCGAAGTAATAACTCTGTTTTAATAAAAAAAACGATGTTAAACTTAAAAAAAAATCGGAAAAACATAAACTAAAAAAAAAAAAAAAATCGAGAAAACGCAATAAAACGACAATGATGTATTATATGTTTATTTATGTATTATATGTTTATTTAAAAAAATGGAAAGAATCCTTGTTTTTTTGTTGTGTATAAATGCTGGAAAATAAATGGTAATTAAGCAAGGTAAAAGTAAGCGTGGTGCGTTTCACCCAATAGGAAGCATCGAACGGAAAGGCAGGGCGAAATTCCATTCCAGTTTTTTTTAAGCAACTACGAAGTACAGAAAACCGAAACCGGTGTTCGTTCGTAACTGTCCCTTGTGAACGATCACGCAACGGTGTAAATGGGTGGCGGGGGAAGGAGGAATTTATTAGAGAGGACATATTTTATTACTTTCATTGATCTTAACCGATTTTGGCAGTGAACTCTCAACAGAAAAAATATAGCAATCTACGATTATCGGAAAAGTGGAGAGGTAATATGCCTATAACACACCTCAGATATTGTGCTGCAGTTTGTGCATATTACATTTGCATGAAATGTCTTGATGTTTAATCATATTAAGGTCAAAATCACAGGGAAAAATGAGTTCATTTTATATATAGAGAAAGAAGAGAGAAGAGAAGAAGAGAAGAGAGGAAGAGAAGAAGAAGAAGATAGAAGAAAGAATAGATAGAAGAATAGATAGAATAGAGAATAAGATAATATACTCAATTGAATTCCCCGGATAACCGTTTTGAATGAAGATATTTTTGACGGTCTTCAATTCATGTTCTAGTTTACCAGAAAAACAAATTCCAAGGGCTCTATACACTAACGTCTGAATAAGCCCAATCTTCCTGGAAGTAGGCACAAATGAACACCGGTTCATATATAGGCCGGTAAATGTCGGCTTACGGTAGACTGTAGTAAGAAAAGAACTCTTACTGCGTTCAACTAAAACGTCCAAGAAAGGCAAGCAACCATCATTCTCGTTCTCCATAGTAAATAATAACGTTATATGAAGAGAAATAAGTTTGTTGAAAAATGTGATCGCCTCATTTTCAGAGGCAAACGCTGCGAAGGTATCGTCGACGTATCTGAAATATATTGATGGCTTCGATACATCGTTAAATAATGCCGACTTGTAAAATCCCACAACAATGTCAACTAGTGCAGAGCCAAGGGGACTTCCCATCTGAACCCCGTCGAACTGACTATAGATAACGTTGTCGAAGCTTAATTCTACTGCTTTTGTACAGATCATGAGTTCAACAAATATGTCCCTGGGAAAAGATGGAGGGGTTAAATTACTATTGTAAAGAGAGCCGCCACAAATATAATTATAGTTTCATGTAGTGCGACATTTGTAAATAAATTATTTGCGTTTTGAATTTCTAACGACTATGTCCATTGGTAAAAAAAAACAAACAAAAAACAAAAAGCAAAAAAAAAAAAGAAAACAAAACAAAATAAAACAAGAAACAACAAACAAATATTTCAGTAGTTTCTTTTCTAAGAACTGCAGTCTTATCGAACTCTCTTCCTGTTGAATTTTTTCTTCTACCTATAATCTTTGTCTTTCATAGACAAGCAAATAGGCATCTCTTGTCTTTGCGATAAGTCTTCGTTCTCATGCGCTATGCATCAATAACATACAGTGCGAATACGCCTGAAGACGGTGGTAGGTCACATCGGCCGAAGCGTTGTGAAAAACAAAACAAAACAAAAAACAAAAACAAAAAAACAAAAACACGATGGGAACAATAATCCGACCAATTTGAATAATACAAAAAAAAAAAAAAATCAATTCTCATCTAAAAATTATACGAACATAATGTTGATTAGTTTCGTTATGTAATCGATGAAGATAAAGCCGCAGAAACACACACACATACACACACACACACACACACACACACACACACACACACACACACACACACACACACACACACACACACACACACACTTGATGAAGGAAAAGCGTACATAATGAAGATGTTGTAAATCTATTCCTTTTCATGAATATGTCATAAATAGAAGTAATTTGTTTCTACTGAAGACAAATTTCAGGAAGACATCGTAAATCAAAATAATTTGTTCTCGTCAGATGATGATAGATTTGCAGCATCTTTTGTTACGATCGTGTTTCGCGTTCAGCTGAAACATTTCTGTCAATTTGCCGCGAAAGGAAATTAATTGGCGAGCTTGTGTTCGCTGAAAAGAATCGGAAGAAAGAAATTTTAGATAGGCGTTAAACCGGAAGTTCTTCACCAATCGCAATGGTTAGGAAGAGCCTTAGATTATAATCCTTTGACTCGTTGGTCCACTGGTCTCCATCAATTTGCTGTTTTGCTACCCCATTGTAATACAGCTTCATATTCCAATAACTTCCTTCCAAAGAACTGCGGACTTTTAGAACACTATTCCTGCCGACTGTGTTCCTCCTATTTATTACCTTGGTTTTTGCAAGACAAAACTTTATAAGCTTATTCTGTATTTACGATAACTCTATTTATTTGCGTTTTTCTTTTTGTAATTTGAATCGACTAACCCTTTATTTTTCTTTACATCCTCTTTCACACAGATGTTTTATTCTTAGTCTCAGTCTTTTTCTATAAATATTATTATGGCATGTGTTTTTTAGAATTGTCTAATCTATTCCTTGTTCCCTTTGTGCTAGTTCGTTTGCGCCATTGGTCTAGTGGTCTCAATCTATCCGATGTTTTTTTTTAATTCTCATCGCCCAGTAATTTCTTTACAAGAACCACACGCCTGTGTAACATTGTCCGGGAATCAACAAGTTGTAGCCTCAGTCGCAAGGGAAGACCAAGAATAGAAAAGAACTTCAACTCGCTTTTTGTTGTTGTTTTGTTGTTGTTGCTGTTGTTGTTGTGCAACGACATTTATTTCCACATTTTCACGTTACTGTTGCGACGTCCCTTGCGTGCTTGTCTTCTCAACTGTGCTCTCGAACGTCATCCACGTCTCTAACGTGCTCTCGATCATGCTCCGCGAACTTTAACATGATCGTTCTCTTTCTCCTTAGTTATTCTTTATATCGCATGCATTTGCATACGCGCGTCCGCGCTCTTTTACACTTGTTGAACTCTCCTCCTGTTGACCATGATCCTCCTGCCTATGACCTTGGTGTTATCAAGACTAAGGCCAGTAGGCGTTTCCTGTCTTTGCGATAATAATTTTTGGTTCTTATTCGCTCCTTACATCAAGTGGCTTTATACATTGTCTGGAGCGATTTCCATTAACAAAAATTTAGCTGACTGAATTTTCCAAGCATCCAAAAATAAATTAACAAATACACCATATCGTACAGACACATCCCTATCTATATCTGACATTGTTTGTCTCTTTTGTCCTTTTCCTCTGTATGTTCGCCTTTTTCTTCTCTCTCACACACGCGTATCTTTTTTAAAAAAAATCTTTTACTAGGTGTTAATGTTTATCAAGGTCTTAAGGCCACTCTAACATAAGGAGTAATGAGTCCCACGTGGTCTTTAAGACAACACCATGATGATCGGTGATGGTGGAACTTTGCCAGAGTTTGATTATGTAAGATGGCGGCTCGACATGAATTTGTTTACATTAGACTTTGATAATGTTATAGTAAGCGTTATGGCCCGCGTTATGGTGTTCCATAGATGAATAATTCTATATATAAAAACTTTGCTCGTGGACTTTTCGTTTAGTTTTCAGAATTATGTAGAAGGAAAGTGAAATTGTTGGCTGTTGTTGTAGATAGACGAGTGGTTGGAAACAGGGCATAGATAGAAGCTCAGTCGAGCACTTGTCATTAAAATCAAGATGGAGTAGAAATAGACCGGCAACGTTTCTCCTGTGAGAAAGATGAACTAGGGAGGAGAAAAGGGCTACTTAATATAAAGTAAAATTACATTTCTACTAAATTATTTGACCAGTATAGCTACATAAGAAGAAACTACATATAAAATTCTGCTTCGTATACGCTTTCGTCAACAGATTGGTATATGTTTCCAGAAAAAAGCCCCCCCCCCTAAAAAAAAACAAAACAAAAAAACAAAGTAATTTTGTTTGAATTTGACAATTTTAGCTTCTGTTTTATTAGACTTTTTTATTTATTATTTTTTCTATTTTCTTATAATTTATTTTGTGTGGGTATTAGAAATGTTGATAAATGTCCTGTGTTGTCATTACTATACACATAGATTCGAAAAAGTTGTCAAAATATATAACAAATAAATGTTATCAAAAGCAAGATAAGTTACTTTCCTATCTAACTGGATCATTTTTTAGTGTTTTTATTTAATGCAACATGTTTATTCGGCTTAAAAAACATGTTTACGGTGTTTACCGATGTATTTAAAATTTCAAATGGCGGGACACTCTTTGGTGAACGCGGTAAGTTTGGGAAAATGAGTTAAAACTAAAAAAAAAATTACTGTTAGAAACTCACTCAATATATGTTATCGTAACATAGGCTGACATGTATTCGGTGTTTTTTTAAAACAGTATTTTGTGTATTTTTTAGTTTAAACTCATTTCCCAACTTACCATGTTCACCAGAGAGTGCCCCGCCGTTTTCAATTTTCTAATACATCGGTAAACATTGTATGTTTTCCGAGCTGCATAAATATGTGACATTAAATAAAAACACTAAAAAATTATCCAGTTAGGTAGAAAGGTAACTTATCTTGCCTTTGATAACATTTATTATATATTTGTTTTTTGACAGCTTTTTCGAATCTATGTGTATAGTAATGCAAACGCACACTTCTACAACAAAGAATTCTCACTAACCTATTTTTCAACCTAACTTATTTTTCAATATGTTTTGCAATTGTATTGTTCATTACTTTTTAGCTGACCTTTTTAATTCACTTTCCATAAAAGAATTGAATAATTAACGTGGCTGACACGTTCTCCACGCACACTTCTACAACAAAGAATTCTCACTAAACGCAACGTTCTATATGTATTATTTTTTATTCGAATGTTTTTGCTGTTCTTTAGGATTTTCTGGAAATGTGTGGTATACTAGATGAAATGAGGCGGACAATGGACATGTTTTTGTAGCAACAGCATGGCATCGGTACACTGCTATGCTCCGATATGGGAGCAAACAGACGAGTCTGGTGCTGAGGCCAGTAACTGAGTTGCATAGGACAGAGAGAAAAAAGAGGAGGGTGATGAGTAGGGCTATGATAAGAGATTATTCTTATCATTGTTTTGACTCTCGAGTATATATCCGACGCAGTTAAACACTGTTAATTAATCGAGAACCACATCACTATCTACAAAATATAAGATATTAACTGATATATACTCGAGAGTCAAAATAACGAAAAGAATATTCTCTTGTCATAGTCTTAGTTATGAGTTACGATAAGCATTTTAAAACGTTTGTGCTTGTATGAAAAGTGATAGCATTGTTTGTAGGCTTTAGAATCTTTATATAATTTTCATTTTTTTTTTTACATTTTTTTTGTGATGTATCATATTTGTGTTTTAGGATTTGTCTGACTTCAGAGGGGAGGCAGTTATGTTTCACATATTTAACTGTTTTCTCTGTGTCATTTTACCGCAAAAGGAAATTGATTGGCGCGCTAGCTAGTGTTTGCTTAAAATAATCTTAAGAAGGAAATTTTGCATTGATCACAATCGGAACTCCCCAATCGATCGTAATGTTAAAACGGATGTCTTACATAACGATATCTATTCCTGACACTTAAAAGAATAAATACCTATATTCTTGGTCATTTATGGACACGCCCAATTGTTGTATATACAGGGGGTTCATATTATAGAGATAGGATGGGGACCTTCATATTGATGAGGGGAAGATAAATTTATACATTTCTGGGGTGTTTCTTCTTAACACATATAGCGAGGATAGGGTGATCAGTTCTTTTAACACACGAGGGGACAGTCATTACTTATGATGGAGAGAGACATTACTTAGGATGGGGTTATACAAAGTCCATTAAAGATGATTATACTTTACATTTTGCTGTTTAATGATGCCACGACACAGTTTTACAAAAACATGATGATAACTTCTTTATTTATCGGATTGACCGGTCCAAAGATGATGACGTCAAGGAATTCAAAGTCGTCTACATGATTAAACGTTCTCCCTTCGCTTCTAAAGGAACCCTCCTGTGATAACGTCAGCTCTCTCCGACCGACTCTGCTGATTGTTCGATCCGGACTCGACTGTCCCTGACGTCTCTGGCTACTCTGCTAATCCTGGCTCATATATTCCCTTTCTGCTATGACGTCATATGTGTGGTTCAAAACGTGATGAACTCACGTGGAGAACTCACGTGGCTGACACGTTCTCCACGCACACTTCTACAACAAAGAATTCTCACTAACCTATTTTTCAACCTAACTTATTTTTCAATATGTTTTGCAATTATATTGTTCATTACTTTTTAGCTGACCTTTTTAATTCACTTTCCATAAAAGAATTGAATAATTAAATTCTTTTTTACAATAGAAACATATCTAAACTATTTTATATGAAATTTAACAATGCGAAATTCTAACATTCAATTTTCTGAATCTATTTCTGAACCTTGCTTATAAGGTTCGAATCTCGGTCTATCCTAATCTCATTTTCCACTTATCTAAAGTTCTTTTTACTTACAGGGAAAGGGGAAAGGGGACCCTTTTTCCTGTAACAAATAGGCATCTCCTCTCTTTGCGAAAATCAGTTTTCATTCTCATTTTTAAGTCTCCTTTCTCTTACTTATAGAATAAAGTGATATTTCCACAGTTTATTTGCTCAGTATAGCTCTATAAAGAGAAGCTCCATATAAAATCCTACTCTATATGGGCTTGAATATGCGTTAAAAAAAACTCGGAATATGCTTTAAAAAGAAAACAGACAACGAAAGATTAGTTTTGTTCAAATTCAACTAGTTTTATATTTTACCCATTCTATCGTTTTCTATTTTCTTGCCTTTTCCTGTTAATCCACGAAAGGAAATTGTTTGGCGTGCTTCTGTTGCGGAAAAAGAATGACAAGAAAGAAGTTTGACATAGGTGCGAAACCAGAACTTTCTTATCGATCGTAATGCTTATAGAAAGTCTTAGGTTATGATATTTAACCGACTGCTTTTCCCAAGCAACAGAAGATAAAAAATAAATAAATAAATACACGATATTGTAAAACATCTTACTTCGCCATCTCTGTCTCTAGTAAAATTACCTAATCAATGTTCCAACTTATTTAGAGGCCGAGATATTACAAAACGTACATTTAGCGACTGCCATTTTGTAAATTCAAATATGGCCGCCATATACACATCTGGGCAAATGCAAGCATTGATTTTCTGATTCCTTAGACAATAACATTTCCAAAAATGTATAGTTTTGTAAATCTTAAAAAAATTCCCACAAAATTACATAATGGAACTGACTTAATAAAATAGTTTCGTTCTAATTCGACACTTAAAAAAAATATTTTATTCACTCAGCCATTTTTAGTGTCTGCTATTTTATTACAAAAAAGAAAGAAAGAAAGAAAGAAAAAAGGCAATTGCTTGACACGCTTATGTTTTTATGAAAAGAACCAGAAGAAATAAATTTTAAATATGTGCGAAACCGGAAGTTCCTTATGAATCGCAATCGTTAAGAAGTAATCTAAGATTAGGATATTTAACCAAGCAACAACGAATAAATAAATAAATAAATAAATAAATACCTAGCACTGTTTCTATTTTGTTATGATTGCCTGGTCGCCGCTCGTAGCAATAATAGTAGTTAAAAATTGATGCAAACCTCCAGTTTTATGAAGCGTGTAAGGTCCGATTACGTGTCTGATTAGATGGTGGCGGGTATCGAAAAATAACGTAAAATTTCGTTACTTATATGCAAATGACATAATGCCGGCTTGAATAAAAAGCATGCTTTCATAGACGTTGGTCAATTTGGAGTCGTGAGTTTGGATGGCAGTGTGACGAGTTTAGCCACAGAAACTGGTTAGATGGAAATACAGACGAGTTACTAACAATTACTAACTTGCCCTTTTGGCCAAAACTTTTTATTTTCTAATGAAATTGAATTTTATTTTTTCACACATGCACACACACACACAAAATTAAAAAAAAAATGCATATACACACACACACACACACACACACACACACAGACAACTGTTTATAAATTGTAAATATGTTTTTGATTCTTAAACGCTGGGAGTTTATTAGTTAGATTAAGATCCATAGAGTGAATGAGGTATTTTGGTAAATGTTGCCAGTCAAGAGTAAGACTCCAAAGTCTACATTTATTACTTTTAATCACTTTAGTCACAAAGACCCTTAACCCTTCCCCTCCTCAATTTCTTATAGGGCCGTGTGCCTAATTTTGTTGTTTAAAAATCTTTTGTTTTTTACTTAATTGTATTTTCAAAATTTTTAAAAGCAATAAAATATATAAACAAGATCAAAGTGTAGTATCTGTTCTTCAGATGCGGCACTTCCATTTCTTGTTCTCTTTCAGTGGAGGAGAAATCCTTCACGACTGAGACAATTTTTATTTTTGTACCTTTTCTCTATGTTAAAAAACGACCCTGGTGTCTAACTCTGTCCCGTGGGGAGGCTTTGTAAATAGGTACTAACAATTTTAGAATGTACAGAATAGTTAAAATTTATTTTTAAGTCCCCTCTCTCTTACAAAGTAAAGTGATACTTTCCCCGATTTTTTTGATCAGCATAGCTTCATAAAAAGAAGCTCCATATAAAATGTGCTTTCACCGGAACATATTTAAAAAACAAAACAAAAAACAAAACAAAACAAACAAACAAAAAAAAAAAAGAAAGAAAAGAAAACAAAAAAAATTATTTGGTTGAAGTCAACTAGTTTTATATTCTACCGTTTCCTGTTTGTTTACTCTTTTCTGATATTTCACGAAAGGGAATTTTTTGGCGCGCTTCTGTTGCGGAAGAGTATAGGAAGAAAGTGCGAAACCGGAACTTCCTTATCGATCGCAATACTTAGGTTATGATATTTAAGCGACTGCATTTTCCAAGCAACAGAAGATAAATAAATAAATAACCGATATTGTAGAGACATCTTACTTAACCATCTCTGTCTCTAAGTAAAATTTCCTCATCTGTGTGTTTTTCATTCTTTTTCTCTCTCTCTCACACACAAACATGTAACTTGTCTACTATTTAATGGACAATCGGATTTTGTGCGCTAATCTTGGAAACTCTTACTTATTATGGTTTAACATGGTCCTGGTCAGGCTGGGGCTAAAACATTATCAACGTAAAATGTATGAGTGGACGACTGCAAATTAAAAATTACGTATTAATGACGTTGAAATATAAAGCGTCATAAGTAACTGCATATTTTTTTTTTTACACAGGCATCACCACATTATCAAGGCCCAGAGGCCACTCAAGGATAAGGGTTAAAGAGTGTACAGTAGAAATTGGTCAATATAGTAATCATTAGTAATGAAAATTTGGTAAATTTGATAACTTATATGGAACGGCTCATCAAGAACTTATTAACTTTAGACTTGAACACAACCATATTGTAGTCAGCCGGAAAGCAGGAAAACGGAAGACAATTCCACAGGCGTGCAGTTCTAAGAAAGAAGCTTTGTTCATGGAATCTACGTTTAGGTTTAGGCGCAGATAAAGAGTGGGGGCGGGGAATTATTGATAGTGTTTACAGCTAGACGAGTGTTTCTTGTGAAAGTTTTGCGAGGGGGACCATAGATTGGAGCTCAGTCGAACACTTTCCATGAAAATAACGATACATCAGAGACAAACTCGCAACATCTCTTCTGTGAGATAGAGGTTGCAGGGAGGAGAAAAGGACATCTCCTACGAGGCTACGAAGTCTATTTTGAACTCTATCAAGGCAGGATAAGTCCTTTCTAGCAGCTCCTGCCCAGATGTGGCAACAGTATTCCATCCTTGTTTTCTTTTATATCATTCAAAGAGTACCGTGTTTGAATATATGGTTAAGTAGTAGTTTTAGTCATTTAGAACTAGTTAAAAACTTCACTGCTTACTCATTTTTCGACCAAATCTCAAACAATTATTATAGTTTATAGATCACCTTCTCAGCTATATTATAAAAAAATTTGTTACAATTTTCGCTCAGAAAACAAAAGTTATGATGAATTTACTGATGTTTAAAATCGTAAAAAAAAAACGTAGAGAGATGAGCGACGTTGTTTATGACTAGTTTCCATAGCAAACACGTCGCTTCAGCGACTATTGTTGCTACTAATTCACCGCTCTCGCGAAAAGAGAAGTAACAAGTGAAACAGAGAGAATGAAAGCATGAAAGGGAGATAATTGGGCGGATTTTACTAAAAGCAGACGTGTGCCGTACATTGTTATTACATATATGTTTATGGGGACAAAAAAAAAAGACTGAAATTAAACAAAGAACAAGTGAATTTACTGGAAACCTGGAAAAATCATGGGTTACAATAGAAAAACGCGAGCATGAAAAGTAATATGGTTAAGCTTAAACATGGAAAAGTAAAGGATTAGTTGTTAAAACTGCAAAAGAAAAGGACAACATATTCTAGTAAAAATATAATTTTATAACTTAAAATATTGCAACATTTAGATTTTTATAAATTCAATTTATAACATTATATAATTAATTCTTAACGCTGCAATATTTTAAGTTATAAATTTATTATATTTTTTTACTAGAATAACTTGTTGTTTTCTTTTCCAGTTTTAACAACTAGTCCTAAGCTTAACCATATTACTTTTCATGCTCGCATTTTTCTATTGTAATTTATACTTTGTTAATAATTAAGTATTTCTTCTATTTTGCCATTTCTTATTCGAAAGTGGAAGTTCTTTATTTTTCATACCGTCGTTGGAATTAAAAAAACAAACAAACAAACACAAGCCGCCATTGTTCAGGTGCATTGCTCAGCTGTGCATAGCAGCATTTCGCTCAGTTCCTGAATGAATAATAAAGTGCATTCAGATCCACCGAGTGCACACGAATTTTAAAATTTTTATTCAATAAAAATATACTTAAACATACGAAGATCGTTTCAAAACTAAGGCCTCTTATTTTTTAACAAAAAAAAAAAAAAATTGAAGAGCTACGAAGGCTACGATTTGCACCATTAAAACGAGCGAAGTTTTCTGCTTTTTGTTACAAAGAAATTACCGCTAATCAAGGCCCAGAGGCCACTCGAGGATAAGGGTTAAAGAGTGTACAGTGGTAAAAAGAACAATATCGTAGTAATCATTAGAATTGTAAATTGCTTTGTAATTTATTTTTCTACATAGTCACCATCATTCTCCATGCATTTTTGCCCAGAAATTCAATGACGCATCTTTGCTTCTGACACACATCCATCACAGAGGTTGCTTTCTTAGAGTCTAACACCGTCAATATCTGCAACAAAGAGATGAAATGTTCAGTTCCTGAATGCTTAAGTCCAGTCATTATATCAATGCAATTTTCAACCCAGTTCTGATTCATTTGGGCGGAATACAATAATAAGAAGCATTAATTTTGGGATGCCCCTCGTTTATACAGGGTCCGATATAAAGAACACAATAATTTCTTTTGTTTGTAAGTTTTTTGATACTTAAGGGTTTTCTATCGCATATGTCATTCAAAAAAGGCAGTCCTATATTTTCGATAGCACCGTTGAAACAAAAAACAAAAAAACAAAAAACAAATCAAAAAACAAACAACAAAAAAACAAAAAACAAAAAACAAAAACAAGTCCTGGCTGCCATTGCTCAAATGTCGTTGGAACTTTGCGACACAGTCTACCGTCTTTATAATTAGCAAAGGGCATTGAGTTCTATGACGAGCACTGAGGGTCTTAATATAGGGTTATTCAGAAACAACTGATCCAAATCTATCTATCTATCTATCTATCTATCTATCTATCTATCTATCTATCTATCTATTATATAAAATTAACTTTATCTGTGTGTATGAGTTCCTTCCCTAAATACCCGAAAACGGTTGAGTCGATTTTTATAAAATTTCATACGAGGGTACATTATGTGCCTGGCAGTGTTATTAGATAGGGTAGTATCGAAATGTCTGCGAAAAGTATGGATAATCGATAATCGAAATAATCCGATGAAATCGGCATCCCAATATCACAAAAAGCCTCCTCGAAAATTAGAGATCTAACCCGAAAATCTGTATCTAACACTAATACTAAAATCAAAGCCGGAATATACGTCATACTCTACCTTGATTGCAGCAAAATATACATAGGAGGAACGCGTTGTGTTCCTCCTATGCTCAATGAGACAGTGACGTAGTAATTTTAGTAGTGTAAATTTGGCAAATTGGATTACTTAAGGGGAACGGCTCATCAAGAACTTGTTTACGTTGGACTTGAAGGCGACGGTGTTATAGTCAGCCGGAAAGCAATCAAATGAGAGTTCCGCAGGTGTGCAGTTCTAAAGAAAAAAAGAAGCTTTTTCATGAAATAGGTTCAGGCACGGATAAAGAGTGGGGGAAATTATTGATAGTGTTTTCAGCTAGACGAGTGTTTCTCGTGGAAGTTTTGCGAGGGAGAGCATAGATTGGAGCTCAGACGAGCACTTGCCATGAAAATAACGATAAAGCAGAGACATGCTCACAACATCTCTTCTGTGAGAAAGAGGTTGCAGAGAAGAGAAAAGGGTACCCCCACTAGACTACGAATTCTATTTTGAACTCTTTCAAGGCAGGAGAAGTCCTTTTTAGCAGCTCCTGCCCAGATGTGGCAACAGTACTCCATTCTTGGACGTACCTGGCTCTTATATAGGTAAAGAATTGCATCAGCAGTGATATATATACCGGGTCGATAGGAGGATCCCCCCATTTTCCCAGCGAACTTGGCAACAGACTTGATGTACGTGTTCCATTTCATATCAGGAGTAATGGTCAAGCCCAGTAGCTTGTCAAAACACGAAGCTTCCCCAAGACGAGAGCTATTCATTTAAAGTGATGCCAGATGGAGGCCAGAGCGTTGATGTAAATACAAAAGCTTGGCTTTCGATGCATTAAAAGTAACCAGTCACCTCTTTTCCCATTGTATCACATGCTCAAGATCAGAAGAGAGAGAACTTGGTCGCTTACGATCTTTGATGTACTGCCATAGATGGTAGTGTTGTCAGCATAAATATCTACGAATGATCTAAATATATGATTTGGAAGATCACTGATGTAGATCAGGAAGAGAGTTGAGCCCAGGATGAACCCCTGAGTGATACCAGCATTAATACTGTGATCTGCTGATTTCTGCCCATCAACCACTACCCTTATGAATCTATCAGAGAGAAATGATTTAATACTTGAGAAGACATTTCCAGCTATACCGTAGCCGAAGATCTTGTGAAGTAGACCTTTATGCCATACTCTAAGGCCTTTGATATGTCAAGAGCAACTGCTCTAGAAAGACAGCCTCCGTCAAGAGATTCACTAATCCTATGAGATATACGAACACAAAATAGATATGAAAAATAATAATACACTTAATGCTATTTTCTGCCACATTATGGAGAATAATCATCATTTTTACTTTACTAATGCCACTCTCCTAAAACACATACACAATAAATAAGTCATTTAATTGAATCTGCTCTCATTTGCTAATTTTAGAATACTATTATCTAAAAAAAAATTTTTTTTTACATATTTCTCCCTATCTGTCAAAGATAATTATCAATGAAAATAATTTAGATACAAAATAAATCTAAATACACATCTTCTTAATTTCTTTATATATATATATATATATATATATATATATATATATATATATATATATATATATATATATATATATATATATTAAGTAATGTGATTTATAATTTAAAAATTTAAAAAAAATTAAAAATCAGTTTCATAAGAAGGAACAACAAAAAAATCAATTATCTGTACGATCGTTTCGGAAATCCGTGCTTTTATTGTGGTATACATGAAGTTATGTAGAACAATTATATATAGTTTTTTTGGTAAGCACGGTCTCCTCATCAGCAAATTAAAGAGGATTTTAATTGAATTTTGTCTTTTAAATTCAATAAAAATCCTCTTAAATTTGCTGATGAGGAGACCGTGCTTACCAAAAAAACTATATATAATTGTTCTACATAACTTCATGTATACCACAATAAAAAGCACGGATTTCCGAAACGATCGTACAGATAATTGATTTTGTTGTTGTTCATTCTTATGAAACTGATTTTTAATTAAATTTTGATTTGTAAATTTTAAAATTTTTTTTAAATTTTTAAATTATAAATCACATTACTTAATATTGAATAAGCTCTAGGACATTTAACTATCGAGCTTATTATATATCTAAATTACAACGAGCACTTTCTATTTCCTGTATTTTAATTAAACTAGTAATTTCACTGTTACATTAAAATACACTCAGCTCTTTAGACTATTGTTCTAATCTCCTTTAAATTATATATATATATATATATATATATATATAATATATATATATATGTGTGTGTGTGTGTATTTACAACCTTATAAACTCTATATATGTATATAAATGTTTAATTTACATAAAGACTCGACTTTCATTTGTATATATAGCCCTAAACATTCGACCTTCTCGCCATTGACCATCCCTCTTAAGAAAGGCTGCATAAAACGGGAGAAACGCCGAGCCTCTAGGTCTTGTCCGCCTCCATTTTAAATTTCATTTTATTATGTTGGTGCAAAAACAATATCGTTTTCTCACATATGTTACTTTTATATATGGTTTATGAATTAATTCCTTGATATATATAGCCATGTTATATATCATTGTAATGCGCGTTTTTCGCTCCATCGAGTCGTGTTATTCGTTACCGTTAACAATCTTTTCATTCATTTTTTGTAGGCTTCTCGACGACAGCATGGACAAAATTCAAATCCGCACGATTTTCTTGTTCCAGTTTAAACTAGGGCGAAAAGCTGCCAAGACAGCTCGTGATATTAATGATACGTTTGGCCAAGAAACCACTAACGAACGGTGGTTCAAGAAATTTCGCAATGGTGACGAGAGCCTCGAATATAAAGTCGGTCGGGGCTGGCTGACTGCAGTTGATAACGCACATTTGAAAGCCTTAATTGAAGCTGATCCTTACAAAACCATACGAGAAGTTGCTATTAAACTCGAAATCGACCACTCAACAGTCGTTCGTCATTTAAAGCAAATAGGGAAGTAAAAAGAGTTGGATAAATGGGTGCCGCATGAATTGAACGATAATAAAAAAATGGTCGTTTTGAGGTGTCCGCTACGCCCCTTCTTTGCAAGAAAACAACCCATTTCTCGATCGTATTGTGACGTGTGATGTGAAGTGGATCCTCTACGACAACCGGCGACGTTCAGCACAGTGGTTGGATGCCGGAAAAGCTCCACAACATAACCCGAAGCCAAAATCGCACCAAAAAAGGTTATGGTGATTGTTTGGTTGTCTGAGGCCAGTCTCATCGATCACAGCTTCTTGAATCCTGGCGAAACGATTACGGCGGAGACAAATTGACGAAAGGCACTAAAAGCTCCAACGTATGTGCCCGAGATCGATCAATATGAAAGGACCAATTCTCCTCCATAAGAACGCTCGCCTGCACGTTGCTCAAATGACCCTGCAGAAACTGAATGAATTGGGATACGAGACTCTGCCTCACGCGCTATATTCACCGGACCTCCGATTATCACTTTTTCAAGCACTTCGAAAACTTCCTGCGCGAAAAATCCTTCAAAAGCCGAGATGATGCCGAATCGGCTTTCAATGACTTCATCGTTTTCAGAACTCCGGATTTCTATGCTAATGGAATAAATAAACTTGTTTCTCGTTGGCAAAAATGTGTCGATTCTAATGATTCTTATTTCTATGGATAAAGTTTATTATGAAAAGAGTTATGATCGTTTGAAGTTGAACGTCAAAATTGACATTATTTTTGCACCAATATGTATGTATGTATATATATATATATATATATATATATATATATATATATATATATATATATATATGTATATATATATATATATGTACGACAGTTGGCTCCTTCCACTATTGCGCTTTTTTAGCTGCTACGAAGTAGGTAGATGAAATCACAATGGTTAACAAAAAAGTATTTGTAGAATCCCTTTTGCGATGCGGCTGCATAATTTATGCATTCATACTTTTTGTCGGACTGTTATCCTCATCTTCATAGTTGTTGCTGTTTCATCACGTTTCGGCCAACTAATCCCCTGGCCTGCTTCAAGTGATTAACCGCGACGAGATAGGAATGCTTAGTCTTATAACTTATCCCCGGTAATTACTGCCTTCCATGGTTGTTGTTTCACCAACTAATCCTCTGGCTGCTTTGGGTAGAATCGAAACCGCTATCTTCAGACGATGCTCACCTGCAACCCTAGAGTCTCAATGCGTCTATCCACTGCGTCACAGTATTCCTATCTCGTCGCAGTTAATCACCTGAAGAAGACCAGAGGACGAGCTAGCCGAAACGTGGTGAAACAACTATCAGGTTGACAAGAAAGTTCTTGCAGGTTTTAACTTTTAAATTCAGATGAACATATCTCGGCTCAAACAAGAAATGATTGATCGAAATAAGCACCATCAGAACCAACACACTTTTACAAACGCAAATCAGGATTATTTATGACAGTAACGTAAAAATCTTGCGTTCTTATGGCGATGAAGTCCCTGGAGGCGTTTGTGATATCACGGAGGCTTTTGAAGCATTTCTCACGCAGAAAGTTGGCGAAATTCTTGGTCAGTAGATGAGAAGTCTGGAGAGTATAGCGTATGAGGCAGAGTTTCATAACCTAATTCGTTCAACTTTTGCAGGGTCGGTTTAGCAACGTTCATTAAGGCACTGTTGTGGAGGAGGATTGCGCTTTTTCTGTTGACTAATGCTGGGTGTAGCCGTCGAAGTTTCTGATGGATTTCATCCATTTGTTGACAGTACTTCTTCGCTATAAAAATTTCGCTTACATTCATAAGACTGTAATGGATGAGACTGTCGCAGACAACCAAAACGTCAACTCTGGTTTCGGGAGGTATCGTAGAACTTTGTAGAACTATCGTAGAAGTTGAGCTGAGCGTCATCGATTGTCGTAAAGAACTTACTTTTCATCGCAAGTTAAAACCCGGTCGAGAAACAGGTCGTTCTTGTTGTGAAAAAAAAAAAAAAAAAGATGACACTAAATAACGGCGTTTCTTTTGGTTATCGTTCAATTCCTGAGACACCCATTTTTCATTTTTTTTGTCTTTATAATCTCTCAAGTGACTGAAAATTGTCGTATATGTTATGTCTAATTCAGAAGCATGTTCTCGAACAGTTATGCGTGGCTTCGACTAAGGCTCTTAATTGATCGTTGTCAACATCCGATGGCCGGACACTACGCTCATCATCTTCAAAACTCTCGTCGCCGCCACGAAATTAAAAAAAATACAATTATGCTGTGTGTTCAGCAGTGTTTACTGGGCTAACCACTTCGTTGATATCGCGAGCTATTTCAGCAGCTTTGCGGCCTAGCTGGAATTGATTAGAAAATTGTGCGAATTTGCTTATTACCATCATGTATTCAACGTTCTTAAAAGAAAACGTAATTGTTTTAAAACGATTGCAATTAACCGATTAGATAAAGCGAAAAAACACCCTTTTAAATGATGCATAAAGTAAAGGTGTTATAACGAAAACTTATTTGGAAAGACATCTTTTGAAATCAAAATGAAAAATTTGACAAGAACCTTCGACCTTCGTATCCATCGAACATATATATATATATATATATATATATATATATATATATATATATATATATATATATATATATATATATGTTTGTGTGGACACGAAGGTTCTTGTCAATATATATATATATATATATATATATATATATATATATACATATATATATATATGTATATAAATATATATATGAACAAATAGAGCGAGAAGAGAGAGAGAGAGAGAGAGAGAGAGACAGAGAAACAGAGACCGAGACAGAGACAGATACAGAGAGACAGAGAAGTACGTTAACGTGGTACAGTTACCATATGTATGTAAATTTACTAACCCTCTATACGAATTAAATAGATTGACATTTCGATTCTCGCGACATTTTTCGCGTATTTTCGCGCAACCATTCGAGAATAACGCACCTCAAAAGAGTAAGTCGGTGGTCTTTCCCTCTAAGTGAAATACAGCGCATGCGTGTCAAATATTCACACTTAAAAGAACCGTCGGGTTAAAAGGCATCAATCCGTACACCACCCCGTACACCGCACGCAAGCTCAATAAGTCAAGATCACGGACTCTAATAAATATGGCTGTCTCTTGCGCACGAAAATCTGTCAATGCAAGTTCCAGACAGACAGACAGACAGACAGGCACACACACACACACACACACACACACACACACACACACACACACACACACACGCACACACACACACATACACACCTATCTATTCATATACAGTTAAGCGCAAATATATACGTATAGGAACCACTCTCGAACTAAATAACTGAATATTTATAAGGTTGAATTTCAACCGCTTAGCGTTGGAGGTCATATTGCAGGTTGCACTAATTTTAATTTAGTTTCACACAAAAAAGGGAAAGAAAGGTAAAAATTTTTCGTGAAGAATCCAGATGATATCGACTCCTCTGAAATATTAATAGCTGGAATGATGGGTTCTACAGGCTCCCATTCTAGGATATACAATTAATATTGGATTGCTTTTAACGCTAACACGTAGCTAAAGAAAAATACATTCTTTTGGATTGTATAAATCATGGCCAATTCTATTGATAACACTTGTCAACAACAAATTTCTTGTTTGCTTTTAGTCAGCTAATTTAAGACGGATCTGATGCGCTGACTTCAAAATTTACATTTGTCTTGCTCATTCAGGTCAAGTTTTTAAACTATGGCCACACGCCGTTTTTTACGTTTTTGTTTAAGTTATGCCCACATGTCGTTTTTTGTTTAAAATGTGGCCACATGTTGTTTTTGGTTTAAACTATGGCCACATGTTGTTTTTGGTTTAAACTATGGCCACATGTCTTTTGTTTAAACTATGGCCACATGTCTTTTGTTTAAAATGTAGCCACAGGTCGCTTTTGTTTTAAACGTGACCACATGTCGTTTTTGTTTAAACTATGGCCACATGTTATTTTTTGTTTAAACTATGGCCACATGTCGTTTTTTGTTTAAAATCTGGCCACATGTCGTTTTTTTTTTAAACTATGGCCACATGTCGTTTTTTATTGTGTTTACGCATTGGTGGAGTATTTTAGAAGTTTGTAAGGATCAGATGTGATGTCGAATAATTGTTTATCGCCCCCACAACAGCGGAGTTGCTCTCTTTAAGAGTATATCTGAGAAAATTGACCACATCCTGTTTGTTCATCCTTCGGCTAACAACTTCAATGTCCACAATGTGGAATGGCTGACCCACTCGAACAAGACATATGATGAGGGGAGGTTCTGTCATGATTTCACCATTGCCTATGACCTCGCCCAGATTATTCACGAACCCACCCGTGTGCCCGATACTTCCGGTCAGTACGCTAGCCTTCTAGACCTTTTTCTCACAACTTCCCCTGAGCTATATTCATGTTCCGTTCTGTCTCCTCTGGGATCTTCCGACCACTCGGTTGTATCAGTTAAGATAAAAACGAAATGCAATAAGTCTTCAGACGTGCCTCTCCACCGTACTGTATATCGATACTCTACGGCTGACTGGGATAGCTTCCGTACATTTATATCTGATCTACCTCTTCATTCCATGTTTAAAAAGGATGTGTCCTCCATAGTATCAGACCTGATCGAATGGTTAATTGTAGGCATAGACCGATTCATTCCATCCAAAAAGTCTCAACAAAAACCTAACATCCAGCCATGGTTCTCCCCAGAATGTGCTGCTGCACATTTTAGGATTAGTGAATCTCTTGACAAAGGCTTCCTGTCTAGGGCAATTGCTCTTGACATATCAAAAGTCTTCGGTAAGGGCCTACTTCACAAGATTTCCAGCTACGGTATAGCTGGAAATGTTTTCTCAATCATTAAATCATTTCTCTCGATAGGCTCATAAGAGTAGTGGTTGACGGGCAGTATTAATGCTGGTCCCTCAGAGGTCCATCCTGGGCCCAACTCTCTTCCTGATCTAAATCAATGATATCCCAAAACACATACTAAAATCATTCGTTGACATCTATGCTGATGACCATCTATGGCAACACATCAAAGGCCGTAAATGACAAAGTTCTCTCTGATTCTCTCTCATTTGATCTCGAGCGCGTGGTACAGTGAGGGAAGAGGTGGTAGGTTACTTTTAATGCATCTAAAACCAAGCTCCTATCTTTACATCATCAACGCTCTGATCCCCATCTGGCATCAATTGAAACGGATGGCTCTCGTCTAGGGAAGCCTCATGTTTTGATAAGCTTCTGGATTTGACCTTTTCTTCTGACCTGAAATGGAACACTTACATCGTCTGTTGCCAAGGTCGCTGGAAAGATCGTAGGATCGTTCTACCGCTCCAGAAGATATCTCATTGCTGATGCAATTCTCTATCTATATAAAAACCAAGTATGTCCAAGGATGGAGTACTGCTGCCACATCTAGGCAGGAGCTGCTAAAAACAGCATATCCTGCCTTGACAGAGTACAAAATAGGCTTCGTGGCTTAGTGGAGGATGCCCTTTTCTCTTCCCTGGAACCTCTCTCCCACAGGAGAGACGTTGCGAGTCTGTCTTGTTTTATCGTTACTTGCATGGCAAATGCTCGTATGAGCTCCAATCCCTGGTCCCCCCTCGCCAATCTTTCGCGAAAAACACCTGTCTAGCTGAAACCACTATCAAAAAATTTCCCCACTCTTTATCTGTGCCAAAACGAAAACGTAGATTCCATGAACAAAGCTCCTTTATAAGAAGTGCACGCCTGTGGAACTCTGTTCTGTTTGCCTGTTTCCCATCTGACTACAACCTGTATGTCTTCAAGTCCAACATAAGCAAATTCCTGATGAACCGCCCCTTTAAGTAAGACACTTTATCAAATCTTAACACTAACGTAGTGTAGACGCATTACCCCTTATCCCCGAGTCGCTTCCGGGCCTTGTAAAAAAAATGATCATTTTAATGACAAGAAATATTCAGGTTCGATAGTTCTGAGTTTATTATGTCGACAAATAATCAGTTTCGAGTCAGAAAACCTCGAACTTTCACAAAAAATTAGTGCGACAACGTGCTCAACATACCACGAAGAAGGACTGGCTTCTATGACAGGAATTAGTGCCTTGCAAAGAAAAGAACGTAATCAACGACCTTCTGATGGACAGAGCCAGAATACTCCTTCCATCGCTGCACATCAAGCTCGTCTTAATAAAGCAGTTTACAAATGCTATAGACAAGGATGGTGACTGCTTCACTTACTCGTGCCAGGCTTTTCAGGATTGACCATGGAGAAGTTGAAAGCTGACATCTTTGACGGTCATCAGATCCGGCGGCTCATCAGAGATCCAGAATTCTAAAACTCAATGAACGAAATGGAACTGGAAGCGTGGAAGGCAATTGTGCTGGTAGTGAAGAACTTTCTTGGCGACAATTGGGTCGGAAACTCAGCAGGACTTGTCAGCAACAGGTCGACTGCTTTCAGAAACATGGCTTGCAGCATGTGTCAAGATGCACATATAGATGTGCTTCTTGAGAACCTGCGTTCAATGAGTGACGAGCAGGGGGAGAGATTCTATGAAGACATACCAGAGATGTAGACGGGGTATCAGAGTATCTGAAACGCAGTCAAATGTGTTGACTATTGTTGAAATCTGAAGAGAGACGTTTCTGATATTAAGCATTCCAGGATTTCGAGGAAACGGAAGTTTAAACCCTGAAGTTTGGACAATGTTGAAGCAACCTGCAATTTACGTGCACTTACTTTTATTAATGCCCAGGATTCAGCTTACAGTAATTTTATGTTTCTATCAGGTTATCAATATATGTTGTTGGCAAAACATTTTTTTCTCTTAAAAAACATATTTAGGATGTGGTGTCAAACTATATGCCTCCGTCTAGTCTTGAAAGACAAAAGGTACCCCTGTAGGAACTGCTGTGCATGTAATTGTGAGGCAAGGGTTGCGTAATCACTAACCACACATCTGATTCGGCACTCCTTGAGTCCAATGAAAAGGAGAAATCCAGGACGACTTCAAACAATGCCGACATAAGCGGAGAGTCCATTCAGAATCTGGAAGTCTCAAAATGGTCACCCATTTAGTACTGACCAGATTCAACGTTGCTTAACTTCGGTGATCCAACGGGAACCGATGTGTGAACGTGATTAGTCCGTACATATAAGCAGCTCAAAATCAAAAATGTAAAAAAAATCGATTTTGCCACTAGATCTGATTAATTTTCAAATCAACTTAGCACAAAAACCTGACCCGATGGAGAGAAGTAGTGCAAAAATACCTTAAATCACTTGTAGAAATCTAGACAACATTCAAAAAGTAAAGCATTGTTGTCCAGTGTAATCTTCTATAATATAAATCTCACCTGCCTGTTTAAATGTATATATGTATGTATGCAGCCTGTTAGACTTTACACGACCGGTCGCCACAGTCGATTGAAAATTTCTTGGCGTGACTAAAAGTCGTAAATCACTCGCCCGCCAGTCGATAAAATTTCTTTAAATAAAGAAACAGGAAAAACTCATTTATTTTACGACCCTCAAATATGCGGTGACTTAGAATGACCTATGTCTAATCATTTGTGAATTCCATCATCTCTAGCTGTAAGACCGTTGGAATATCGTATTGAAAAAAAAAAGTGGTCACGTTAAAGGTCAACAAGAGGTAAAATTTACACATTCGGCGTGTAGTCAAAATGTCACCTTCATTTAGCTCTCTGATTTTGAAGTTCATTTGGGAAAAAAATTCTTCGACGCAACAACTACATACACTCCATGATTACAAAAGTAAAGACGCATATTTGAAAGAGGAAAAAAAAACGCACCGTTCCGTCAAGCATCCGAAGAAATGATTCTTATTTCTATGAAACAATAATATAAATGATGCTATATAAAGAAAAGCATTAATTCCTTCACCCTCAACTGGGCACTTTTCTACAAGGAGAGGTCGCTTTTTTCGCCGATATTTTAGGATGTCATTCACTGTTTTCGATTGTCTAGCCTTAATTTAAACCTTTGCCACTTCCAGTTTGACGATGGACGCAACGGCAAAGACGTCAGTTTTTTTTTCACTTTCTTTACCTCTTGCACTTACGGGTTCGAGCCTGCCTGCCTACTACTACTTTTTTTTTTGCTCAACTCACACCCATAAATACCCAGACTAGTATTATCTATTCATATAACTGTTTTTTTTTAATTATTGCTTATGTTTGAATTCATCTTTTCGAACAGGATGTACATCGTAAGTGTAAAACGTCACGTCAAAGTTATAATTATTGGTATTTATTTGCTTCCCCACGAAAGCAAAATCTGACACAAGGTCATTTTTGATGTGGGTGACAAAAACCAGCTCCCCAAAACAAGGGAAAAAGGGACACTCTGGTAGGGACCAAAATAATAATTGTCTCAGAATAGAGGGTTTTTCCTCCATTGACCAACGACAAATTAACTTAAGAGTAGCATCAGAACAGATACTACGCTTTGCTCTTTGCTCGAAGTTATAATTATTTTGTTAATATAATATTTATAAGAAGTCCAACCAGATAAGTTAGAAGAACCTGAGATTGAAGATCTCAAGGTTTCGATTTCCGGTCATGGAACCAACTTTAATTGTTGGGAATTCATTATTTGCTATGAATGTCATATTAGAAATTTATTAAAAAGGTTAAGATCTTTAATATTTCGGAGTAAGATATTTGGAATTTCGCAGCGTATTTATTACATCAACAAATAATTGGTACCGACGGTAAAATTCTCTGTTTATATAACATAGGTTTTCGGCATAAAGTAATAAATATTCTCCAAATTTTGGTGTCAATGAAATATTTTTAAAAAGATTTTAGGGAGAGGGATATAATATTAGCAATATTCAAAATCCAAAAATTCAAATATTTCAGATCTACATTAAATTTGATTAAAAGTATTATAATAAGTAGGGCTATAACAATTGAATATTCTTTTCATTGTTTTGACTCTCAAGTATATATCCGACACAATTAGACATTGTTAATCAATCGAGAACCACATCACTCTATCTAAAAGCATCTAAGATATTAACGGGTATATACCCGAGAGTCGAAACAATGATAAGAATATTCTCTTATCATAGCCCTAGTAATGAGATACCAATTATGATTCCTTGAATTTCAATTTCACGATCTCTTAATGTTAAGCTTGAGATTTTAAACAAATCATAGAATTAATTTTGATAAAAATAGAATACGTATTCTAGACAGAAGGTTAAGCAGCGTTGTCTTATGATTTTGGGATGACGGTAGCTAAGTGGTTAACAACATGGACTATCACCTGGGTGTGCCAAGTTCGAATACAGTTCGTTCCATAGAGGCCCTTTTTCAACTTCAAGATCACCGCTTATCAAGGGATGCAACTCAAGGATAAGTATTTTAGTTAGTTGATCAATAATGATCAAGAATAGTGAAACTTGGATATCGCTTAGTCATTTAAGAAGACAGATTAACAAAATTTATTACATAGGACTTAAAAAGTCTGCCGAGAAGTAGCCCCACAGTATATTGTTCCATAGACCAGCAGTTATAGGAAAGAAACTTTGCTTATGGAATTTGCGTTTATTTTTAGGCATAGAGAGTAAGGAAAATTGCTGACGGTTTTTGTAAGTAAACGAGTACATGGATTGGAGTTCTTCAGTCAAGCTCACACTTGACCTTATATCTAACCTCCTGGCGAAGAGATACATAAAATCATGAGTTTAATATATATGAGACATACAATCGCTACAAAAACTGTTCTGTTCGGAGAATTAATTTTACCTGGGACAGATACTCTTCTATCTATAAATAACTCCTTATAGATGCTGCGATCTTCTATCTATAAATACTCCTTATAGATGCTGCGATCTTCTATCTATAAATACTCCTTATAGATGCTGCGATCTTCTATCTATAAATAACTCCTTATAGATGCTGCGATCTTCTATCTATAAATACTCCTTATAGATGCTGCGATATAGAAAAAAACTCGCAGAATGCTCGATTATTTAATAGTTACAGCATATATTTAGTTATAAACTTCATTAACATCAAAATGAAATGGTCACTATTTGTGTTCTTTTTTGTACATTTTAGATAGAACGGAGTAATGTCGTTGCTAGTGTATTCAACTTTATTTTATAAGGAACTTCTAGGTTAGTCATTGATTGTCTCTCTTGCCACTTTAAAGGATACGGTATAATCAAGTTAACAGACCTGTTTTTGGTTAGATCACCAAAGTTAAGAAACCTTGAGACTGACCTGTACTAGTTGGTGAGAACAGGCACTGTAAATAGGGGGACGTCGAAACTCCCTGCAGTTCCTGGATACCAGTAGGTCGCCAGTTGTCCAACCCTGTCCTGCCGCTGGATCAGGCTGATTGAGATAATAGGGTAAGGTAAGACTTTGCTTAGACCAACTTTACCTTAAAAAACTCCAAGCGGATGTGTTCTTTGGCTCTTTAAGAAATACGGTATATTCACGTTAACATATCAGTTCTCGTTAGAACAACGGAGCTAAGCAGCGTTGAGTCTGGCCAGTAGCAGATGAGTGACCATTTAGGAATGCCAGGCGCTGTATGTAGGATGACATCGACACTTTCAGCAGCTTCTGTATCTCATCTGGATCCAGCTGTCTCGACTCTGTCATTTCACCGAATCAGGCTGGTTGGTACAGGAGAGTGAGGCTCGCACTGCACAAATCAGCTTCACTTTAAATAAACTCCAAGCACGTTTCACCCATCATCTGTACGCTGATCAGATGATCTTTATCGTTCCGACGAACAAAGTAAACTGCTGCATGTCGAAGGGTTCCTTGCTTTTCACAGAATTCTTTCTAGTCGCCTTTGGCATGTCCTTACAACTGTGTTTAAGAAATGTCGGTTCAGGAATGGTGTGGTTGCTATTACGCAATCCTTGCTGTACTATCTACTTCTTGCCCATGCATTTATCAGGAGTTGACCATTGTATCTCGAGACTGTATGGAAGCCTCTCTCCTTCTATCATCCCAATATTGCTGCCGATTCAAGAGAATTGCTGTTAAAGTTGTTCAGTCCTTGTAACAGGTCCTGGGTATAATCGTAAAATATACCCAATAGTTAGGTCCTATTTGGAGGCTGTGGAGAACGTAGAATTTACCCTCTGTTACGATTGCTTTTGGGTTCAATTTGTATTAACATTTATTGATCAAAATAAGCGTCAGCAGAATCAACTCACTTTTGCCAACGCAAAACAAGTGTATTTATGTCAGTAATGTAAAGTCTTGTGTTCTGGTGGTGATGAAGTCGTTGAAGGTGTTTTTGATATCGTTTAGGTTTTTGAAGCATTTATCACGCAGGAAGTTGTCGAGATGCTTGGAAAAGTGGTAGTCGGTAGATAAGAGGTCTGGAGAGTATGGCGTATGAGGCAGAGTTTCATAGCCTAATTCGTTCAACTTCTGCACGGCATCTGATGCTACTAGTTCAGCCTGTCCAAAGATACTGGCATCTTGACTCCAAAATTCACAAACTAGTAATGTTACCGTTTTATTCTTTGCCCCTTGGAAAACTAAATCATATTCTGACATGTCAAGCTAAAATATTTTCTTCTACAAGACAAGGAAACCAAATACCATGAAATAATATTTGAAAATATAAAGAATTTTTTTTCAAAATTACTGGATTCAACATTTAATAACCTTAAAAGGGTTCATATGACGTAAAGCAGAACAACCAAATTAAAAATCTTGCAGCAGTAAAAATTGTTCCTTCCCAAGTAGACCAACAAGAAGAGCGTTATCTTGGTTTCGGGACTTGTAATATTATATGTTATATGCGATACTTTATACAAACGTCGTAGTTAGTAAGGTTATTGACGAATTGTCTGGAATGGATAATCTAATATTTAGATGGAAAGCGAAGAGTAATGGCGACCGCCAGGGAAATTTTCGAATTTTGCTTACAGCCAAATATTTATTACATGAAATAATAGGTAAAAGATTGTCGCTTGATTAAACACGTGAAAGAGAGAAAGGAGTTAGAAGAAAGTAAGAAATGTTAATGCGTCGATGATAGTTTAACAATTTTCATGATTCTTTATGTTAAAATGGAGAAGGGTAAGTACAAAGTCAAATTTGTGTTTTGAAAAAAAGAACAAAAAAACAAAAACAAAACAAAAACAAAAAACAAAACAAAAGACTACTACACACTTTCTTCTTCTTCTTCTTCTTCTTCTTCTTCTTCTTCTTCTTCTATATCATGTTTTCTTTTTTCTTTCTCCCCCCCACACTTTCATCGTCTTCTCCCCTCTTTTTTTTTAGGTCGAGGAGAAAGTTCTTGTGGAATTTTAAATTTTGATTTCAGATGATGTATTTTCAAATAAGTTTTCATTATATTACCTTTACTTTAAAAGAGCGTTTTTTTCTCTCTAACTAATCGTTTAAATTACAATCGGTCTAATACAATTATGTCTTCTTTTCAAAACGTTGAATACAAGATGATAAAAAAAGCAAATTCGCACAATTTTTGTTATTTCAATTCAAGCTAGGCTGAAAAGTTGCTGAAACAGCTCGCGATATCAACGAAGCGTTTGGCCCAGGAACCACTACTGGACGTATAGCACAATGGTCATTTAAGAAATTTCGTGGCAGCGACGAGAGTTTTGAAGATGATGAGCGTAGTGGTCAGCCCTCGGATGTTGACAACAATCAATAAAGAGCCTTAGTCGAAGCAAATCCACGCACAACTGTTCAGGGACTTGTTTCTGAATTAAACGTAACGTATACGACGATTTCCAACCACTTGAGAGAGATTAAAAGACAAAAAAAAAACTTGATAAATGGGTGCCTCACGAATTGAACGACAAATAAAAGAAATGTTGTTATGGAGTGTCATCTTCCCTTCCTTTACGCAACAAGAACGACAACCGCCGACGCTCGGCTCAGTGGTTAGACGCCGACGAAGCTCCATGACACCTCCCAAAGCCAGAGTTTCACCAAAAGAAGGTTATGTTGAGAATTTGGTGGTCTGCGACAGGTCTCAACTATTGCAGTTTTCTTTTTTACTGCAGGCGAAACCATTACAGCAAAGAATTACTGTCAACAAATCCATGAAATTAATCGGAAACTTCGACAACTACACCTAACATTAGTCAATAGAAAAAGCCCAATTCTCCCGCACGACAATGCCCGACCGCACGTTGCTAAACTGGCCCTGCAGAGGTTGAACGAATTAGGCTATGAAACTCTGCCTCATACGCCATACTCTCTAGACCTCTTATCTACCGACTACCACTTTTTCAAGCATCTCGACAACTTTCTGCATGAGAAATGCTTCAAAAACCTAAACGATATCAAAAATGCCTTCAACGACTTCATCGCCACCAGAACACAAGACTTTTACGTTACTTACATAAATACACTTGTTTTGCGTTGGCAAAAGTGAGTTGATTTTGCTGACGCTTATTTTGATCAATAAATGTTTGTTTTAGTCGAGAGATATTCATCTGAATGTAAAAGTTTCTCTCCGTTAACGGTGTTTTCTTTTTTGTTTTTTTTTTACATAGGCATCACCACATTATCAAGGCCAAGAGGCCACTCAAGGATAAGGGTTAAAGAGTGTTCAGTAGAAATTGGACAATATAGTAATCATTAGTAATGAAAATTTGGTAAATGTGATAACTTATATGGAACGGCTCATCAAGAACTTATTTACGTTAGACTTGAAGACAACCATATTGTAGTCAGCCGGAAAGCAGGAAAACGGAAGACAATAAGCAACCCTTGTCATAGACGCGCATCAGAAGCAGAGATCCGTCATTGAATTGCCAGAAAAAGTTGATAGCGATGACTTTGGAGCGTTCGTTTTAATATAACCACTTTTGTTTAAGTAGCTTATAAGCATTTTGAGTTAAAAAATAGAAGGAGCGACTATCATATGACAAAGCGCGCTCCGAACGCTCATGCATAGCCGTCGTTTATCGCTGGCAAAAGTACATTGATTATAGTGGTGACTATGTCGGAACAGAAATTCTGGAACACAAATGGTCGCTCGCTTTAATGGTACCACTTCCATCTTCGTAGCTGTTCAACTTTTTGAGTTAAAAAATAGGAGGCATTACTTTTAGAATGACTCTCGTATTTGACTGCATGAGTCTATCATTACTGTCTGAGTATATGTATTATCTACTTAATAATATAAATCTCTTGAGATATTTGGCTATAATTTCAGTACAATACGACGCATGAATATTGATGGCTAGATAGCATTTATCGATTGATTTATGAGTTTATATGAAAAACATGGCATTAATACCAGATGGGAATATATTAGAAGCAATAGATAGGAAAATGCTTTTGACGTGGCAAGACCAAGAGAGTGATATGAATTGGAATAAATACACAGAGGATACTGCTAAGCCTGCCGCAAAATAAGGTGCTACTCGTTTACTGCCCAACATAACTTCCCATGCCTGTCAGTAACCTATGTCTGTATAAAGCCACTATTTTCCGTGATATGGAGTATTATTATTATTATTATTATTATTATTATTATTATTATTATTATTATTATTATTTATTTATTTATTTATTTATGTATTTTTTAAACTTTTATTTACTCCAAACAAGGCACATTGCAACGAACAAGCAAAGGAGCTACTGTGAAATATGGACCATATTATAGGGGCATTCTAAGTGGGGAGTTGTGCTGCGAGATGTTTGTTTACCCCACATTTATATTTTCGGGTGTTGGTACAGTTAAAGAAAATGGAAGCAGGAAGAGATTCTAAAGGCAAGCAATTCAATAAGAGAAGCTAATAGAATAAAAACTTTCTGTGAATTTCTGTAGTGAAGGGGTAGAATTTTTCTGATATCACTGGACTGTTACACCAACCATTAGTTTATCCCTGTTGAGTAGAGTGCCCAACAAGAATCTTTAACCTATTACACTCCGCACCATTAACCAGCGTGCACACCATGTCATATGGTTCTAATTTTTTTTTATTTTACAAGTACTTCCACAGAACTTGCTCCGATGAACTTAGTGCACTTGTATCTCCTTAGCGTAAATAATCCCATTCAAACTGATTCGACGAAAAATAACACTTCTTCGATGCAGAGGTCACCAAATGGCGGAACATTTTCTAATAGCTTGTTTCTACAAAGACCACTTGATTTTGGAATTCCATCCATGCTCATTGTTTCTCCGACTGTGCCAACGCGCAGAAATTTAGATGTAATGTAAGGAAACACTGTGCTGCACAACGCCCCATCTAGGATGTCCGCTCAAAATTTGGCTCCATAATTTTTTTTTTTTTTTACACAGTGATCACCACTTATCAAGGCCCGGAAGCCACTCAGGGATAAGGGTTATTGCAAGTACATTACGTTAGTGTGGAGATTTGATGACGTGTTTAATTAAGGGGGTGGTTCATTAGGAATTTGTTAACATTGGACTTGAAGACATCCAAGTTGTAGTCCGGAGGGAAGCAGGCAGACGGAACAGAGTTCCACAGGCGTGCAGTTCTAAGAAAGAAGCTTTGTTCATGGAATCCGCGTTTTGATTTAGACACAGATATAGAGTGGGGGAAATTTTTCACAGTGGATTCAGCTAGACGGGTGTTTTTCGTGAAAGATTGGCGAGGGGGGGACCAGAGATTGGAGTTCAGACGAGCACCTGCCATGGAAATAACGATAAAACAAGGATAGGCTCGCAACGTCTCTTCTGTGGGAGAGAGGTTGCAGGGTAGAGAAAAGGGCATCCCCCACCAAGCCACGAAGTCTATTTTGTACTCTGTCAAGGCAGGATAGGCTGTTTTTAGCAGCTCCTGCCCAGATATGGCAACAGTATCTGAAGTTTGTGTTTTTACTGCTAATTCAAAAAAAAACTCGTTCTCACCGTCTTGGCAGTCGCCAATTTGACAAACGACGATATCACTAGAACTGGAAATGTTGACGGCATACAGCGTTCGGGGTCGGTGTTTGTTTCTGAGTGGAAGGCGTTTGGTTGCACTAATTTAATAAGATTAAAAAAAAATATATCAATATTTTTTATCTTGATTTATTTTAGATAATCAAACTAATTTGAATCTATTGTTAGATATTGACCGGGCAACGCCGGGTAACGTGATCGATTATTATTATTATTATTATTATTATTATTATTATTATTATTATTATTATTAGAAAAATAAAACAAATAGATTTTTGGAAAATGTGATTTATAGTTATTAATGTCTTGTCAGGAATTTAATCAGAGATTTAATAAACAAAGTCGAATTAAGAGTTTCAAAGTAAATTTCGATTTTTGTTAAACGTAAACAGATTTAGACTTACGCGAAAGATCGCCTGTTTTATATTCTTGAACACGTGGTTGGAATTTTGCTGACGTAATAGTTAGTGGAGATCAAACAAATAAGTTAGTGATAAACGCGTAAGCGAACAGACGTGCAGACAACCCTGTTAGAAGCTGACAGAAGAACAAGGAAAATGTAGAAAGAGACTCAGCGTGCCATACTCCGACAAGGAAATCCATAAGACAAATAAAACCCATGTAAACTATAACTCGTTGTTATGGTAGTCTTTTTTTGTGAAAAAGCGACTGATACACACACACACACACACACACACACACACACACACACACACACACACACACACATATATATATATATATATATATATATATATATATATGCTTCTCGGTAGTACTTCGCAAACGAAGATTCTATAAAGAGGGTTTTCTATGTCGACTGCGGGCATATTATTGATTTGATGCGCGGTACAAAATTTCATTATTGCAACCATGACAGGAATACCTAGTTTACCTTCATGACAAAAAGTGAGTAAAAAAAAATAATAGGGGAGGCTAGCTGACCGGTTTCGCTCTGGTTTTTCGTAAGCTGTATCGAGGGTTTTTTATTAATAAAATCGAGTGAAATGGGGGGGGGGAAGATACGTTAAAAATAAAATGGGAGACGATATGTTTTAAAAATAGCGATATAGTGTATTAGAACCCCCCCCCGGGATACACTATATGTCTAAAAAAAAGATATATATATATATATATATATATATATATATATATGTGTGTGTGTGTGTGTGTGTGTGTGTGTGTGTGTGGCCTGGATATGACCTTGAACTATATCAGATGGTGAGGCCCCAGCTTGCGGTCTTTGGGGAGTGTGGAGCCACCCTTTAATTGCCATTGCTCCCAGGTGCGCTCTGTCCCGGAGTGGTAGTACTTGTTAAGGTCCAAACTATGTGTTAAATAAAAACTGACTTGAAAAAAAAACCCCCAAAAAACAAAAAAAACAAATTTATTCTATTAAAAACTTTTTCTTCAAAATTATTGGATTCGGCATTAAATTACCTGAAAAGGATATGCCATAAAACAAAAACAACCAACCAACCAACCAACCAACCAACCAACCAACCAACCAACCAACCAACCAACACACACACACACACACACACACACACACACACACACACACACACACACACACACATATATATATATATATATATATATATATATATATATATATATATATATATGCACCGGCTACGTAACACTAGGATGTAAACATGTCCATATGCTGATCTCATTTATATGTAGCCAAGTCGATAACTGATCGCCTTCAATTCAAATATTTCATATTATCGTGATTTCGAAAACCCTAGACATTTTTTATTTGTTTGTTATTTGTTTGTTATTGTTGCTTAGTGTTCCAATTATTTTCGTTGCTGATCATCATCAGCATCATCATGGTAAACATGAAAATGTTTTAATAAAAAATTTATGAACTATGTTTAATAGAATACTAGAAGGACCCGTGGAAATTCCACACCAGCATCTTCCATGTGTAATATATTGCAGCTGGGCATTCTGTTGGCATTCAGAGTGAATTGAGACGCCGCGATATTGTTGTAGCCCTTTTGAAAACAAAAAACAAAAAACAAAACAAAAAACAAAAACAAAAAAAACAAAAAACAAAAAAACAAAAAAAACAACAAAATGTAAAAGTATTTATCTGGGTAATATAATATACGAATATATCTGGTTATTACGGTTTATTTCCAATATCCTTAAAGGTGTCTGTAACATATTTCCACTGGATGGACGACCGGTGCGAATGAAAACTCCAATATATCATTATACCGACAGAAATTATACTACTCTAGGAATCTAGCCAAAAGACTGAGAAGGTATATTTTACTTTCACATAAAAGCGACATAATTCTTTTTTATATTTTAATTTGTTTGCGTCGTTGATGATCGGGAAGTCCTATTTATTAAAAAGGAAAACAAAGCGGGATAACACACATATACTAATTCAATGTTCATATTGTGTTTTACCTCTACTAGTCACCTGCTAATAATAACGATCTCCCGATCGAATCATTTTTGTAATCTGGAAACCGTGACACACGTACTACATACGTACGTACGTACGAACGTTAAAGGTTCTACGGTATTAATATATATAGATTTTTTTCTACTAGTCTTAGATATAAACACCAGAACATTTTTAGAAATCCCACATAGACGGTTACATAGACGAAACAGTAGACGTTGATAAAGAAAAAGATTATTTGCATGCAATTTTCGTTTGTCTCATATATATATATATATATATATATATATATATATATATATATATATATATATATATATATTCTTCTCTTCTCTTCTCTCTATAAATACAATGAACTCATTTTTCCCCTCTGAGTTTGATCTTAATAGGATTAAAACTCAAGCGATTTCATGCAAATGTAATATGCACAAACTGCTGCATATTATCTGAGGTGTGCTATAGGCCTATTACCTCTATACTTGCTCGATGATCGTAAATCCCTATATTTTTTCTGGTGAGAGTTCACTGCCAAAACCTATAAAAAATCATTTGAAGTTTAAAAAAATCTTTTCTCTCTATTTAATTCCTCCTTTTCCTGCTCCCCATTTACACCGCCGCTTCATCATTCACGAGGGAGTAATACGAACGCACACCGATTTCGGGGGTTGTAGTTGCATACAAAAACTTCCTATTGCGTGAAACGCACCACGCCTAATTATAAATTGCTTATTTACAATTTTCTTCGAAACATTATTACACTAGGAAAAAATAAAACGGCGATTATTTTTCTTTTCTTTTTTTCATTAGCATTAAACATATCATTTCCTTTTCCTTTAGTTTCGTTTCGTTCGATGCTTTCTTTTTCTGTTTCCGTTTTTCCGATTTCAGAGTTACATATTAATTTTCCGGTTATAGCATTACAAAATATAAACTGTCAAATTATCACGTACAGCGATTACGAACAAATCAATCTCGATTAGTAACACATTAATTTATGAGTGCTTTAAAATATTTTCCGACTTGGATCGAAAACTACTACATTAAAAAATGTAAATACTGCATTTCTATATGCATCTAAAAAAAACCTCAGTTCCGATTTACTGCGTTTCGTATGCTTTCGTTTCGTTTCTTTCATGTTTCCATTTTTCCGATTTCATTGCGATTGTAAACATCATTACGATATAACTCAAAGCAAAATGAATTTCACTACCGATGCTATTTTTAGCTCAAACAAGGTGTTTTCTTTTCTGTAATATCTATTTATCTTTGAATTATACCAAGACAACTATTATTTATCTCCAAATGGATTTTTACATTGGATTCGAAATTTAACTGAATTGGTAAACTCGCCGTGACAAAATTCCTCACAACTTCTTTATAATCACGTGTACAAACACTTTCTTCCCTTGGGGAAATCAAGTTTTCTCCTTAATCTTCAAATTCCTATTTCAGTCACCTAAATTACTTAGTATGAAAGAAGCTTAGGAATTTATGCTTAGAATGATATGCCGGTACATTATTACAATACGGCAAAATCATCGTTGACATTCCACATGTCACCTTCTATAGGTTTCCGGGCATGCTGATACGGTTACGGGTTGTCTATTCAGAAAGCCGTTCTTAACATAGGAAGGTTTTGGGTGTCTATTCCGAGACCCGTTTAATTGAAAATTTTGCGATTTAATTAATGAGAACGGGCAAGTTTTCCATGGAACATTTTCGGTTATTAAAAACTGAATATCACATGACATATTCATCAGGGTTTAAACTGGGCGAGCGCCATTTACAAAAACCGAAACAGAAGCAAGACATTTATTGTATAAAAATTTATCAGAATATAACTGGACAATAATAATTGTGTCCAAGTCTAACGTAAATAAGTTCTTGATGAGCCGTTCCATACAAGTTATCAAATTTACCGATTTTTCATTACTAATGATTACTATATTGTCCAATTTCTACTGTACACTCTTTAACCCTTATCCTTGAGTGGCCTCTTGGCCTTGATAATGTGGTGATGCCTGTGTAAAAAAAAACATTTTGTGAAAAAATTGCGTAATAAAATTATAATTTTACTACAACAACAACAACAACAACAACGTAATGAAAGCAACATAAGATTTTTTTAAAATATATATTTTTTTTACTTTGAAAGGTCAACAACAAATAAATTAAAATGATTGTTTTTTTTTATAACGGGGAAGTGGGTTGTTTATTTATTTTCTGTTTTAACTGCAATCGTTCTCCACTTAATATTTTTTGTTACTTGTTGCATGCTTCGGCCATAACTTTTTTTGTTCACGTGTACAAACACTTTCTTTTCCTTTGGGGAAATTAAGTTTCGTCCTTCATCTTTCAATTCCTATTTGAGTCACCTAAATTAGTGTGACAGGAGTTTAGGAATTAATTGCCAAACCTAAATATTACTGATAATAAAATATTATGCCACTTTAATAAACTATGTTAGGTAACATTTGCATAAAATGGAATGCTTTACGGTTGTGGTAAAAAATGAAACAGAAATTGACTTTTCCTTCCCTTTTCAATTCGGTACATTATTACATTACGTAAAACTCATCGTTCACATTACACATGTCAACTTCTATGACAAGATTAAGAGTGTCTATTCCGAAACCCGTTCTTAACATAGGGAACATTGAATTTTCATTAAACAATTTGGTAATGAAAGCAACAGTGGATTTTTATAAAATAGTTTTCGTTTTTTTTTTCAGAACAAATAAATAATTGGAAAGGTTATTTTGAAGCAACTTTGAAAGATCAACAACAAATTAATTTAAATGATTGTTTTTTTTTCTTTTTATAACGGGGAAGTTATTTATCTTTTGTTTTAACGGCAATCGTTCTACAGTTTAAATGTTTGATTATTTTTTTCATGCTTCAGGCATAGTCTAACCAGAATTTGCAGAGAAGGTGCATTAAATAAAACGGCCTTTAAAATTTCGGCAATAAAGTGTAGAAGCACCGGTATTCTTTGGATTGTATTCGTTGGGAGGGGGGGTTCACAATTAAAAAATAAATTAAAACGGAGGATTTTTACTCGAAGCTGAGCAAATGATGTTATTTTTTGAATTTTTCGCATTTTGGTTACATTTGTTAGTTTGCAATCGCTGATAGCCCACTTAAAAAATTGAACTCAAGAATGGTACTCATGCAGAATTTGACCCCCCCCCCGATTCCCTTTATGGTAAAGGTTCAACCGGTGGAAAAACTAAATCAACATTTTATTTATTTTTTGGTATAATTAATTAATTAATTATGGGAGTATTTTTTCTGTTTATTTTCTTAACATCTGTTGACAAAAAATAAGTTGTACATTCTCTTGAAAAATATTTTTATAATAAGAATTCCGTTTGCAAAAAGAAACGTGCACTGCCAATTTTATTTTAAACTAATGCAAGTTTTCCTGAAAAAAAAACCCTTTTCCCCTAACAATTTATGGTAAAAAAGGAATCTTTTTTTGAGGAAAAAAATTTTTAGAAAGTATTAAAAGTAAATAAACAATAGAAAATGCAATTTTTCTTGAGGAATGTGTCCCATTTTAACAAACTGAGTCACAGTAACGCGTGGCCGGGTACAGCAATTATAATATAATATAATATAATATAATATAATATAATATAATATAATATATATATATATATATATATATATATATATATATTATCATATAAAAAGAACTGTGTGTGCGTGTGTGCTTGAGTTTGTTCTCTATGTACTAAAAAAAGGCTGGGTCGATTTTTTTAACTTTCACACGAAAGTACTTGATATGTCTGGCAGTGTTCTTGGATAGGTTTTGTATTGGAATGTCTTTGATGAGTATCGATAACCGATAATCGAAATAATTGGATGAAAGTAGGAACAGTCGATATTAACCAGAGTTCACACCTTACGCAACCTAACATTACAAATGCATTTAACATTTTTATTATCACACAAGCCGAAAACCTGATACATAAAATCAACAGTAAGTTCTTTGATAGGACAGGACCGCGTTCGAAATTAATATTTCTCTTTAGAACACAATTGAAGCATGATACTTGCTTTTTTTTATTGCATTTCACCCCAAACAAGACACATTGCCACTTTGATGTAGGGGGTTACTATCAGAGACATAAGCATCAGGGATACTGTGTAGGAAGTTGGGCAGCAAGATGTCGGTTCACATTACACTTGAACTTCTGCATGTCGGTACAGTCGGGGAAGCAGGGACCCGGAAGGGAATTCCAAAGTGTAGCTGTTCTGGGGAAGAAACTACTGGAGTAGAAGGCTCTCTTGCATCAAGCGATCTCTACTGTGAAGGGGTGGGATTTAGCTGCTTGTCGGGTTTGTCGGTGGCATTTACCTCGAGGGGGCACTAGTGCTTGCAGTTCGTCAGAGGATTCACCGTTAAAGTACTTGTAGAACAGGTAGAGGGATGCAACATTTCGTCGATGTGACAGAGACTGAAAATTAGCTTACAGTTCATACCTATCAGATTGGCGACTCTCTTTTGAACCTTGTTTAGGAGCGAGAGACTAGTGGCAGATGCATCAGCTCAAATATGACAACAATACTTCATACATGGGCGAATGGTGGCCTTATAGAGGTATAGGATACTTTCAGGCGTTAATAGCTTTCTAGCACGGTAGAGAGAACCCACCTTCTTCGGAGCGGTCCTGGCAATGTTCTCAATGTAATTGTTCCAACTCATGTTTCCTGTGAACGTTAGGCCGAGGAGTTTAACAGATGTACTTTCAGATAAAAACTCATTGGCGATTGCCATTGGCGGTAGGGAAGGTTTCTTGTAATTATTGAAGGAAACAAGTTTAGTCTTGGCAGCATTGAAGGTGACCATCCATTTTTGTCCCCATTCCACTACGGATCGAAGGTCTTTCTCTAGTGTTTCTGCCATTTCTTTAGATATGTGTTCATTTGTTTTCCTGTCGTGTCTGTTATAGAGCGTGGTGTCGTCAGCATACATACCCATCTCACAGACAATTGTGAATATTAGGAATAACAGAGGTTCAAGGATAGACCCCTGAGGCACTCCCGCATTTATATCATATTGTTTAGATCGACCGTCAAGGACAACCTGGATTTTTCTCTTATCTAAGAAGTATCTAATTATGTTATGTATTCTTCCAGTGATGCCGTATTATCTGATTTTTTTGAGAAGACCCTCATACCATACCCTGTCAAAAGCCTTAGATGTATCTAGAGCTACCGCTCTACACTCCCCCGCTTTGTCCAGTGACTGGTATATACGTTATCAGATTACAGTAAGGATGTCTGCTGTGGAACGGGCGTTCCTAAATCCATATTGTAAGCCAGTCAGAAGTTTAGCATCTGTAAGGTGATGGACTAGAGCTTGGTTAATTATGGTCAAATATTTTGGCGAAAAGTGGGAGGAGGCTAATGGAGCGATAATTTACTGGGTCAGTTCTTTCGCCACAATTCTTGAAAACTGGT
>NC_136493.1:43949036-43976536 GCF_053919585.1 Euprymna scolopes | reverse complement strand
ATATATATATATATATATATATATATATATATATATTTATTTATTTAATTGTACAGACGTTCAGAAAACATTGGTACCGTCGGTTTCGAGCCCAACATAAAAGGGGACCAGTTAATGGTAAAACGTATGTTGTTTCTGTCTGAGGAAAAATTTTTCAGGCCCGCATGTATTTTTTTTATGATGTTCATTTTTATTTAACTATAGCTTATTTCTATCTCTGTATATTTTATTTTATTCTAATATGACTTTTCAAATTTTTAAATTTTTTTTATTTTGATGCATTTTAGTAAATATGTACTGTCCTTTTTTTGCATGGTTTCCGGTCTGCTTTCTGTTAATTTTAGCTGGTGCAAGGGCGATAATTAAATATCTTATTGATTTTCCTTCTTTGTTTCAGTTAAGGGGAGATAATCCATGTTTTAGTTAGTACAAGGAAGGTAATTAATCTATCTTATTTATTTTGTTTAACATTTTTTATTTTATTTTAAATAGTTGAGGTAGGTATGGAGGCTATTTGATTTCTAAGTCGTTTATATATGTGTATTGTATTCTTTAAGGTAGCCATAATTTTCTTCATTTTTATACTTAATTTTTATGCTTAATATTTATACTTACAATTGTCTAAATGTCCATTTTTTACTTTACTAATTTATGCGCTAAGTTGACGCATCTAGAGAAATTCCTTTAGGTGGGGTCTTCATTCGATGTTCGGTCCTCCCAGTTTATTAGGAGCGCCTATATAGGCCGAAAGTATGATCTGGGAATTTTTTGTTCAGAGTTTCTAGTAGGAATAGGCCCACTAAGTCACAGATGTCTGCACTGTCGTAGGACCCAATTGCCACGTCAAATGGGTCTTCTGGGTTTGATTTTTTTACCCAGGTTTTCCCTTCACAGAATAAGAGGGTTTGTCTAGCATGCATGATTGTTTCTATTTCTATATTGCTATTTTTTTTTTGTATTTTGATGCAAAATTCAATGCTTTTTCTAGTGTGTCTTTCGTAATGGAGGGGTAAAAGTCTGTGATATCTAGTTGAGTGAATTTGTATCTATGTGGGTCGATTATATTATTAAACCGTTTTAGCACTGACTGTGTGTTACCCCATAGGTTGAGGTTGGTTTTACTTTTTATATTGTTGACAATTTCTTTTATTGTAGCTTTACTGGCTTATCCTATTTCGCTTTTAGCTGTATTTATAAATCTGCAGGACGGATTGTTGGTAAAATTTTCCTTATGGTCTTTTAAAGTTATGAATGCTTTTCTCTTAGCTAGGCGGTTTGCTCTATATTCTATGCTTAATTTCGTCGCTACTTTTGTGGCTTCTATGTTGCTACTTGGTAATTATCGTTAATAGAGTTTAATGTCAGTTGTGTTTTCTTTGCTTTATCCATTTTATATAAACTTTTGGTCTTATCTGAGAATACTATTGTGTCATTATTCCTTTTCAATCTCTTTATATCATTGACTAAATACCCCTGGAATTTGTTTGGCTTGTATTTGAACTCTAATGCTGGAATAATGTCTAATAAGTCCTTTTCAAATTTGTCTAGTTCGTCTATTTTTCTTGAGTATTTAATTGATTTCAACCCAAAGTAGTTTTTTCTGTCTTCCCCGGGTTGTTTACCTCATTTAAGACTCTCCATCTCATTCTCTTAGAATTAGGCAATATCGAAGAAGTTCTTCTTTGTAATCGAGCACTTTGTTGGAATTCTTTCCCCCCAAAAACAGTAAACACACACACACACGCACATATATATATATATATGTATATATATATATATATATATATATATATATATATAATTATTTATACAATAATTATTAAATACCTACAGGCACTAGTGTTTCATCCTTTCGGAAATCATCAGTGCAGGGTGTCACGATTAACACCGGTCGATAGATTCGAACCCGGCAACGAAGCCATTAACAAGGACCAAATCCATTCGATCACCGTTAACCGCGAGAAATTCAGTTCGAATTTAAACATTTATTTTCAAATGTTTTAACGTTTGCCAGAGTAATCTAATCATGTTCTGATATATGATAGGAAGGGGCGCGGTGGATACTAGAAAGCTGATTGGCTAACTAAAAATCCTTAACATATATAAAAACAAGAAACAACCACAGAATCCGCGCATAAGCCTGAAGAATCCTATAGTGGATGAAACGCAGAATATTCAGTGTAGCTTAATCGCCATATATATTTTATAAATTACTATATATATATATATATATATATATATATATATATATATATATATATATATATATATATATATACTATCAGGCCGCCTGGCATAGCTCGGTCGTAAAATACACATGGATATTCTATTTTAATTCATGCAGAAACTTAGACATTTGCGAGTATTATGCTTTTTTTTCTAAACAGTTCACTTCTCATAAGTAAAAAAAAAAAGTATTCTCGATGAAATCGAACCCACAATCTTAAGGCAGTGAGTCAAGCACAATAACTATTAAGCCAGCTTTACACCATCTTTAAAATGTGTTTAAAAATCTACTAATTTTAAGCATAATATATCTGTCATATGAACCATTTGCGCATGTGCATTCGTGAAACAGTCAGCAAACAAATAAAAATCCGACGACTCCAACGTACCAATTTTTCAATTTCGACTCCTTAGCTTCCCGTTTTTTTTTCTGGATAAAAACCAATTAAAAAGTTTTCCACATGTCTGAATATCCTATATACCCAATTTCAAGGCTGTAGATCAAAAATCCATTGAGTATATAGGTTGAGAATTTTCCTCGCACGCACACATTCTCACTTTTATAGATATATAAATAATATTTTAAAATAAATATGAATAATTTTTATACACACAGACACTAGAGCTTCATGACTATGCAATTATGAGTGTAGGAAATGATAATTACTGCTGGTCGGGATATTCAAACTCAGTTAAAAGAGCCAGCCTTGACTTCGTGGCTAGACCATTTCCGTCAGATCACCGGTAATTAAAACATAAGTGGAAGGAAATTAAGTACTTACGAATGGCATTTCGACGCGCGGTTACAGCATGCAGTCATGAGAGTATTCAACGATAGGAAGTAGGAATGATTAGACATATTAGATTTCAGATAGAATAAATAAAGGCATTAAATTATTCCCAGAATTTTGCCTGAAACAACTCTTAGTTTTTTTTATATTACATTTTCACCCCAAACAAGGCACAGTTCCACTTTGATATAAGGAGCTACTATCAGGGACATACGTTGCAGGGTTACTATGTAGGGAGTTAAGCAGCAAGATGTTTGTTCACATTACACTTGAACTTCTGCATGTCAGTACAGTTGGGGAAGCAGGAACCCGGAAGGGAATACCAGAGTCTAGCAGTTCTGAGGAAGAAACTATTAGAGTAGAAGGCTTTCTTATATCTAGGGATCTCTAATGTGTGAGGGGTGGGATTTTGTTGCTTGTCGGGTTAGACAGAAGTATTTATGTCGAGAGGGTACTGGGGGGGGTCTTGTAGTTCGTCAGAGTATCCACCATTAAAATACTTGTAAAACAGGCAGGGGGAATGCAACATTTCGCCGGTGGGACAGAGGTTGAAGCTTAGATGACAGTTCAGGACCTATCAGGTTGGCGACTCTCTTTTGAACCTTGTCCAGGAGCGAGTGACTAATAGCAGATGCACCATCCCAAATGTGACAACAATACTTCATCATACGTGGGCTGGTCGCCTTATAGAGATACAGGCAACGGATCTGATTAGATAAGCAGACGAGATACATCAAATATTCCATTGATGCCGTCTCCTTTTTCTTTACGAAGATCCTTTCAAAAGTAAAACCTAAATTTTTTAACCCCAAAAAGTTGAAGAGCTACGAAGACAGGAGTAGTACCATTAAAAAGAGCGATCTTTTGTGCCCCCGAATTTATTTGTGTACATACTTAGCATCGTTCCGAATGCATTTTTGCTAGGAATTCAATAATGTATTTTTGCTTTTGACGTACGCCCATGGCAGGGGGTTACTTTATTATGGTCTCACACCGTTAATATCTACAAGAGAATGATGAATCATTCAGGTCATGAATGCATAAGTTCAGTCGTCATAACAATGTAATTTTGCAATTCTTTTTAATCCATTCGGACGGAATAAAAAATAGGAGGCATTACTTTTGGAACGCCCCTTGTATGTGTAAGAATGGTCTCATTTATTGGATTACAGCGTCGACCTGAGATACAGCAAACACGGTCAACGACAGTCGATGGACTATGTAAAATTGTTTTCAGATAGTCGTGTATTCAAACTTTCAATCGGGGGTAGGGGGTTTCACGAGATTTATGAGATGAATATTTTCGAGCTTTAGTGTGCAGGGTGTAAACAGACCTTCATATGTGTGAAATTCACTTTTATGACTAAATTAAATCTCACACATAACTGACGACGATCTGACTACACTCCTCACTACAAAGAACTCTAACATCGACAAAAAAAACCCCAAAACACCTGTCACTTAAAACTTGCTGGTAAAAAAAAAGAAAAGAAAAACTCCGATTTTATTACAAGTGAAACACTTGCTCATATAACATTCTTTGCTTTATGTCAAGACTCAGAAAATCTTCACACTTAAAAGGTGTCTAAATACGGAATTACTGAAACTTGAGGAGTGACATACTCTCTTGGGGTTGCGTTAATTATTTACTGTTTTCATATTTCATTTTACTTCAGTCGAAGTACTTAGAAAGCAAGGGCCCCTTTCTCTGGGGCAAACACTTGACCTCTATAAGTGCATGGGTATTTGAATATTCTGTTAAAGTTCTCCCTTTCATCTCAAACACTGAGCTAGTTAAGAAATTGTGAACATAAATTTCCTCTTCCCAATTGACCATTTTAATATGTTATAGTATATAATTTTTGTACTCTATTGGTCTTACTGGATTCCAGGACAAGAATTCATCTAGTCTGATGGAGTATCTAGCTTTGTGTTATTACTTAAGATAACTTGGACAGGGTGCACTATTCTTTGTACGACCACTCTGTGTCAGACATACCGAGATCTTATTTGTGCTACAACTACTATGTTTATATATTATATAATTGGAATATATTTATAAATTATATAATTGGAATATATTTATTAATTATATAATTGGAGTATATTTATTAATTATATAATTATAATATATTTATTAATTATATAATTGGAATATATTTATTAATTATATAATTGAAATATATTTATTAATTATATAATTATAATATATTTATTAATTATATAATTGGAATATATTTATTAATTATATAATTGGAATATATTTATTAATTATATAATTGGAATATATTTATTAATTATATAATTGGAATGTATTTATTAATTATATAATTGAAATATATTTATTAATTATATAATTATAATATATTTATTAATTATATAATTGGAATATATTTATTAATTATATAATTGAAATATATTTATTAATTATATAATTATAATATATTTATTAATAATATAATTGAAATATATTTATTAATTATATAATTATAATATATTTATTAATTATATAATTGAAATATATTTATTAATTATATAATTGAAATACATTTATTAATTATATAATTGAAATATATTTATTAATTATATAGTTGGAATATATTTATTAATTATATAAGTGGAATATATTTATTAATTATATAATTATAATATATTTATTAATTATATAATTGGAATATATTTATTAATTATATAATTGGAATATATTTATTAATTATATAGTTGGAATATATTTATTAATTATATAATTATAATATATTTATTAATTATATAATTATAATATATTTATTAATTATATAATTGAAATATATTTATTAATTATATAATTGGAATATATTTATTAATTATATAATTGAAATATATTTATTAATTATATAATTGGAATATATTTATTAATTATATAATTGGAATATATTTATTAATTATATAATTGAAACATATTTATTAATTATATAATTATAATATATTTATTAATTATATAATTGGAATATATTTATTAATTATATAATTGAAATATATTTATTAATTATATAATTATAATATATTTATTAATTATATAATTGGAATATATTTATTAATTATATAATTGGAATATATTTATTAATTATATAATTGGAATATATTTATTAATTATATAATTAAAATATATTTATTAATTATATAATTGGAATTAATGTATTATTTATCAATTTATTTGATTACGGACTATTATCCTCATCTTTATGAGTTGTTGTTTCACGACGTTTTTTTTAAAATTCAATTTTCACCCCAAACAAGGCAAGTGCCACTTTGAAGTAGGGGGCTACTATCGGGGACATAATTTGCGGGGGCATTATGAAGGGAAATGAGTAGCAAGATGTTTGTTCACATTACACTTGAACTTCTGCATATCAGTGCAGTTGGGAAAGCAGAATCCCCGAAGGGACTTCCAAAGACTTTGCAGTTCTAGGGAAGAAACTATTGGAGTAAAAGGCTTTCTTACACCTAGGGATCTCTACTGTAAAAGGGTGGGACTTAGTTGCTTGTCGGGTTTGTCGGGGTAGTCACGTCGAGGAGGTACAAGTGCTTGCAGTTCGTCAGAGCATTCACCATTAAAGTATTTGTAGAACAGGCAGAGGGATGCTACATTTCGTCGATGAGACAGAGGCTAGAGCCTAGATGACAGTTCAGGGCCTATCAGATTGGTGACTCTCCTTTGAACCCTGTCTAGGAGTGAGAGACAAGCAGCAGATGCACCAGCCCAAATGTGACAACAGTACTCCATACATGGGCGAATAGTGGCTTTATAGAGGTACAGGATAACAGGATACTTTGAGGTGTTAGCAGTTTTCTAGCACAGTAGAGAGAGCCTATCTTCTTCGCAGCGTTCCTGGCAATGGTTTCAATGTAATTGTTCCAACTTACGTTTCATGTGAACGTTAGGCCAATGAGTTTAAAAGATGTACTTTCAGATAAAGAGTCATTGGCCATTGCTATTGGTGGTAGAGAAGGTTTCTTGTAATTATTGAAGGAAACAAGTTTAGTCTTGGTAGCATTGAATTGTAAAGTTTGGAGAGAACTGGGGCAACCTCATCAAAGCATTTTTTTATAGCACAGCCAGGATGAGATTTGGTCCACATGCTTTTGAGTTTTTTTATGATACCATTTACATGAGAAGGGCTATTTTCAAATCGTCCAATGTGGCGTCTGTCCGCAAAGGAAAGTCAGGGAGGGAGTGGTGTGCCGGGTCCAGTGTGGAGTTTGACTGGCAAGCCTAGTCGGTTGCCGTGCAAGCAACCTCATGATTGTTTGATACTGGGGAAATGGTTGACCGCCCATTATTTACTACACTGTTGTAGATTTTCCAAAACGTGTCGGCGATCTATTCCTCTGGCCTTCATCAGGTGGTAATCGCGATGGGATAGGAACTCCGAATCTCTTAACATAGCGCAGTGGATAGAGACGTTAAATCTCTACGGTTCCAGGTGAGAATTGTCTGGAGATAGCGGTTTCAATCCTATCCAAAGCCGGCCAGAGGCTTACTTGGCCAAAAACGTGGTATGACGACAACAACTACCGAAGGCAGTAATTGCTGAGGATCCAGTCAGGAGATTCGGAGTTCATATCCCGTCGCAGTTACCACATGACGAAAGCCAGAGGAATGGTTGGCCAAAACGTCGTGAAATAGCAACTAAAAAAGATGAAGATAATAGTCCGCAATAAATAAACTACTATGTTGTTTAGAATATTAACTCAGGGCTTACTTTCAAAGAAAATATTATCATGCCAGGTTGTCATGGCAAACCTTTGTAGAGAGAGGTCTTAGACACTCAATGATAATGTCTATTAGGCATTTAAGTTTCTCTCCATTAGATATCCAAATTTCTTTAAATAATGGACGATGCTTGTCTATAGGTCTACAAATCTTTTTTCATTAAACATTTTATGGTGTACGTACCTGTCACCGCACGAAGATGACATATTCCAAAAATCACGTAAATTAATCAAGTACATTTTTTTAATTTATTTATCATTAAGTTTTTAAAAAATTTATTTAAGAAAATCCCGCCCCCAATTTTTGTTAGTGGGGGGGGGGTAGGACAACGAGTGGGTGCTCATTTTGCGTTAAATTATGTTCATCAAAATTTTCGTTTCCAGCGATCCCTCCCCCCAAAAAAACCTATAAAAGTGGTAATTTAAAAGACTTTTTCGAGGGTGGAATGTTTTTTTTTCAAAGTAGATTTGTCTGCCCTTGTTGATCCTACATTCCCGATCATATGTAATTAAGATGGGGCATTAATCCTTCGATAAAATGTGTCATAAAATTTGATTTTCTTAAATAAAAATAACCTAATTGATCGATTTACATGATTTTTGGAATATGACATATTCGTGCGGTAGCAGGTATGTACATCATAAAGATTCTTCTTGGAATAATATGTTTTATAGGTCCAAATGTAGACAAGCACGTGATGGACTCATGAAATAAGCAAGTAAATGACACTAGCAGTTCATATCTTATGAATCAGTGAGTCCTTTCCATACAGCCCCTTTAAGAAATTCGTTTCTTATCGTTGAGCACTTTCAGTTGAATTAAAAGTCGGTCAATTTAGCTCTTATGCATAGATCATCGTATAACGATTAGATCACTGTCTGTCTGGCGTAAATGAACACTTAAAATTAAGATGTTTAAAATTCAACGTTATTTCAAGCGGTTAATGGTAGCCGAATGGATTAGGTCTCCGCTAATCGAGCCAGGATGAAACACTAGTGTCTGTAGGTATTTAATTATTATAGTAAAAAATAATTATATATATATATATATATATATATATATATATATATATATATATATATATATATATATATCATTTGTGAGTACAAATATGCTTAAAATAATCAGCAGAAACTGAGCAGAATATATTGCATTGCCGTAGAGGGTAAGGATTGTAGATGAAATAGACACACAAACAAAAAAAAACTACGCACATATCATATTTTAAGGTTGAAAATCCGGCTTTTTAATGTGTTTAATTTTTCACCTTTTGTGTTTAAAGTGTGAAATTCGTTGAATATGTTACAGACAATATTTATCTTTCGGATTAGCAAATAAATTTATATTTTCATCATTTTTACGAAAAGCACTAATTTAAGTTTTTGAAAAATAAAGTAATAATTTTCTTTTGATAAGCCCAATATTGCTAATATACCATTGAATATGAAATGTTTTGAAAATCGATTAAAAAAAAAAATCGATAAATAACTGCGCATTTTGTTAAAAATACGATCATTTCTTTCGGCAATTGGTTGTTACTTGATATTAACTCACCTATGGTAGACCAAGTGTGATACTAGATGCAGGAGTTTTCTCCAAAAAATACGGCTCCTAGCATTCCAAAAAGTGTCACCCATCTGGTACTGGCCCAGCTCATCGTTGCTTAACTTTGAGGCTTATGGTAGGCAACACACGCACACACACACACACACACACACACACATATATATATATATATATATATATATATATATATATATATATATATATATATATATATATATATATATATATATATATATATATATATACACAGTTAAAGCCGAAATCATTAGCACTCTTTCAATTTTTGCGTTTTTTGAAGAAAAAAACATTTTTTCACTAATTAGTTTTATTAAAGTGTTGATGAACATTTATATCGACCATCTACAGATCTCCTGAAACACTTTTATTTTATTATAAAATATTCAAAATAAATATTAATGATAACAAAAAACAGACGAATTCAAATTTATTGGCACCAATGATTTTCATCATAGAATTCACGATATTTCATGCAAAATAATACTTGTTTATTTATGATTTGAGTATTGCATCATCTTCTAGAACCTTCCAAAGCTTTTTATAAATAACGTGCATTAGTCAATCCTTTACTTTATCAATAACACCAGTCTGCAAAGATGGCTAAAATTAAGGAACACAGTTTCGATGTTAGACAGAAAATAGTGAATGCACACATGAAAGGTAGTGGATACAAATCCATTTCTAAGCGTTTTGAAGTTCCTGCGTCAACAGTGAGAAACATTATCAAGAAGTATGGTGTTTTCAATATGATTCAAAACTTGACGGGTCGAGGCCTTAAAACGAAAATTTCTCCCAAAACTGTACGACAAGTCATTCGAGAAGTGGAAAAGGACCCGAAAACTACTGGTAAGAAAGTAATCCAACAATTGAGCGATCAAGGTATTGAAATTTCTGTTTCGACATTGAGGAGGGCACTGAAGTCACACGGGATTCAGGAGTACCGACAAAGGAATACTTCTCTCCTCTCCAAGCCTGCTTAGAGTTCGCACGAGAGTTTATTGACAAGGATTCAACTTTTTGGGGTTCAGTTTCATGGTCAGATGAGACTAAAATTTAACATTTTGGCAGCAGAGATGTGTCATTTGTGTGGCGGAAGAAAGGAGGAGCCTTCAACCCAAAGAATACAGTCCATACGGTGAAGTATGGTGGAGGAAACCGTATGTTTTGGGGTTGCTTTTCGGCCAATGGCACTGGAAAACTTGTCACTGTGGATGGCACCATAAGGCAAGATAAATACGTTAAAATATTTACTGAAAATCTGAAACCTTCTGCAGAAGCCCTTAGTCTTGGAACCAACTGGGTCTTCCAACAGAACAATGATCGAAAACATATGGCGAAATGGCTTTTGGATAATGAAATAAACGTCCGTAAGTGGCCAAGTTAAAGTCCGGACTTGAATCCAATGGAAAACTTGTGAGCTGTGGTGAAAGCGAACGCGAAAAGAAGGAAACCAAGGAACCTGAGGGAATAAGAAGATATCGCCAAGGAAGAATAGTTTAATATTCCTGTTTATGTGTGTAGGAATTTAGTAATGTCGTATAGAAAACGTCTGGAAGCTGTTATTAAAAACAAAGGCGTTGCAAGTGGTTATTGATAAAGGGTGCCAATAAATTTGAATTCGTCTGTTTTTTATTGCCATTAATAATATTTATTTTGAATATTTTATGATAAACTAAAAGTGTTTCAGGAGAGCCGTATATAATAACATCTTTTTAGTTGTCTATTAATTTATTATAAATTTTGCTGTAATCCACAGGTAAAGCATTAAACGATCCGCTACCTTGCCAATTTTTTTTTTCATTGCGCTGATGTTGACTTTCTTGCAATAAATATCAAATAAAAAAAAACATTTTATATTTCTTTATTTAAACTAAAAAAAAAAACAGATTTCGCCACAATAATTTTTTATTTTATTTTAAGCATCCATGATATAAAATATATTTTTAAAGTAATTAAATTTGATGATTATTGAAGTAAATAACTTTGATAATCTTCTTACCTCGGTCGTTCTGAGTTTTCTAATTTTATGTCTTTATAATGCATTAGTGTACAGTTAAATTTATGCAAAATATGTTTATTCATTAATTGTGTGTACAAATTATACTTACGTCCATATCATTAGTTCAATGTTTTTCTCGCCATTTATGTATTTTTAGTATAAAAAATAGCGTGATCCATGCAATTCATAGGCCTATGTATGTACTGTTTCATTTATATCATAGCTGAATATATGAATTGAATTTGTTGTAATGTTATTTTATGCAAAAAATTTATATGGTCGATATAAATATGCATCAACACTTTAATAAAAAATAATTAGTGAAAAAATGTTTTTTTTTTTCCAAAAAAATTAAAAATTGAAAGGATGCCAATAATGTCGGCTTTAACTGTATATATCGCTTATAAAAATAGAATTAAATCCTTCACTTAATCGTCAAATCAAACGTTAAAAATACGTGGAAATTGACATGGCCCGATGAAATTTATTTACTCCTTTCAAGGTTACCGTAGTTTATTCCCGACTATCATTTAACTTTGTTTTTAATTTCGCCACGCGAAATCTATACAGTGAGATAAAAAATTGGAACTATTTGAAATTCAGGTACTTATATTATATTTTATCATCCTAAATCTTATTTAGATAAAAAAAAATTAATTGGTTCAAAACCCCTTTAAAAATATTCAAATGCTTTATCTATATCGAAACAAAAATGGCGTGGATGGTGTTTTGGAAAATAAAAATTTTAAATTCTATTAAAAATTGTATTTTTTTTATTATTCTGCTTTCCATATGATAAAATTCGGGCTTTTATCTTTCTGGAATAAACAGAAAGTAAACGGGGGGGGGCAATTGAACGAAGGTAAATAGAAAAGAAAATAAAAAAGAAAGAAAAGAAACGTAAAAAAAAAACACAGAAGAAATAAATGAAAGGGAAGAAGAAAAGAAATAAGAAAAACTAGAAAGACAGAAAAAAACGAAGGAAAGAATGAATTCGATGAGAGAAAATAGGATCGATTACCATCCAAAAATGTTTGCACAAATCTATCGATCTGGAAAAATGGACCCAACAGAGAAGCGCAGACCTCGGGGCTGCCATGAAGAGATGAAGGAATGACGCCAGTAGAACGAGTGATAACCCAACCCGGAACGATAATAGTATTGGTATTAACGATCAATTATTTAGTTACAAAGTTCAAGGAAAGAATCAGACGAGAATGACTGCGTTAGTTTTTATGGGTGTGTTACGCGTTCAAATTGGTTATTCGTAGATATTTATGCAGACGATATCATCATCTGTGGCAACACTTCAAAGGTTGATAATGAGCAATATCCTTCTAATATTCTTATTCTCATCTGATCTTGATCACGTGATGCAATAGGGGAAACTATACATCGAAAACAAAGCTTCTCTCAAATAATATCTTCAGTGGCACGTAATATCGTTTCCGTTCTCCTAGATCTACAGCTGTTGTGCTAATTAATATCACACATGGTTAGTGAATCTCTCAATGATGGCTTCGTTTCTAGAGCAATAGCTCTTGGCATGTTCAAGGTTTTTGATAGGGTATGGAATAAAGGTCTACTTCACAAGATCGCCAGCTACGGAATAGCTGGAAATGTCCTCCTAGTTATTAAATCCTTTCTCATTGATAAGATTAGTAGAGTAATGGTCAGAAGCTCATAGTATTAACCCTGGCGTCCCTTAGAGTTCCATCCTGGGTCCAGCTGTCTGCCTGATCTACATTAATGATCTCCAAAATCACATTCTTAGCTCATTCGTAGACATTTATGCAGACGGCACGACAATCTATGGTATCACTTCAAAGGCTAGCAATGACCGAGATCTTTCTAATCCTTTCTCTTCTGGTCGTGATGCACGAGATCCAATGAGAAAAAGTAGCTGGTTAATTTTCATGCATCAAAAACCAAGCTTCTCTTTTTTCATCACCAACGCTATGGCCACCATCTAGCTTCAGTTGGAATAAATCGCTCTCGACCTGGGAAGCATCCATGTCTTGACAAGTTTTTTGGACTGACCATCACTTCTGATCTGAAGTTTGTGCATCAAATGTGTTGCCAAGATCGCTGAAAAAAAAAAAGGAAGGATCATTCTAACGCTCCAGCCAGTATCTCACTGTCGATGCAATCCTCTTTCTGTATAAGAACCAAGTACGTCTTAAAATGGAGTAGTTTTGCCACATTTGGAGAGGAGCTGCTCGGCGCTCCCTGTTCTTCCTTGGTAGAGTCTAAAATCAGCTTCGAAACCTAGTAGATAACGCTTTTTTCTCTTCCTTGCAACTTCTTTCCCCAAGAAGGGACGTTGCAAGCCTTTCTCAAGGAGTGGTATTCTAAAAACAAAAGATAATAGTGTTGACAATAAAAGATTTTACAAAACAACAACAACAACAACAACAACAACAAAAACAGCCTCTTTGATTAATCACTAATTTACAAAGGATTGTAATCGCTTAAAAAAGTATAACAACCCCATCGCAAATAATAATAAAACATCCCAATTATATAAAAGAAATTGATTAGATTATTCATAATAGAAAATTAAAATTTGAAATTATAAAACTAAAAATACAATTTAATCATGTTGTGTGTTAACAAGTTACCGCGAGGTAAAATACCAGGCTGAGAAACTGGCGCAGTCTATCTTTCTCTCGAGGGTAGATGTGTTGTATTGTCTATTTATAAAGGATTGAGTGTTTAATTATCTTACCAGAGTTAATGTCGTGGTATGTGTGACATGTATTTTCACATACCTCTGCTTCTTGGTCCATCTAGAAATTCTCGTTTGGGAGGGATACTTGATACCTGTTTTTTGGGAGGAAGATTTATTTCACTCCAAGACAAGAAATTGGTTCTATAGTTTTTTTATTCACCTTCCAGATCGTTCGCAGAAGAATGGAAAGTGAATTTGGCCTGTGTTGTTTTTTCTTCTAGGTTTTATTTCTACCACGTCAGCGTTCGCCCCCCCAGCGAAGGGGAGGAGACAACGGCGAAGTCGTCCACTCTCTTCTAAGTCCCAACCAAATCTCCTCGATTCAGCTAACCTGATCACCTGACTCACACGCAATCCAATCAGCTGATCTTGCCTTCCGGTCAACGTGTCTACACTATAATTCACAGTCACCCTCTCTCTCTCTTTCTCTCTCTCCATTCTCTAACAGATGGACTCTCTTAAGCCGTGGTAGCGTCACGATAAAACATACCTTTGATAGCCCTGGCGAAGCATCAAGTATTCAGCTACCGACAAAATTTGAATTACACTACAAACTCGTAGAGTGAGTTCAATTCCGGCTATAGCCGCCCTGGATGGATGGTGTTAACAAATAATAAACTGGTTAAAAAAATGTCCTCCTCCCCCGAAAAAAGAAAATTAGATCTTAAATATAATGGGCAACGGTATTTTTGATAAACATTGCTTGTCTATTTTCGATTACAAGAACAAAAATCGTGATCATGTAGATATTTCTCTTTAATTGGATATACTATTAGAAAATAATTTTAAACTTCGTCATTACAGAAACCTATACTTTCACAACATTACTTTAGATAGTCCATTTTAAGGAAAAGAAAAATGTCATAAAGTACAATATCAAAAATATAGAAGTTGTACCATTGCATCGTGAGTTGTAAATCTGGTTATGATTATATATATATATATATATATATATATATATATATATATATATATATATATATATATACTAGCAGGGGTGCCCGGCGTTGCTCGGATGTTTGGAGGTGTATGCTGTGCAAAAAAAGCAAAAAAACAAAAAAATGGTTAATTTTTTAAAACTTTGACCCCTATTATGACCCCTTAAAATTTATTGTTTCGGGCTCAAATCACTTTATTAAGTTAGATCCATGTTCAAGGAACCTATATCTAAAATTTCAAGTGTCTAGACCCAAAATTGTCGGAAGAGTTTGGTAGAGTTCTTAAAGGTCAAATCGTTAGAATTTGACCCCTTAACAGCCAAATTTCTGGCTGACACCCGTCACATCGATTTTCCCAAATCTCAGTACCCAGTATTTCAAATTTCGAGTGTATAGACTAAAAATTGACAGAGTTATTGCGTAGGGAAATGTACACAGACAGACAGACACACAGACACACAGACAGACAGACAGACAGACACGTTCACTTTTATATATATATATATATATAAGTGAAAGTGTCTGTCTGTCTGTGTATCTGTGTGTGTACATTACCCTACGCAATGACTCAGTCAATTTTAAGTCTACAGACTCGAAATTTGATATACAGGGTACTGAGATTTGGGAAAAACTTTGTAATCCATTTTCACCCAGAAATTAGACTGTTAACTGGTCAAAGTTCAACGATTTGACCTTGGAGAACTCTACCAATCTCCTCTGCCAATTATGGGTAAAAACACGTGAAATTTTAGATTTAGGTTCCTTGGACATGGATCTAACTTAATAACTTGATTTGAGCTCAAAACAATAAATGTTAAGGGGTCATAATAGGGGTCAAATTAAAAAAAAATTGACCTCTGCGGTCTCTACAAAATTACTCAGACAATTTCTGGTCTAAACATTTGACATAGAGGGTATTCAGAGATAGGACAAGCTTATTAATTGGGTTGGGTCGAAATGTTTTTGTTTCTAATATATAAATGTATGTATGTATGTTTGCATGTCTGCATGTCTTCATAAAAATTTCGACAGAGGTAACGGATTTTCACAAGATCAGTATCGTTTTGAAGTTCGACGTTTCAGACGAAAAATATCGAAAAATTGGCTAAAAACATTAATGTCTTCACCTTCAACTGGATACTTTAATTCAGTTTTTCGCCGATATTTTTAAAAGTCTTCCGCTCGTTTCGATTGTCTAGCCTTAATTTAAAGATCCCATCGATTTTCCCAAATCTCATTACCCTGTATATCAAATTTCGAGTCTGTAGCCTGAAAATTAACAGAATTATGGTGAAGGAAAATCTACACAGACCCACAGACACAGAAACGTTCACTTTTATAGATATACTAGCATGGGTGCCCTGCGTTGCCCGGATGTTTGGAGGTGTATGCTGAGCAAAAAAAAAAAAAAAAACATAAATAAAAAACGGTAATTTTTTTTAAAACTTTGACTCCTATTATGACCCCTTAACATTTATTGTTTTTGGCTCAAATCAAGTTATTAAGTTAGATCCATGTCCAAGGAACCTATATCTAAAATTTCAAGTATCTAGACCCAAAATTGTCGGAGGAGTTCTCAAAAGTCAAATCGTTGAACTTTGACCCCTTAACAGCCAAATTAACAGCCGAAACCATTGCGTAGGAAAATGTACACAAACGCACAGACACATAGACGCGTGAACATGTCTGTGTGTCTGTGTGTCTGTCGGTCTGTGTATATGTGTATATTTCCCTATGTGTATATTTTCCCTTTTCTCTATGTAATTCGTTTTCGGTCAGAAATTTGGCTGTTAAGGGGTCAAAGTTTAACGAATTGACCTTTGAGAACTCTACCAAACTTCTCCGACAATTTTGGGTCTAGCCACTCCAAATTTTAGATATAGGTTATGTTATTATATATGATTTCTCCCCATCTACATTCCAGGTATTTTCATTGGCTGCTAACGTAAAAATCTGCTATTCTGGTTTGCACATTCATACTAAAAACGAACACTTTGGATCTTCACTAACATGGCCCCTACTTCTACACGAATCAGCATTTTCCTTATTATTAAATTAAATAAAAATAGGCTAAAACTCTCATAATCATAACTTTTCGTATTTACTCTCTCAATTTTAGCTACACATACACGCAATATCGTTACACATTGCTTGAAAAAATATACTTTCTCATCGTTGCATTTCCGATAGGTTAACGACGACTCTTTACATTAGCTTACAGTAACATTTAGTTTTCCCTTAAAAAAAAAAAAGTATTCGTAATAAAGCTTTAGAAATAATCGTCATCATTATCATGACGGGATCCTTGCCCGGACCAATGTGAATCTCCCTCTCCAGAGTTTCCTGTCTTCCATCAGTTGCCTCAGATCTTCAGGTTCACAGTTGGCGTCGTGTGCTATTTGTTGGATGTACGTGGATGTAGGTCGTCCTCTGCTTGCGCGTCCGTGTCGTGGAGTCCATAGCAATACATCACTCACCAATTCATGCTTGCTCCTCAGACAATGACCGGCAAATAGTAGCCGTCTTTCTCTGATCGTATTGTTCTTAGCATACGGGTGTATGTGTCGTCTAGTTTTCTTTCCAATCTTTTGGTGAGTGTCCAGGTTGTAGCACCGTAAACAAGGACAGACTCTACCACTGCCCTGAAGAACTGCCTTTATATAAATAATAAGTTGCAGAATATTCTTTCTTAAATGTTTTCACCGATTGAACATAATGTTCGTTCTTTAGTTTTAGTGTAGTAAGCGTCCTAGATTTTAAAACCGTCTTAGTAAACGCGACGAGCTTTTTTAAACAATGTTTGTTTTCAGCCTCCTAAATAATTTAATGACAAAATGAACGAATCTTAATAAACAAGACAAATGTTCTTTTTTTAATGTTTGTTTTTAGCGCTCAAGCTTATGACATGACTGAATGAACGAATCTTAGTAAATTTCCTATTTTGTATGTTTTTTCGTTCTTATCTCATTATTTTGGAAGTTAATTTCTAACTTAATGAGATGACTAAATGAACGAATCTTAATAAAAAAGATAAACATCACTTTTTTAATGTTTGTTTTCAGCGATCGAAATTATGACTAAATCAACGAAACTTCACTTTCTAACGGGTTTAAGCGTCCAAATTTATTACATGACTACATGAACGAGTCATAGTAAACAAGACGATCTTTACTTTTTTAATGTTCGCTTTTAGCGTCCAAAATTACGACATGACCAAATGAACGAGTCCTGAACGAGACGAATTTCACTTTTTTAATGTAGGATTTTAGCGTCAAAAATTTTGACACGCCTGAACGAATCTTAGTAAACGAGACGAACTTCATTTTTCACGTGTTTGTTTTTAACGTCCAATATTATGAGATGACTAAATGAACGAATCTTAGTTAACGAGACCAAATTCACTTTCGTAATGTTGGTTTTTAACGTCCAAAATTTGGACATGAATAAGAATCTTAGAGACGAAATTCTCATATTTAATGTTGATTTCAATCGTTTATTCATAAATTACATCAAGTTATTTCCCTGTTTTAAAAAAAAGTTTTTTAATAGAGAAAACAACGTTGATATCAACGAATATTTCTAAAAAAAAAGACGAACTTCGCTTTTTTAATGTCGGTTTTTAGCGTCCAAAATTATGATGATATGATGACTTAAATGAACGAATCAATAACCGAGACGAATATTTTTTTATGTTTGGTTTCAGCGTTCTACATTATGGCTGGTTGTTTTTGTTTTACGGCATATCAACCCTTTTTATTTAATACCTAATCCAAATATTTTGAAGAATATTTTTGTAATAGAATATATCTGTTGTTTTCAAGTCGGTTTCTATTTAACCCATAATTGGGACCCTAACAGGTACTACTACTCCGGTTCAGAAGGGACCTGGGAGCAATGGCAATTAAAGGGTGGCTCCACACTCCCCAAAGCCCGCAAGTTGGGGCCTCACCATCGGATATAGTTTAAGGCCATATCCAGGACCTCTACATTATGATATGAAAATTTGAACGATTCTCTTCCCACTCACAAGATGAGGTGTCTATTCCGAAAGCCGTTCTTAATATGGGGATGTTGCAGCTGACCGGAGAAGGTTAGGGGTCCGTTCCGAAAGCTGTTCTTAATATGAAAAGGTAGGAGGTGTCTTTTCCGAAAGCTGCCCTTACCAGGAGAAACCTGGGAGACAGCAGCAACAACAATAGTACTTTACTGTTTTTACGATGGGGAAGGGGTTAATACTAGAGTATGTTTTACCTTAGATCCACTTACACACTTACCTTTAAAATGACGACTTCTATATGTATTCCGCTATGCTGATTAAAAATATCTGATTTGTATTTAGCGGATACAAGTAGCTTTTCACATATAAAGCCTGTATTATGCACTTTATATCACTGGCCGTCAGATTACTATGCACGGGTGAGGATCTAATCTGTTGTATAATAGTGTTCATATTTGAGATCATATATCGAGAGATGGCGGAGACATGAAACATGTACAAGATACAAGATATACGATGGTGATGAGGGAAAGAGAAGACATTTATACAGTTCTGTGATATTCTTATAACATATATTAGTTAAGGTTGAGATAGGGGATGCACATTCTTATAACACAGGAGGGGAAAGGATAATCATTACACATGATGGAGAGACACATTACTTAGGATTGGTTATACAAAGTTTATATAAGGATTACACATTACCTTTAATTGTTGAATGACGACACAGTTTTACAAAAACATAATGATGACTTCAATATCACATCGACCAGTCGAATGATGATGACGTCAAGGAATTAAAAGTCGAATCTATATAATTAAACGTTCTCCTTTCGCTTCTAAAGCGACCCTCCTCTTGATCATGTCAGCTCTGTCCGACCGACCCTGCTGGCTCTTCGATCCGGACTCGACTGCCTGACTTCAACTCTAGCTCCTATATTGAGAATTCATTTTTGCTATGATGTCATGTATGGCTTCAAAACGTGAATGACTCACGTGACCTAAACATACGTGGTTCGGCACATGTTTCCAAACCTTTTCTGCAGACAAAGACTTCTCAGTAACCTATTTTTCAACCTAACCTATTTTCAATATATTTCTAAGTTGCATTGTTCATTATTTTCTAGCTGACCTTATTTTAATTCAGTTTTCATAAAAAGATTTGAACAATTAAATTCTTTTTACAAACAAAACAATATCTAAACTATTTTATATGAAATTGAACAATGCGAAATTCAAACATTCCATTTTCTGAATCTATTTCTAAACTTTGCTTACAAGGTTCGAATCTCGGTCTATCCTAATCTCATTTTCCACTTATCTAAAGTTCTTTTTACTTACAAGAAAAGGGGACCTTTTTGTTGTAACAAATCTAACTATATTCAACCGATCCTTCACCCCTATCTTCTTTCTTGGTTCATAGTATTTGTGCGTGGGGATCTTGACAGCGACTATCAAAGTTAACTTTATGGCAAATATTTTTTACAAACATCAAAATGGGGTGACGATTCTGAAAGCCGTTCTTAACACGAGAATGATGCCGGTGACCATTCCGAAAGCTGTTCTTAACACGAGGATGTTGGGGGTGTTTATTCCAAAAAACTTTCTCAACAATAACAACAACAACTGTACATTTAATTTTTCTACGAAACTAGAGGGTCATGCTTCCACCCGGCAACGCCGGTAAGCAGGTTATGCTAGTATATATATATATATATATATATATATATATATATATATATATATATATATATATATATATATGTGTGTGTGTGTGTGTGTGTGTATGTGTGTTCGTCTCATCACACAAACGTTTTCGAGTTAAAAACTATCTGACGAAACCATGCTTATAGAAGGGACAAAATGACAAGTTACACAACGGTCCGCCGTCAAAAATAAATTCGGAAACAACCTTTCACTCAATTTTCATAATGAAATATTTTATTTTTTTCCTTGTTTCTTTTTAGAACAATCTAAATTGTGTTTTTCTTGTTTTCTTTAACTTCATTGATTCGGACATTATCTTAAATGATTACTAGCGGGGTAGGGGAGGGCGCCCGGCGTTTCCCGGTCGTATAATGCGGTTTAATAATAAAAAAAAATAAAAACGAGACTTGGTTGCTATCTTATCGTGTTACTAACAGGAAAAAGTAGGCGCGCGTGAGAAAGTTGAGAATTTTAAAAGATAGGAGAGGGAAAACGTAATTGAAAGAAAAAAAAATGTCGCGTAGTGGACGCGATCTTGCAAAAGTTACTTTCGTAAGCGAACATTCTATCGATCGGACCTGGACAATACGCAAATTTGGCCTTTTAAAATGAATGAACGAAACGACCATTCGCGCATGCGCGATTAACAAACCGCGTCGAAATCAACATTTTTACCTGACCCCTTTCAAAATATATTATTCGTTGTTATTCTTGTTATTGTTGTTCGTTGTTAGGAAGTCTTATTAAATGTGTGAGTCTTAGAGTCTTATTAAGAGGAATGTTGCGTTCTGTGTTCGTGTTATGAAGAGATTCATATAATATAAAATGTTCGTACTTAGAAGTGTAGATATGAGATGTGGTGTTGAGACAGTCTTAGTGCTCACATTGTGTATGTAAAGATATTTTAAACCACATGATATAGAAGACATATAATGACGTTTCCACTTTACCTTTTGGTAGAATTACAACACAAAGACGACGTTTATAAAAACACATGATGGGTTTATTTTCATAGACCGGCCGATGGCTTTGCTTTCAGGAATTCAAAGTTTCACATTCTATGTTTCAAAAGTGGCCGTCTCGCTTCTAGACGTTCGACTCCCAACTCCAGACTATCGTCTGTCGTCCTCAGATTCCCTCTGACTCTCTCCCAGTTTCTCCCTGCTTATCTCTAAAGTTTCTAACTATATCGAGAAGCTCACAGTATTAATGCCGGTGTCCCTCAGGGATCCATCCTGGGCCCAACTCTTTTCCTGATCTACATTAATGATCTTCCAAATCATATCCTTACATCATTTGTAGACATTTATGCTGACGACACTACCATTTATGGTAGCACATCTAAGACAGTAAATGACCAAGTTCTCTCCAATTCTCTCTCCTCTGATCTTGAGCACGTAGTACAATGGGGAAAGGAGTGGCTGGTTACTTTTACTGCATCTAAAACCAAGCTTCTCTCTTTACATCATCAACATTCTAATTCACATTTGTCATCAATTGAAATGAATGGCTCTCGTCTTCAGGAGGCCTCAAGTTTTGACAAGCTTCTGGGCTTGACCATTACTCCTGATCTTAAATGGAACACGTATATCAAATCTGTTGCCAAGGCCGCTGGAAAAATGGTGGGATCTTTCTATCGATCCAGTAGATATCTCACTGCTGATGCTATTCTCTACCTATATAAGAGCCAGGTACGTCCAAGGATGGAATACTGTTGCCACATCTGGGCAGGAGCTGCTAGAAAGGACTTGTCCTGCCTTGATAGAGTTCAAAATAGACTTCGTAGCCTCGTAGGAGATGTCCTTTTCTCCTCCTTGCAACCTCTATCTCACAGAAGAGATGTTGCGAGTTTGTCTCTGATGTATCGTTATTTTCATGGAAAGTGTTCAACTGAGCTTCAATCTATGGTCCCCCCTCGCCAAACTTTCACAAGAAACACTCGTCTAGCTGTAAACACTATCAATAATTTCCCCCACTCTTTATCTGTGCCTAAACCTAAACGTAGATTCCATGAACAAAGCTTCTTTCTTAGAACTGCACGCCTGTGGAATTGTCTTCCGTTTTCCTGCTTTCCGGCTGACTACAATATGGTTGTGTTCAAGTCTAAAGTAAATAAGTTCTTGATGAGCCGTTCCATATAAGTTATTAAATTTACCAAATTTTCATTACTAATGATTACTATATTGACCAATTTCTACTGTACACTCTTTAACCCTTATCCTTGAGTGGCCTCTGGGCCTTGATAATGTGGTGACGCCTTTGTAAAAAAAAAAAAAAAAAAAAAAAAAAAAAAAAGAACTTCCCATTTTCCATGACGTCATACACATGTTAAAAGATGTGTCTTTTTTCACGTGTTCTGGAAATGCGTGTCCAAACCTTTTTCCTTTGTTTACAAAAGGAATTGTAACCTATATTCCCAGTAACCTATATTTCCAATATGTTAAAACATGTTTATTAAATTATCTTGTAGTTGCATTCTTTCAATTGAGTTTCATAACAGAATTGACAATGCACATTCTTTTCTTAAAACTATTTTATCTCTAAGCTTAACAATGGTTTGTTTTTTTACATTCCATTTGCTAATTCTCTCTCGTAATCTATTTCTAAACCTAAATTACGAGGTTCGAATTTCGTCTATTCTATTTCATTTTTACATTTAACTAAATCTCTCTATTTTTATACTTATATGTAAAGGGGACAGCCCTTATCATGTAACAAAACAAAACGACATTTCTACATAAAATAACTGACGATTCTTTTTTTCATATTATGTGTCCGAGGGATGGTTCTTCCTAACGATACTAGGTTTATGTCGCTTCGATACGGATAACAGAATTTTTAGCAGACATACAAACAAACACACACACAAAACACACACACACAGACGGCTAAGATTTATATTGTAGCTGAATATTAATGCAAACACTAGCGAAGCATAATTTTCCGTTATTTTTTACAGGTGGTATACATTCGTTGAAACATATTTGATCAGAAGCACACAATTAATTTGCTTCATTATAATTGTTTTTAGTACTTTATCTTATTGATAATTAATGCTTGTTGTTTGTGTTTGAAATAATTAACAAATATTTCGTGGTTGCCTAAGGACATTAAATTCCTGCAGGAATCGTCAACAATTCGATGTTTTAATGATTATATAATAATTAACTCAACTATTTAGTCAATTAGAAAATTGCATTGAGGCTGATTCACGAAGAAAATTGAAAATATTTGGAAAACCACGAATTTCGACACATTTTAATTATTTAAAAAAATGAATAAAACAAAGCATTAACAACGCGTGCAGTTTCGAAGAGAAGGAGTGACATATTACATACAAAATAAACTTAATTTTTATGTTCCCCCCGACAAAAGGTGGATGGACCTGTAAATTCACCCTTGTCCGTTCGTCTGCCTACACTTTTCTCAATAACTACGCCCTGTAATCTTTTGAAATTTTGCACAAACATTAAACATGATATAAGTAAAAAAAAAAAAAATTACAGAACGGATTTTCCAGGAAAACTCCGGTCGCCCCCCCTATAGGTGCCTTTCAGGTTAAAATGACTAAAATTGATACTTTTGTGCTTATTAAAAAAAAAAAATGATACCTTAGATTTTTATAAAACTTTCTGAAAACTTGTAACTAAATAAATAATAATGTAAATTTCTATATAATTTTGTTTGTCTATACTTCGCGATAACTCTTGAGTGTGTCCCAGGGGCTCTGTTAGGGCTAATAAAAACACTCCATTTTTGGGACTATTTTACCATATTTGTTTAAAATTTTCTGTGTATGTCTATTTAGCAGTTTTATATGGTGCTGAACTCAAATTTAAATATGCTAAGGCCCTGGCGACTTTTGGGCTAAATGAAGGGAGGGGGGGCAAATGATGGACTTAGTCATTTATTTTTTGCATGGTGCAGAACTCACATTTACATATGTTGAGGCCTAAAACTGCACCGTTTGTTCATTTTCACCCGGATTTGACGTCCCCTGGGGACTTTTTGATCTAAAAGGTCGGGGGGACAAATGCTGGAGTTAGTCATTTTTTATGCCTCATTCATTGTACACTCATGAGGGACCATGTATGCTTCACTGGTTTATTATTGAGCCATCGCTTATTGAGGCGTGGAGGCCACTCGAGGATAAGGGTAACTGAGTGTTAGACGAGACAACACCATAATAATCGGTAATGGTCGGAATTGGGTAAAAATTAATTATTTAAGAAGACGACTCAAAAAGAAATTGTTTACATTGAACTTGAAAACGACCATGTTATAATGATCTAGGAAGCTTCAATAGTTCTGTTAAAAAAAAATTTGCTCACAAAATTTTCGTGTAGTTCTAGGCACAGATAGAGAATAAGGGAAATTTCTGACAATGGTTGTAGCTCGGCAAGTGTTTAGAGGGAAAGCATAGAGAGAAGCCCAGTCGAGCACCTGTCATGAAAATTAGGGGAGAACAGGGATAGGTTCTGTAGTCGCAGAGGTGGGTGTTGTTGTTGTTGTTGCTGTTGTAGCTGTTGTTGTTTGTTTGTTTGTTTATTTGTTGAAAATGATTTATGATGATCATGATTTCTTTTGGCATTCATTATCTTATTAGAGATTCTTTCCAGAAGGATATCGGTAACGTACGTGAAGTTTGCCAACGTTTCCGAATGAAAGTGTTTCTGCGAAATTAACTTATTTTATTTTGCGAGAAAGAAGTAATAGGTAAGAGAAAAAGACATCGCCCACTAGATGTCGAAGTCGGTTTCGTACCTTGTCCAGGCAAGAAACGCTGCTAGGAACAACTACTCTTCAGAGGTTGCAGCAGTACCCCATTTTAGGACGTATTTGTCTCTAAAGCTGGTATAGAATTGCGTCAAGGGGGAGATACCCCATGGAGAAGTAGATTGATACAAAAGTTTTTTTTGGAAACCATGTTGCAAGTCTTCCATTTCAGATCAGAAATGAAGGTCCATCCCAAAAGCTTGTCAGAACCGGATACTACCTCAAGACGAGAGCCATTCATTTCAGTTGGGAAGTAGAGAGGATCAGAGCGCTAGTGCTGAAAAGGTAGAAACTTCGTTTTGGATGCATTAAAACTTATCAACCACTTTTTTTTCTCTCATTTAACCACATGCTGAATGTCAAGAGAGAGAGAGAGAGAGAGACGGAGAGAGAGCGAGAGAGAGAGAGAGAGAGAGATCAAAGAGATCGTTATCATTAGTGTCGTCTGCATGAATGTCGACGAATAATAAGTTAACAAATATACCGAATTTCTATTACTAACGATTACTTTATTGTCCAATTGTTTACTATACACTCTTTAACTCGTATCCTCGAGTAGCCTCTTGTCCTTGATAAGTTGTGATGCCTTTGTAAAAAACAATAATCTAAGAATGACATTATACCTCACTTTTTTCGATCACTCCGCTTTCTTCGTTTTAGATATGCATTCTTAATTTTCGACAGAAAGAATTTAACTGAAAAATAATTGTTTACATAATTACCCACAATCTGTAAGGATTATGCAAACAAAGAACACGTATGACGTTGCATATTATATTAATCCGGTATATTTAAGCATGTTACTTGGCTGTGTATGCAATAACACTACATACACATACAAACGATTTCGGCTAAATGGTCGGAAGGCCATAACCTTTGGTCAACCTAAAGACAATGAAACAATTCAATACAGCACGGAATGCATCATTACAGACGATCTTTCCATAATTATCCATTACTTGAGCAGCGAAAGATGCGTGAAGACGCGTTTATCCCTATATATATATATATATATATATATATATATATATATATACATAATGAACTCATTTTTTCCTTTCTGATTTTGACCTTAATAGGATTAAAAATCAAGACATTTCATGCAAATGTAATATGCAAAACTGCAGTACAATATCTGAGGTGCGTTATAGGAATATTACCTCTCACTTTCCTCGATAATCGTAGATTCCTATATTTTTTCTGCTGAGAGTTCACTGCCACAATCGGTTAAGATCAATGGAAGTAGTCTCTCTCTCTAATTAATTTCCCCCTACCCCCGTCACCACTTACACCGTTGCGGGATCGTTCACAAGGGACAGTTACGAAGGAACACCGGTTTCAGTTTTCTGTAGTTCGTAGTTGCTTAAAAAAAACTCGAATGGAATTTCACCGTACCTTTCCGTTCTATGCTTCCTATTGGGTGAAACGCACCACGGAATTAACCGATAGCGACACTCCCACAAACATTAATTTTTATCCCACGCTTACTTTTAGGTTGCTTAATTACCATTTTTTTCCAACATTTTTACTCTAAAACAAACAAAAAAAAACAACAAAAAAAAAAGAAAAAAAAAAGATTCTTTCGATTTTTTTTTAATAATAAAGTAACATTTAAAACATGGACTGCACCAAATCGAAAGGTTATTTATGCCATTTTTTTTCGCTTTTTGTTGTATTTCTTTGTTTTTGTTTTTTCCGAAGACGTTCTTCATTTTTTACCCTTATTTTTGCGTTTTGTTTTTCCGATTTTTTTAAAAACCGGTTTGACGTTTGTTCGCTGTTTTTTTTTTTGTGGTTTTTGGTTTTCCGATTTTTTTAGGAAGTTTAACATCGTTTTTTTCTATTGAATATTTAAGCAGGGTTATTACTTCGCTTATTCTTTACTTTATCCCCCCCCTGACACACACACACACACACACACACACACACACACACACACACACACACACACACACACACACACACAGACACACACACACCTCCAAACACTCGGGCAAT